>NC_089777.1:17696536-17784036 GCF_040412425.1 Macrobrachium rosenbergii | reverse complement strand
GTGAAAAGTTTTCATTTTCTCAACATTACAGAGAACTTAATTTTTTCTCTCTCTCTCTCATCTAATTGTGAAACGTTTTTATATTCTCATAATGAAAGAGACATTTCTCTCTCTCTCTCTGTCTCTCTCACCGAATTGTGAAACGTTTTTATTTTCTCATAATGAAAGAGACCTTCTCTCTCTCTCTCTCTCTCTCTTTCTCTCTCTCTCTCTCTCTAATTTAAGGCAATGAATGAATAATGTATATTCAAAACGAAACAAGATACTGGCTAACATCTGAACACAAGAGGCCATGTTCTGTCACAACAACGTTTAATCTGATAAACAACAAGAACAACAACAACAGGAAGAACAAACAACAAGAACAACGATAACAATTAGAAGACCAACAAAAAAAGGTCATCTCGGGTCGTGACTCAGCTGTGTGACGTCGGAACTCTGCAAGAATATGGTGCAATTAATGGAATAACAAAGAGTGTATACCTCTGTATGTAAGCAGTATGTGTGTGTGTGTGCGTGTCTCTCTATATACATATCTGTATATATTCAAGTCTCAAATAAGAGAGAGAGAGAGAGAGAGAGAGAGAGAGAGAGAGAGAGAGAGTAAAAATAGTTTCACAGAGAGAGAGAGAGAGAGAGAGAGAGAGAGAGAGAGAGAGAGAGAGAGAGAGAGAATGGTCTTTGTAATAACTACAAAATAATTTCACAGAGAGAGAGAGAGAGAGAGAGAGAGAGAGAGAGAGAGAGAGAGAGAGAGAGAGAATGGTCTTTGTAATAACTACAAAAAATAGAGAGAGAGAGAGAGAGAGAGAGAGAGAGAGAGAGAGAGAGAGAGAGAAAATGGTCTTTGTAATAAGTAAAAAACAGTTTCAGAGAGAGAGAGAGAGAGAGAGAGAGAGAGAAAATGGAGAGAGAGAGAGAGAGAGAGAGAGAGAGAGAGAGAGAGAGAGAGAGAGAATGGTCTTTGTAATAACTACAAAATAATTTCACAGAGAGAGAGAGAGAGAGAGAGAGAACTTCCTAATCCCGAGATAAAAAAAAAAAAAACTCCCACAATTATACGCAGCATCTGAGACCAAATTCCCGACCACAGGTCAGGTGAGCGATCCGCCAATCAATTAACCTGATGACAGGAACCCGCCACCTGAGGATAAGAAGGGCGTACGTGCCGGTACTGCCTAATCTCTCCTGAAGGACTTATAAAACTCCTGAAGGTGTGAAGGAAAAATAAAGGATTTTAAAAGGAAAAATTAGGGTTTCATTATTAAGGAATGGGAAAATGCTAAGGAGAAATGTTTTCAGGAATAAACAAGTAAAAAATGCGCCGAAGTTTCTTCGGCGCAATCGAGTTTTCTGTACAGCAGCTACAGCGTGTAATCAAGGGCACCGAAAATATATCTATCATTCGGTGGTCTCGGTATAATGCTGTATGAGCCGCGGCCCATAAAACTTTAACCACGGCCCCGTGGTGGTGGCCTATCGTATATCGTTGTCAGCAGCACGATTATGGCTAACTTTAACCTTAAATAAAATAAAAACTGCTGAAGCTAGAGGGCTGCAATTTGGTATGTTTGATGATTGGAGGATGGATGATCAACATACCAATTTGCAGCCCTCTGGCATCAGTAGTTTTTAAGATCTGAGGGCGGACAGAATAAGTGCGGACAGAAAAAGTGCAGACAGAAAAAAGTGCGGACAGAATAAAGTACGGACAGAAAAAGTGAGGACAGAATAAAGTGCGGACGGACAGACAAAGCCGGCATTATACTACTAATTCCTGACATCTACATTATACAACTTATGCCTGACACTTCATTATACAACTAATTCTGACACTTCTTCATTATACAACCAATGCCTTCATTCTACACCTAACTCCTGACATATCTTCCTTATACAACTTATCGCTGATATCTCTTCATTATAAAACTGACACTTCTTCATTATACAACCTATTCCTGACGCTCCTTCATCATACAACTTGCCTATTACTCAAGACCCACTTAGCGAAACACGAATATGAAAGGAGGTACAGTAAAAAGAACGAAAGGGGTAGCAGCTAGGGGGGCCCAAGGCACGCTGCAAAGAACATTAAGCAATGCCTACAGTGCACCGCATGAGGTGCACTGACGGCACTAACCCCCCTTACGAGTCCAGCTTGACAGAGAGAGATACATTTCCCAAGAGTGCAATCAAATTACTTGACAGGTGAAAAATTACCTTTTCACTCAAACTGACACTCAGTGATTGCCAGGTGAAGAATAAAAACAGTGAGTGGATGTCACCACCACTGCGGTTAATGGTTTCATAGGAGGCTCTATGTAGGATTAAAAGTGAAATTTTTAAAAATAAAAAAAATTGTTACCCAAAAATTTTTTGAATTATCTTAGGAGGGTTTGTTAACCCGATATAATTTATTTTTTTATCTGATTAAATAATTAAAACCTTAATCAAAATTATTTTGGGAGGAAAATGTTTTCCATGAATTATTAAAAATTTTTTTTTTATTGCTGTTTTTTATAAATTTTTACGATATAATTTATTTATCTTAATTTCGATTTTGAGTTTTGTGAATTTAATTACAATTAATTTTTCATTCGAAATTATTGTGGAAATTTGGCTCGTTTTTCATAAGCCCTTCTCGCATTAAAACGTCTGATATTCACAGCTACTAAAAATCATTATAAAAAAGACAAAAAATAATTTAATATTTTTTTATTATGTCCATTTATTTCCTTCATTTAAATTAAAATGATTGACTGATTGACTGATCGTGAGTTACATGGCGTCACAAACATCTTGGTCACTGACTTTATACATAAATGAAATATTAAGTCTCAATATAATTATACGTATTTAGTAAAATATGAAACACTGTATTCTTGATTAGGTTACGTGTTTAAAGTCTCTCTCTCTCTCTCTCTCTCTCTCTCTCTCTCTCTCTCTCTCTCTCTCTCTCTCTCTCTCTCTTCCGCCGTGGAAATTAGAGGACCGTCACCTTTGGGGTTTTATAATGCATTCCGAAGGAAATAAAACGCCGGGGTTCATTTCCCCTACCCCGTTGGAGGCAGCCAGAGAGAGAGAGAGAGAGAGAGAGAGAGAGAGAGAGAGAGAGAGAGAGAGAGAGAGAGAGAGAGAGGTGCTTGCAAAACTTAAAAGTTAATTTTCACAGCTGGGTGAGAGAGAGAGAGAGAGAGAGAGAGAGAGAGAGAGAGAGAGAGAGAGAGAGAGAGAGAGAGAGAGAGAGAGGTGATTGCAAAACTTAAAAATTAAGTTTCACAACTGGGTGGAGAGAGAGAAAAAAAATTATTATTATTATTATTATTATTAACATTATTTATTTATTTTTTATTTATTATTATTATTATTATCATTATTATTATTATTATTATTATTATTATTATTATTATTATTATTATCTGTCATACTACTGAATACCTAAGTCAAAGATAAGGAACAGAATTAGCCTTTTCCTGTAAACTGATTACAATATTTTTCCTCGAAAGCAAAAGGCAATCTAACGCCTCTTTCTAGCCCAGGCCCGAATACAAGCACCAAAAATGCAAAACAATAAGCAAGACGCGAATCCTTCCCAACAAAAAAGTAAAGAATTTTTAGTAACCTCTACAGGAAGAAAAAGCTTTATAGGCCTAAGGAAGCACTGGTTTCCACCGAGAATATACGAGAAGAGGCTTCCTAGCGGGTGATACGAGACGTAAATACACATTTTTTCTCTTTTATCAGTCAGTAGCCGCTGCGATTTTCCTGTAGTCTTACAGTCGTTCTACCGCAGTGCGACTGGACAAGGAAGATCTTGCAAGCAAGACACAAGCAATACCATTACGCTTTGATATGAAGGTTGGGGGGAGGGCGGGGTGGGGGTGGTTAGGTCTATCGGAATTGGGGATTATGGAAAGTATGGGGAGGGGAGGGGGAGGGGATCCACGGGCGAAATCACGTGACCTCAGTCGTCATTTTCAGTCTGTTTAAAATGAAAAGTAACGGTATGTTCAGTCTATTTAAAATGAAAAGTAACGCTATGTTCAGTCTATCTAAAATAGAAAGGAACGCTATGTTCAGTCTATTTAAAATTAACAATTTAAAAAATGGGCCGAAGTTTCTTCGGCGCAATCGAGTTTTCTGTACAGCGTATAATCAATGCCACCGAAAATAGATCTATCTTTCGGTGGTCTCGGTATAATGCTACATGAGCCGCGGCCCATGAAACTTTAACCATGGCCCCGTGGTGGCCTATCCTATATCGTTGCCATAAGCACAATTATGGCTAAATTTAAACTTAAATTAAATAAAAACTGCTGAGGCTAGAGGGCTGCAATTTGGTATATTTGATGACTGGAGGGTGGATGATCTACATACCACTTTGCAGCCCTCTAGCCTCAGTAGATTTCAAGATCTGATGGCGGACAGATAAAGTGCGGACGGACAGACAAAGCCGGCACAATAGTTTTCTTTTACAGAAAACTAAAAAAGTACCGGTATGTTCGGTCTATTTAAAATAAAAAAGAATTTGGATTAAATAATAAACTCCTTATTCAGTTTAATATAAAAGTCATTCTTAACATTTTAGATCAACTTCCTCATTTTCATCCAAAGAATTTAAACTACAAAACAGGCAACCCCAAAAGGGTGTTTCCCTAAGAATTCAACCTTCAGACTTTAACATAAACAGGTGCACGGCAGTCTGAGACTGGGGTAAAAAAAACCACTATATTATTATGAAAACAAGTTCTCTAAATAAAGCAACGACGGGCGTCAGGTTTTAAATAAAACCTCTAATAGCTAATAAACGAGGGGTCGGTTTAAATAAAACCTGTGACAGTAAATAAACAACTCATGGTAAAAAAGTTACATTAGGGAAAATTGTTACTCTTGGCCCAGCTGTGGATCTTAATAGCTACAAAGGATAATGAAAAGAGAGAGAGAGAGAGAGAGAGAGAGAGAGAGAGAGAGAGAGAGAGAGAGAGAGAGAGAGAGAGAGCGTGCCAACACGGCTCGAACGGCAACAGCGAGACACAGTTGAAGAGAGAGAGAGAGAGAGAGAGAGAGAGAGAGAGAGAGAGAGAGAGAGAGAGAGAGAGAACACGGCTCGTCGAACCGCAACAATGAGGCACACGGTGAGAGAGAGAGAGAGAGAGAGAGAGAGAGAGAGAGAGAGAGAGAGTCCCAAACTCAAAGGAAATAGTGTAGGCCTATGTAATCTTTACGTCTTTTAGATATCATTTTACTAAACTACAAATACGTTACGAACCTTAAATTCAGTTAAATGGAGAATTAAATCTTATTCTAATTAAATATTTACAATAGCCAGCTGAATAATAAATTTAATTATCAAGTTGGTGAACATTTAGGCCTACTGAGTGTCTTTAACGTGAAAATTCTTGCCCTGACACTAACTTTCATACTGATCTGTCAAATAACAGAAATAAACAATAGATAAATAAATAAATAAATAAATAAATAAATAAATAAATAAATAAATAAAAAAAGAGATAAAATGAAAACCAGCAACCGCCTTTTTAATTGCTTTAAATCAGTGTCTCTCGCTTCAAGAGGATTATACACAACCTGCTGACTCCTAAGCGGATTATGCAGCTGCTATTACTCCTACTCTTACTTCTGCTACTACTAATACTACTACTAGTAGTAATAGTAGTATTAATGCTCGTGCTGCTTGCAAAATCTCTGAAAATATTCATAATTTTTAGTGAATTTCAAATTTCCCTCATACCGAGGGTAGAGAGAGTAAGCAACAGTTCGGCTTGCTAAACCATTAGACCTATACCATAATTTCTGAATTATAATAAGAACTAAAACGATTCACATAGTTACTATACATTAAAAACCACGCAAAAATAACGTAGAGATATTTATTCATACTAAATTGTCCTTTAAACTTCGTAAAAAAGTAAAATATTCGCATTTCTAAGGCATGCGTCGCCGAGCCAACAGCCCAAAGAGGCATCTCTTTGTAGTTTCTTTAGACGTGAACTCAGTAGGGAAGATTGGATGACGTCATACGTGGGGAAAGGTGGAGTGGGGAGGTTCAATTTATAAATAAAACGCGTGATTTCACCCAACTGGCTCTACGGATTTGATTATTTTTTCATCTGGACATTTTCCTGGCGCAGTTTCCGATGAAACTGTCCAACCGGGAGGAGGAATATGAGAAAAAGAAGAAGAAGGTAAGCCTAGGGCATTGGCCTAGGGGGGGGGGGGGGGAGGGTAAGGAGGGAAAGATTTAGCTGCTTAAAAGAAGACGCCCAATTCTGGGGATTTTTTTTGTGTGTGGATTACAGCTTATTGGAGAATTTGCTTTACTGGGGATTAATGGTTTGTTTACGACGATGGAATATTCGATGATAATAATAATAATAATAATAATAATAATAATAATAATAATAATAATAATAATAATAAGGCAATACGTCCGCATTCGTAAAAACTCTACGGCGTTTACACGCCTAATTTCCCCAGAGCAAAATATCATCTAATATTCGCGGGAATAAACTTCACGAGGATATTTAAGCGTTTTGCGTCGTTGTATACTGATAGTCGTTACTTCTTTGTTAATAATATGCAATTATAATACATTTCTGAGTGATTTAAGTATTTCCAAATATACTGACTCGTATATTTGAGTCGTTTTAAGTGAAAACAAAAATTGGACGACTGTGTTTTTTCATCTTATTATAATGAACTCTCGCATCAAGCACGAATTCGTGTTGATGGCACCATTTCAAACGCAGGAAATGACAGAAACGTTTCGTAAATTAAAAAAAATTGCACGAATGACTTATACATTACGAAGACTTTCACAGGTAAGTGAAGAGAAAGGTTGAAAATAAAAAAAGTTTATAAAAGAATTGTCTGAAAATTTAGCTTTCCGTAGGCCTAACCAAGTGAAATGCATCATCAGTAGCTTAAAAAAGTGTTTTTCATCAACACAAATAAAGTGTGCGTTATCTGACCTTTAAAAAACCTATAAAAGTTCAATTAAAAGTTTATTTCTTAAGCGTTATTTACAGAATATATGTATCAGGCAAGCTTCCAAGGCTAACAGCTACTAATTCCTAGCCTATACGAGTCCTCACGTCAGTCTGGTGGAATGTTTCTCTCTCTCTCTCTCTCTCTCTCTCTCTCTCTCTCTCTCTGCTTCTTTTCCTCCTACGAGGGGAGGAGGAGGAGGAGGAAGGAAGAAGGAAAATAAGAGTAACGGCAAAGTGAGTCTAATTCTCCTTTATTTTTAACTGCATTTAAACGATTTTACCAATAATTCCTGCTTCTCTGATCAGATGGTCTCTCGCCTTTCCCCTGAATACTGAGTTAATCAAGAGGCTGACCTTTTAATAAGCCTTGAGACACGAAACAGCCAACTAACAAAATTCATAAACACGGATTTTCAAAAGTACGTATAAACACGCGTTAGGAGCAGATACTATGGACACGTTTATATGTATGTTTTTGTTATTTCCTTAAGTTTTCATGTCCTCAAATCACAATTCTCGATAATTAAAGGCTACAGATTTAAAAGTAAATCTTATACAGCTGAGTAAGATTTAAAATGATTAGTGGAAAAACGGTATTTTTAAACAAAGGTCACCTAGACTGCTTGATCAATAGAACGCGCCTTTGTTTACATGGATGCGTTCAGTCGTGACGAAGAGGATGACTCACGGTTATACGGAAACGATTATAAAATGCAAAAAATAAGACCAGGCTTAATATTAATTGACTTAAGTGACGTATGCAAGTAATTATCAACAAAAATAAAAGGAATATATACAATTATACAAGAAATTATCAACACAGATATAAAATAATATATATAAAATCCTTTGTGTTCCCCAGGAACGACTGAAAACTGTCAAAAATGAATGTCAGTCCTTGGTAATAAATTGCTTTCAACGATAACCCTAATTACGTAAAAGTTACCGGCATATTTAATGGTACGATACTGCCAAATGGCGTCGCATTAATCTGGGTTATCGGTGGAGTTAAAATCATCGATAAAAATAATTTGATTTCATTACTACTCAGCCACGTTTAACCTGAAAAAAATTTACACTGAACAGACACTAAAATACTGTTGACGTAGTTTGACTACCAGTGTCCCCCAAAATTCTGAGCATTTGGGGATGTGTGGGAGGACTCTCTCTCTCTGTCTCTCTCTCTCTCTCATTTCGTCTCTTACGGTGCACTTGCGACATGCGAGCGGTTGCTTACTGGCTCAGAGTACACAATTCCTTGAGCAATGCCGTAAGCTCTTTAAATTGAACAGCAAAGCTGCAGAGCGAAGAGAATAAAATATTATATAGAATTTCGGCCAACGACCAAGCGCTGGGACCTATGAGGTCATTCAGCGCTGAAAGGGAACTTGAAATTAGAAAGGTTTGAAACGTTCAACAGGAGGAAAATCTATTGCAATTGCATTACGAAACAATTGTTAGGAGAGGGTGGAAAGTAAGAACAGATGCAGCATCCGAGAGAGAGAGAGAGAGAGAGAGAGAGAGAGAGAGAGAGAGAGAGAGAGAGAGAGAGAGAGAGGATCGCAAACCCAAGAAATATATGACGACATGAATTATTCACTTTCTGACGAACTTAAAAAAAAAATGGTGCCCTGTTCATTATCTACGAGGAAGGTTTATGAACTTGACGTCGAGAAAAGAATGATCTATTATGGTCTTCACCTGTGAGAGATTTCTCTCTCTCTCTCTCTCTCTCTCTCTCTCTCTCTCTCTCTCTCTCAAAGGGATACACGGCTATATGTTTCAAAAGTCATTAAAGTTTTATATATATATATATATATATATATATATATATATATATATATATATATATATATATATATATATATATATCCTTATTGTCAAAAATAACTATAACATAAGAGGGAGGAAAGACGGCAAGTCCCGACCCATAAAGGCATTATGTACCGTCCAGAAATTTGGACCAAGGTACCTTCGTTCTGCATACTTATATTGGGGACAATGTTGAGGAACTAACTGACACCGAACTGGATGACGGCAAGTCTAAATGTAGAGTTTATTGCCTATGAAATATCTTTGTTATACACAGCAAAACAATAGTGGTATATACTGCGTATTACCATACAAATATTATTAGAGTTGAAGTATCTCAGTAGATTCTGTGGAAACTTGAATTTCAAATCAGTGGCCCCTGCGGGCTTGCTCGACATGAACAGGAGTTCACCTTCTGAATAATAAATAATAATAATAATAATAATAATAATAATAATAATAATAATAATAATAGGCATAGAAAACGGGGAAGTCTAAGAGGAGGGGAGACTCAAGTAAAGTGAAAATACACGGCTAAGTGTCGCATCCCCTCCTCCCCTTGTGATGAGTCACCCAGACCTAATATTAGCAGAAGTTTTATGGCACTCCTCTACATCCCCCCTCCCTTTCCACAACCCCTCTTCCCTCTCCCTTCCTTCCCCCTCCCCCTACCAACGTCTGCCATCTACTTATGCCATCCATTTAGCCCCTCAGCTGGTGCAGATGGAGACAGGGACCACCTTTGTCAAATGCGACTGCGGGATTTCAAGCTGGGTAGGGGAGCAATTGTATTCATCTCTTTATTATTATCTGTTTAGATTATATTTAGTTATTATTTATTTCACTATCCTTGACTTTATCTTCATAAAGCATTGGAATTACCTTTTCTCTGAATTTTACTCACAAACGAAAAATTTCATCTCGAATTTTTATAATGGCTTCACATAAATGCCTTGATTTTATCTTCATAAAGCATTGGTGATATTTTGACACTGGATTTTATTTTAAAAAATATAACACAAATGCTACAGACCTCGATGCCGATTGCATACGTATTAATGACACAAATTTGCTTTTATGATTATCATAATTCAGTTGTTCCTTCCTGCTCAAATCATGCTATCATTTAACACTAATTCATTAATCTTATCTTGAAACAACATTTTGATATTTTACGCTAATTACTTACAAAAAAATGTGCTGTAACTTTTAACGTATCCCGCTAAATTTTCAAAATTGAGATATGCCACTTATTGGGCTCATGAAACGCAAAATACACAAGTTACTGCAGTTTCAGAATGATTCTTCAATGCTTTCCACGAGTATTTACGGGGTCCTATTTGCAGTACCTGAAAATCAGTAGTAAGGCAAGGGAAAATTGCAGTATCTACCAATTTTTCTCAGTTCTGTATTTTTGCAGATACTGTACCCTTCCATTTTAGGGCAGAAGACTTTAATGATTCTCGTAATTCAGTTGGTTTTCTCTGCCATAACTAAGAGGGGGTTCTGGGGGGATGGGGGAAAGAATCCCCCCTCCCCACCTGGCTACCCCTTTTGCCTCCCCCACCTCCCCGCCTGTCATTTCGAATGAATATTGAAGGCCTGTTGGGGGGAGATTATTTCGTTAAGTAGGTCGTAAATGACTATCTTTCCACCAGGGGACGTAAGGTGTTTTTTTCCCCTTAAGTGGACATCACCACGGGAGGAGACGGGAGATTGGAGACAGTGGACACAGCAGACAGATGACAGTAGACAGAGGACAGAAGAGACAGGAGACTTCCAGGAGAGAAAAAGAGGAGATCCATGTTGGAAAAACAAAGGCAAATGGGAAGACAAAAAGGCGAAATAATTTAGAATAAAAGAAGAAAATATGCAAGAGACTGAAGACAGTAGACATAGGAGACAATAGACAGGAGACAGGAGACAGTAGAGAGCAGACAGGAAACTTCCAGGGGCAAAAGAGGAGACCAGGAGTTAAAAAAATAAACGAAAAGGGGAACAGGAAAGAAACGAAGGAAAAGGGGAAAATAACATGTTGAATAAAAAAAGATAATAAGCTTGGATAGTCTTTCCAAGAGTGACCGAGACTCAGTGCGGTCTTACTCTAAAAAGTTTCACTGATTAAAGTAAAAGAAGACACTTAAACAGCCACAAATAAAGTAAACGAGTAAAAAATGCGCCGGAGTTTCTTCGGAGCGATCGAGTTTTCTGTACAGCCGCTACAGCGAGTAGTCAAGTCCACCGAAAACAGATCTATCTATCAGGTGGTCTCAGTATAATGAAGTATGAGCCGCGGCCCTTGAAACTTAAACCACGGCCTGGTGGTGGTCTATCCTATATCGCTGCCAGAAGCACGATTATTGCTAACTTTAACCTTAAATAAAATAAAAACTACTGAGGCTAGAGGGCTGCAATTTGGAATGTGTGATGATTGGAGGGTGGATGATCAACATACCAATTTGCAGCCCTCTAGCCTCAGTAGTTTTTAAGATCTGAGGGCGGACAGAAAAAAAGTGCGGACAGCATAAAGTGCGGACGGACAGACAAAGCCGGCATAACAGTTTTCTTTTACAGAAAACTAAAAGTAAAAATTTGATTAAGGAATTCACAGAGCGTCAAAACTCACAAAAACGAAAGAATGGCGATCGTCTGCTGACTCAGTACCTGAGAATATTGTTGCGGATCAAGTCGACACCACATGGCTCCTCTTAGCTATTAACTCTCTCTCTCTCTCTCTCTCTCTTTAAGACCCAGCGATTGGGCAATATGCATTTATGTATTAAGACCATTGAGTCTGGGCGTCAAATTTAGATCATGACTACCCCTCGCTACAGATGAGGGCATGCACGGGTCAGAGAGAGAGAGAGAGAGAGAGAGAGAGAGAGAGAGAGAAGGCTAAATATAGCTAAGCACTTCTTCATTCCCTACGCCGTGTTGCTTAGCACAAACAACGGGAAAACAACACTTGAAAATCTGTCATCCTAATTTTAGCTGATTTAAAGGCTCAGTTTCACCTTTCTTTCTTCTCCTTTCTTTTTACCTTTCTTTCTTCTCCTACTTTCTTTTTACTTTCTCTTTCCCCCCTTTCCTTCAGGCCTGGGCTTCTCAGAGACACGAGGTTCCTCGCTGAACAGAAAAGGGAAAGTTCCAAGATTCAGTCTCACCTTTCTCCTCCTTTCTTTTTACTTTCTCTTTCCTTTCCCTTCGGGCCTGGGCTACTCAAAGACACGAGGTTCCTCGCCTAACAGAAAAGGGAATACAGATTTAAAAAGATGTTATCCTAAGTTTACCCAATTCCAAGATTTAGTCTCACCTTTCTCTTCCTTTCTGTTTACTTTCTCTTTCCTTTCCTTTCGGGCCTGGGCTACTCAAAGACACGAGGTTCATCGTTGAACAGAGAACGAAAAAACAGACTTTAAAAAAATTTCATCATAATTTGAACTAATTCCCAGACTCAACCTCACCTTTCTCCTTTCTTTTTTACTTTCTCTTTCCCCACCTTCGGGCCTGGGTAACTTAAAGACACGTGGTTCCTCGTTGTTGAACACAAAGGATGTGACAACACTCGGATGAGTTCAAGAAGCCACCGCCTCTCTCACAGCTCTGGTGTCTATGAGGTATCCGAAAATAGGACGGGGTGAGGGGAAAGTTATTGAGGGAGAAAGTTACGCCTGAGCTTTCTTTGCGCGCCCGCGTGACAGCGCGCGCGCCAGTTGTCGAAATGCGGAGACATCAGTGAGTGAATGAGTGAGGCGAGAAGGCTCTGGACGTGAGGAATCGTGAGGAATTAGAAGACAACGTGACGAGACTCACAAAAACGAAAGTACAACAACACAAAGAATATTTATAAAAATATGAGGAAATAAAAGTCAAATAAAAGAGGCAACAGTAATAAAGGACCTCAAAGATGATGTACAAAAATGAAAAAAAAAAATAAAAGCAATTGATCAAAATACATGACCTCAAGGATGGTATATAAAAGAACGAAAATAAAAGACAAATAAAAGAAGGAACTAACAATAATAATAGACCTCAAATACTACTGTATTTATGCAAAGTACAAAATAAAAAAAACAAATAAACGAAGCAACTAACCGTAATAAAAGACGTAAAAGATTATTTACAAAAATAAAATAATAAAAGACAAATAAAAGAAGTAACTAAGACGTTATATAAAACTAAAAATGACAAATAAAAGAAGCAACTAGACGTAATAAAAGACCTTAAAATAAAAGAAGCAACTCAAAGACCTCAAAGATGATATATAAAAAATAAAAAATAAAAGACAAATAAAAGAAAATCAATAGAAGCAACAAAACCATAACGCAAGAACACAAGATTTACAAAAATAAAAAATAAAAGTCAAATAATAGAAGCAACTAACCCCCCCCATCCCCCCAAAAAAAAAAAGCGGATTTACGAAAAAAAAGACAAATAAAAGCAACTAAAAAATTAAATAAATAAAAGCAAAAAATAAAAGTCAAATAAATGAAGCAATCAACCTTAACAAAAGACCTCAAATATTACATACACAAGCCTACAAAAAAAAAAGACAAACAAAAGAAGCGCACAGCCATTTTGCACGACAAGGAGGGGAATTGGTGGGGGCAAAAATATAAATAGCAGGAGGATTCTCCCATGGAACATTGGCCATATCCTGTGTGCAATAATGCTGGGGTGGGGGGAAGGGGTGGGGGAAGTGGGGGAGGGAGAGGGGAAAGGGGAGGGGGAGAAGGCAGCCATTTTTCCACTGAGATGGAGAATGTTCAGGAAGAGTCAGTAAACATTTGTTTACGTTTATAAATATATGACAATATATATGTATACTGTATATATCTGTGTGTGTGTTATACATTACATATATAAATATATAAATATATTATATATATCAAATATACCAATATATATATAAATATATATAATTATATACTGTATATGTATATATATATATATGTCATCAATTCGTCAATTATCTCAATTCTATTTCAAGCCCACAGGAGGCCGCTGTCACGGGCAACCTAACGTGATGCCTTATTCTTGCCCAGCCCTGAGGAATAAAAATAAAAAGATAAAGAAAAGAAGTGAGTGACACGTTCACTGACGTGGTCCCATGACGCAGAGATCACGAGTAGCAATATATAATATATAAACAAATTTGTAGCTATTTATCTATGTTTCTCTGTGTGTAACAACGATATTTCTTCGTATATGTACTTATATTAATCCCTCTTCTATTGGCGGGAGCCTTGTATGAAATGCAAGCGCGCGCGAGCGCCCCGACGTGCGCATATTCGCAGAAGTATCTAAACTCCCACGCTTTCTTCAACGCAAACTATTCTAATAAGGGTTATCCTCTCTCTCTCTCTCTCTCTCTCTCTCTCCATATTTATCAACTCCAGTTGTCACTTTGAGGAGGTGACACATAGGCCTCTCAGAAAATGAATGAGAGAGAGAGAGAGAGAGAGAGAGAGAGAGAGAGAGAGAGAGAGAGAGAGAGAGAGAGAGAAAGAGTCGAATCTTTTCATATTAAGTAATTTAAAAACTTGTATACTTCAATTATTGGCTGCTAATTTTTTTCAGTTGTTAAATCTCTCTCTCTCTCTCTCTCTCTTTCCGTGGCTTTAATATGCCAAACAACACCACGCCCTGTTTCACTGTGCTTAATTAATATAATCTCACGCGAATTAGGCACAAACAATAACTCTCCTCTCTCTCTCTTTCTCCATATCTCTGTCTCTCTCTTCCCCTATCTCTCTCTATCACTGTTTCCTGTCTCTCTTGCCCAAGAGTAGGCCTAATTTGCGAGATACGAGAAACGGGGGACCCAGTAGAACACGCCCATTAGAACATATCACTCCCAACAGAATACGCCCCAACCAATAGAACACATTCTTCTCAATAGAACACGCCCCCAACCCCAAATAGAACACCCCCGAAAAAAAAAAAAAAAAAAAAAAATATATATATATATATATATATATATATATATATATATAGAGAGAGAGAGAGAGAGAGAGAGAGAGAGAGAGAGAGAGAGAGAGAGAGAGAGAGAGAGAGATTCCATAATATGTCTCCCAAGGTCGCCTGAACGATTGAAGCGCAAACTGGTTTATAGGTCTCCATAATAAGTGTTTATAAGAGAGAGAGAGAGAGAGAGAGAGAGAGAGAGAGAGAGAGAGACCCCCTTTTCCTTCTGACAGACAAGAGCTATACAGATGCAGGTGGCCTCCTGCAACACTTCAGACAGAGATATTGCACATTGCATGAGCAAGGATTTAGCAATCAATGGTCCGGACATTGAGTCGTCCCATTGACGCAGACTTTCGTGTAAAGTCGATTAGGTTTGGGAGAGATAGGAAAGGGGTCGATGGTAATAGCTCCTGAGGATGTACAGTGATGCAGAGAGAGAGAGAGAGAGAGAGAGAGAGAGAGAGAGAGAGAGAGAGTAAAACAAAATTCACAGGCACGAGTGATCAGTGCTCCGTCAAAATGTAATGACATTACATCATGGAAAACAAAGGGCCCTCGACGAGGTAATCCTCTCTCTCTCTCTCTCTCTCTCTCTCTCAGAGGTTATGGCCTTAAATCGATACTTTATAAGACACCTATTTTAAACCTGTCATTCAGTACTACCTAAAAAATTCAACCCCACAGAAATCAACCATAATAATATTCGACAATAAAATCATATTCGACAATAAAAAAAAGTCAGCATTTGTAGGCAACATGTATACAACATTCCCTAAACAACATAATTTAGCTACGTTTATGACACATGATACTTTAAGCCGCAATTTTTATTAACATCAACAGCATGGATTGAATACGTAATAAGTATTAAGATTTGACACGACTTTCTTAGCTGCTATAAGTGTTCTGTCTCAGAGAGAGAGAGAGAGAGAGAGAGAGAGAGAGAGAGAGAGAGAGAGAGAGAGAGAGAGAGAGAGAGAGAGAGATAATAAGTTTTCTTAAGAATTGACATAATTATAAACACAAAACATTCACAGAAATTCACATTAAGGTCAAATACGACACTAAAATTACTTTTATCTTAAAGGAGAGAGAGAGAGAGAGAGAGAGAGAGAGAGAGAGAGAGAGAGAAACTTCTCCCTGTCTTTGCAATGAGCCACCGGTCACCGCCAGTCCTATCTCTCTCTCTCTCTCTCTCCCTCCGTCCAAAAATAATCACAGACACACACACACACACAGAAGGAGCCATACAGACAACCACACCCTAAGGTTGGTGGCTCTCTCTCTCTCTCTCTCTCTCTCTCTCTCTCTCTCTCTCTCTCTCTCTCTCTCTCTCTCTCGCTTTCACGCGAACCCGTGTCACTGCAGACACGTACAGACACGGAACGAAGACAGGAAGTGTGAAGGAACAAATGTAAAATGCTAAAATATAAAATAAAAATTTGGCGATATCTCGTGCCAAACACGAACCATACTTGATTAGAAACGACAAGACGACAGAGTAGCGACATACTGCAGTATACACACCTTCGTAAGAGCTCGCACGTGCAGCGCTCTGTCGTTCAATGCCCTAAGTGCGACAAGTCACGAATGACGAAACATACTGCAGAAAAAAGAAAAAGAAGAAGAAGAGTGGATATCGAGAAAAGGAATCTGCGTCCGTGGTGAGATTTGTCGATTCGACGAAAAAAGGACAACGCAGTGCGATGAAGTAGATTTTTACCAGGTAAGGGCAATAGAAGTCCTAAACATACATCTGTTGGCAACTTGTAGCTTACGTGCAGCAAACATGTTGACAACAAGTTAACAGCAACTTGTGGCTTACATGTCGCAGACATGTTGGCAACATAATAACAGCTGTAAGTCGTAACCTTTATACATAAGAAAACTACTGAAAAAATACATCCACAATACAGCAAAAGAGGTCCTAAGCATACATCTGTCGGCAACTTATTGCTTATGTGTTGCAGACGTGTTGACAACATAATAACAGCTGTAAGTCTTAACCTTTATACATCACAAAACTGTTGAAGAAAATGAGAAACTTTTACCAGGTAAAAGTAAGTCAACACTAGCAAAACAAGTCCTAAACATACGTCGTCGACAACTTGTCACAAACATGTTGACAACAAATCAGCAGCTGTAAATTTTAACCTCTATATATCGCAAAAATGGTGAAAAAACAAGAACTTTTACCAGGTAAGGGAGTGTCCACACAACAGTAAAGCAGATTCTAAACATACATCTGTTGGCAACTTATCGCTTACATGTTGCAAACTTGTTGAAGACAAATTAATGGTAGTAATGCTTACCCCATATACATCGCATACATGTTAAAAAAAACGAGATATGTTTACTAGGTACAAGTGCATCCACACTGCAGTAAAGCAGATGCTAATCATATGTCAGTCAGCAACTTACTGCTTATATGTCACAAACATGTTTAAAACAAATCAATGGCTGTAAGTCTTAACCCTTATACATTGTAAACTTGTTAAAAAACTAGAGACTTTTACCAGGAAAGTCCACACTACAGCAAAGCAGGTTCTAAACATATGTCAGCAACTTGTTGTTGCTTACATGCAGCAAACATGTTGACAACAAGTCAACGGCTGTAAGCCGTAACCTTTATACATCGTAAACATGTTAAAGAACTAGAGACTTTTACCAGGAAAGTCCACACTACAGCAAAGCAGGTCCTAAACATATGTCGGCAACTTGTTGCTCACATGCAGCAAACTTGTTGACAACAAGTCAATGGCTGTGAGCCTTAACCCTTTTACATTATAAACATGTTAAAGAACTAGAGACTTTTACCAGGAAAGTCCACACTACAGCAAGGTCCTAAACATATGTTGGCAATTTGTTGCTCACATGCAGCAAACATGTTGACAACAAGTCAATGGCTGCGAGCCTTAACCCTTTTACACTGTAAACATGTTAAAGAACTAGAGACTTTTACCAGGAAAGTCCACACTACAGCAAGGTCCTAAACATATGTCGGCAACTTGTTGCTTACATGCAGCAAACATGTTGACAACAAGTCAATGGCTGTGAGCCTTAACCCTTTTACATCACAAACTGGCAGCTAAAACCAGCCTTAATAATAATAATAATAATAATAATAATAATAATAATAATAATAATAATAACAATAATCTCCCCAAAAGCATCTTCCATTGTTCCCTCATCAACGGGCGAGCGGGCGCGTTCCACTCGGCAACAAAAGAAACGCGCCCGCTTTACTCTTGAAGGGGTTATCTTATTGTGAGGTTTTTCCTCTTATTTTCGACCCTAGCGCCTTCTTCTTCCGTAGCACGGGCTGGAAGAAGGCTGACAATGCAGGCGACGGGGCTTTTGAGGAAATACACAATGAGTGATGTGGCATTTCCGTCGAGTGAAATGTCTAAGAAGGGAGTTAAGAAAGAAATGCTTTCATTTTGTGTCTGTCACTTTTTCTCTCTCTCCAACTAATATTTTCGTTATTGTTACTATTACTGCAATTGCTACTGTCTTATAATAATAATAATAATAATAATAATAATAATAATAATAATAATAATAATAATAATAATAATCTAGCAGACATATGTAAGGGCAGGCGTTTATGTAAAATTAAACAAAAAAAATTGAGAAAAAAGTATGATTAAAATGTGACATTAGAAAATAAAATCTCTAATTCACATCTGAAACTGGAAAGCAATTCACTAATTCAAACTGAAATTGATTTTTAAAAAATTAACTAAACTTACTAATTCAAACTGAAACTGTACTAAAAATTCACTAACTCAATCCAAACCGATAAACAATTCATTAATACAACAAAAAATCTGATAAAAATTCACTAATTCAACCTAAAACTAATAAAAAATTCACTGATTAAACCTAAAACTGATAAAAATTCACTAATTCAATCCAAAATAAAAAATATTACTAATTCAATCCACAACTGATACAAAAATTCACTAATTCAATCCAAAACTGATAAACAACTCATTATTTCAGCAAAAAAGTGATAAATAAATTCACTAATTCAACAAAAAAGTTATAAAAAATTTCACTAATTCAATCGAAAAATAATTTTAAAAATTCACTAATTCAATCCAAAACTAATAAAAAAATTCGCTTATTCAATCCAAAACTAATAAAAAAATTCACTAATTCAACCTAAAACTAAAAAAAAATTTCACTATATGATTCAAGCTATAACTAGTACAAAACTCACTAATTCAATCCAAAACTGATAAAAAATCCACTAATTCAATCCAAAACTGATAAAAAAATAATTAATTCAACTTAAAACTAAAAAATAAATCACCAATTCAAAACAAAACTGATAAAAAATTCACTAATTCAATCCAAAACTGATAAAAAAAAAATTCACTGATTCAACCTAAAACTGATAAAAATCCAGTAATTCAATAAAAAGTGATCAGGAACTCATCAATTCAATTCTGACACTGGAACATTTATCCACATGTCCTGCAACACTTCCCAACCTCCCCACCCCCCCCACCCCAATGTCCTAATCCCCACCCCAGCCACCATCATCTCGCATCCGAGCCAAAACCTCCAACCTCCTGCTGCTGGAAAGAGAGAGAGAGAGAGAGAGAGAGAGAGAGAGAGAGAGAGAGAGAGAGAGAGAGAGAGAGAGAGAGAGTTTTACCATATGGCAATGAAATATTACCATAAATATGAGAGAGAGAGAGAGAGAGAGAGAGAGAGAGAGAGAGAGAGAGAGAGAGAGAGAGAGAGAGAAAGTTTTACCATATGGCAATGAAATAATACCAGAAATAGAGAGAGAGAGAGAGAGAGAGAGAGAGAGAGAGAGAGAGAGAGAGTTTTACCATATTGCTATAAAATAATACCAGAAATATGAGAGAGAGAGAGAGAGAGAGACTCTCCCTCAAAACATCACCGTCCTCATCCCTTTAGGAAAGGCGTCTGGCGCCAAGGAGTCTCCAGGGCGCTAGGAGGAGAGAGAGAGAGAGAGAGAGAGAGAGAGAGAGAGAGAGAGAGAGAGAGAGAGAGAGAGAGAATGCATTCGTGATACCTTTGCGCTTGCTTCCATGGAGGCGAGGCTCGCTAGCTCGACAATCGATGCGGCGAGAAACTAGTAGCCGAGCTAGTAACTAACTAGTTATAGTCTGGTTGCTCGACACATTCGACTTGTTGTTGCTATTGTTTTTTGTTGTTGTTATTCTTCTTCTTATTCAAAGGGTTAGGAAGCCATGGCCCCAGGTTTCTCCATAACTGATACGGTGAAAAACTAACTAGTACTAGTCTAGTTATTTGACAGATTCGACTAGTTGTTGTTCTTCAATCGATATGAAGAAAAACTAGTCACTAGTACTACTATAGTCTGGTTGCTAGATAGAGTCGAATTCTTGTTGTTCTTCTTCATTTCATACGGAGAAAAATTAACTAGTACTAGTCTGATTGCTCCACCGATTCGACTTGTTATTGCTCTTCTTCTTCAATCGATACGGTGAAAAATTAACTAGTACTAGTCTGATTGCTCGACAGATTCGACTTATTGTTCTTCTTCTTCAATCGATACGGTGAAAAAGTAACTAAACTAGTACTAGTATTCGACCTGTTGTTGTTCTTCATCTCCTGCAATCGATACGGTGACAAACTATATGCAACTAGTACTATAGTCTTCTAGCTCAAAAGATTTGACTTGTTCTTCTGGAAAGGACTAGGAAACCAGGACCCCAGGTTTCCACACTAGAGAGAGAGAGAGAGAGAGAGAGAGAGAGAGAGAGAGAGAGAGAGAGAAGCAGTTCACCGCTTCATTATGCAAAGTGAAAAACTGCCATAGCTCAGCCTGCATAATGCAAGTATATCCCAGCTGATATGGACTCAAAGCAGCCCGGCCGTCGCCAATGCACCGCTCTCTCTCTCTCTCTCTCTCTCTCTCTCTCTCTCTCTCTCTCTCTCTCGGCCGCTTGTTGTGTGGGTACGAAGTCCAGACGTCCACACCAGGCGTCTTATACCGTTCCAGACTTATCTCAACAGAGAGAGATTACCTCTACGATTGAGGTATTACCTCATCGAGGACCTCCACCAAGAGCGAGAGATAGAGAGAGAGATTACCTACTGATTACCTCTAGGTTGAGGATTACCTCCCTGAGGACCTCCCCTGAGAGAGAGAGAGAGAGAGAGAGAGAGAGAGAGAGAGAGAGAGAGAGAGAGAGAGAGAGAGAGAGATTACCTATCGATTTCCTCTAAGACTGAGGGATTACCTCGTCGAAGACTTGCAATGAAAGAGAGATTACCAGTTGATTACCTCGTTGAAGACCTTCCCTGAGAAGAGAGAGAGAGAGAGAGAGAGAGAGAGAGAGAGAGAGAGAGAGAGAGAGAGAGAGAGAGAGAGAGAGACTAGACATTGGTCTAGCGTATCAGGTCACCCAAAGGATCTAGGATTTCACCATAAATCAGGATTTCCGTCAGGATTTGCCATGCCTTTGTGGACATCGTATCATGGAGGGGGTGGGGAAGGTTCTATGGGGGAGGTGTCCCTCAGGTTTTTGGGTATTCTGGGGTGAGGCTGCTGGCCCCACGCCCTGACCCACGGGCATCCAATCGTCTATAAAGAACCCAAAGTTGATGAACGAAATCTGGCCTTTCTTTAGATTTACTGTAGGCTTTTGGCTTTCTGTAGGGTTTCTGAAGTCATTCTGTAGGCTTTCTTTAAGCTTTTTGCAGGCTTGCTTTAGACTTTTGTAGGATTTCTTTAGGCTTTCTGTAGGCTTGCTTTAGACTTACCCTAGTCATTCTGTAGGTTTTCAGTGGGCTTCCTGTAGGCCTTCTTTGGGCTTTCTATAAGTCTTCTTTGGGCTTTCTGTAGGCCTCCTTTGGGCTTTCTGTAGGCCTTCTTTGGGCTTTCTGTAGGCCTTCTTTGGGCTTTCTGTAAGCTTTCTTTAGACTATCTGTAGACTTTCTATAGGCTTTCTTTAGGCCTTTGTAGGCTTTCTCTAGTCTTTCTGAAAGCTTCCCATAGGATTTTGGTATGCCTTCTTTAGGCTTTCTCTACTTTCTGTAGGGCTTCTTTAGACCTTCTGTACTTTCTGTAGGCCTTCTTTAGGCTTTCTCTACTTTCTGTAGGCCTTCTTTGGGTCTTCTTTAGGCTTTCTGTAGGCCTTCTTTAGACTTTCTGTAGGCCTTCTTTAGACTTTCTGTAGGCTTTCTCTAAGCTTCCTGTGGGCTTTTCAACTCTTAGGAAAAACAGAATCCTGATGACTGACAGAAAAATCAACCGAATTTAATCCAGGGCACCGCACGGACACGTTTGCAGAGAATCGAAGTTTGAGAACGGGTATATGACATGCAAATATCCCATCACTCGTCTGAGCTCTCTCTCTCTCTCTCTCTCTCTCTCTCTCTCTCTCTCTCTCTCTCTCTCTCTCTCGGCTCTGGGTCGATCAATCCTTCGTTGTTCTATCCGTGGGAGGGGTGGGGGAAGGGTAGTCTAGTGCCATCAGTGCACCTTATGTGATACACTGTAGGCATTTACTAAAGGGTTTTTGTGGCGTCCCGTAGGCCCTTTGCTGCAACCCATTTCAATTTCATTTGGTTTTATCTCCTTTCCTATTCCCCTTTCTTCCATCTTTACTCAACCCTCTCCTGACAGTCGTTTCATATTATTTATTAATTAAATTTTTGTGACGGCAGGAAAATGAGAATCAATCAGTAACGTCGATCTTTGAATATGCAAGGACTAGGTCTAACAACCTCCCAACCCCCAATGGGGAAACTAGCCACCAAAATAAATAAATATGTAAATAAATAAATAATGGTCATTTTAGGTACGTGACATTTTGTCCCTCGGTCTTGTGACGCCAGGAAAATTATGACAATCAATCAGTCCACTCGCCCTTTGTGTAGGTTTGGACTAGGCCTGATAGTCCCCCACCCAAAAGGGAAAGCTCCCAGCACAAATAAATATATGGATAAATAAATATAAAAGTAAAAAATAAAGAAGGAAATGTGTAAATAAGTAAACAATTCAATAAATAAATAAGTAAACTAATAAGTAAATACGTCACCTCAGATCAATGATGCATCGGCTAGACAACAGCAATATAAATATATCTATCTCCCAAGGTCACCTCTGGCTTCGATTTTTCCAAGCCGCCATCATCATGGCGGAAACGGAGTTTAAACCGTAACCCATTTTAAAATTATTAAAAAACCGTTGATTTATTTCAAAACCGGTTTTGAAAATAGCGGTTATTACGTTTCATCAATACGGCGATTTCACATTACGGGGTTCGTGTCATTCACGACGCGGAATGACGAAAAAAGGAGAAAAAAAAAGCGTAACGTACAATCATATGCGAGCGAACGGACGTATGTCAAGGGTGCAGGAGTGACTGAAGGAAAGATCGATTGACCAACGAAGAAGAAGAAGAAGAAGAAGCAGAAGAAGAAGAAGAAGAAGAAGAAGAAGAAGAACAGCAACAGCAACAACTAGAGGACAGAGTACAATCAGTCACATTTGTTATGCGCCTAATCAATCCCTCGGCCGCGCGATTTACGACGCTTAGATTAAAGCTTAATGAGGAGATTTTAGGCCGATGGGGACAGCTGTCTTATTGGAATATAAAGTTTGGGCCAAAGACCAAGACCTATGAGGTCATTCAGTGCTGGAAAGGATATTGAGAATAGATAGGTTGGAAAGGTGTAACAGGAGGAAAACCTCGCAGTTGCACTTATGAAATAATTATTAGGAGAGTTTATATACATCAGTCTTATTGGTCAATGGCTTTCTGTAGGACATATAAGTTTATTCAAGTTTATTCTGCTTCGCTTTGTTTCTAATCGAGTATTTTTATGACAGGGAAATAAAGCAATTCTATCTCGTGTTTGAAGTTTTTTTTTTTTTGCATGAATAGGCCTACATTCTGTTCTTTATAAGCTAACCTAAAATTTAACGGTCATCTTAAGCTTGTACAGTGATAATCTGTGAACAATCTGGATAAAAGTGGTAAAAATGAGCGTTTGGAGACAGTAAACCTCCGCCAAGGCTTAGAAATGCGTCCCTCCAACCGAAAATGCACAATCTCATCTCGTTAAAATCCAGGTATTAGGTCCACCATTGGTCTAATTTTCGTCAAAATCTTGAAAGAACGTTTTGCTTAATTCTTTTACCAAACAAAATGGACCAAGAATATTACACTTGTGTTTATTTTAAACTCAATATAAATCCATTGGGTTCATCAATGCATCAATGCCAAGAATTTATTCCTCCATAAACAGCAATAGGCCTATGGAAAAGTTCACGGTCGAGAAGAGCGTAATTCAAAGGTTATGGGCACGGAATGGATGCACGCACGTGCCAAGGGCCAGTGCTGGCATAAGGCCAACTTATCAGCAACCAATTATCCTGCCAATGTTCATGAGAACAAAAGCTAGCATCATAAAAATAAATAAAAAGTAAATACATAACATAAATAAATAAACATACATCCAATAATTAAGACGAATATAAGTTTGGATGTTACTATTGAATTTACACTTACAAGGAAAAAATGCTCCGAAGTTTCTTCGGCGCAATCGAGTTTTCTGTACAGCCGCTACAGCATATAATAAAGGCCACCGAAAATAGTTCTATCTTTCGGTGGTCTCGGTATAATGCCGAATGAACCGCGGCCCATGAAACTTTAACCGAGGCCCAGTGGCGGCATATCCTAAATCGTTGCCAGAAGCACGATTATGGCTAACTTTAACCTCAAATAAAATGAAAACTACTGAGGCTAGAGGGCTGCAATTTGGTATGTTTGATGATTGGAGGTTGGATGATCAACATAACAATTTGCAGCCCTCTAGCCTCAGTAGTTTTTAAGATCTGAGGTCGGACAGAAAAAGTGCGGACAGAAAAAAGTGCGGAAAATGTCCAACTTTTGGACCAGACGAACACAAAAAATTCGAAAACTGAATTCACACGAATTATAGACCAAGGCTTATTTAAATCATACATAAATTTACACGAACTATGCCTATATAAAAGACGTACATTAATTAAATGTGGTAATGGGGTAAGCATTTTCATCAAAACGATTCTTTTTATATATAAACATTAAATATTTCGGAAACCAAAGAACCATTTTGGATTTTGCTAAAGACTGGAGAAAATTATATTAATTTAAAAACTTCAATAAGTATCTATCACACTTCCAAACACACAATTGAAACAATAAAAAGAATTATACATAGGCCTATAAACAGCAGGTTAGACCCACGTTTCTGAAGATTGGGAAACTGTGTTATTTTACACTTTGAATCGTTTCTATCACAATTCCAAGTACAACAATTGAAACAAAAGCGTGACAACAACAAAAATTACACATAGGCCTATGCACGTAGGCTTACGCTTTGCACTAAGGAAATTTCTGTTAATTCACATAAATGTGTCTATTGTAATCCCGTCATTTGATAACTGTAAGCTCGTATGTCATGAAATTATTACCATTTTGTTTTACAAGTTATTTGTTGCAGTTGTGAATTTACACAAAAACTAAGGGCCACTACTTGAAAAAAGTGTCAGGCGATTATTAGATGGGCCACTACTTATTAAAAAAAGTGTCAAATTAAATTAGATGGGCCACTATTTATTAAAAAAGTGTCGGCCCACTACTTATAAAAAAGTGTCAAGTTAATTTAGGTGGGCCACTAATAAAAATGTGCTAAATCAAATTAGACGGGCCACTACTTATAAAAAAAGTGTCAGATCAAATTAGATGGACGACTACTTATAAAAAAGTGTTAAATTAAATTAGATGGACCACTACTTATTAATGAGTGTCAAATTAAATTATGTGGGCCACTACTCATAAAAAAGTGTCAAATTAAATTAGATTGACCACTAATAAAAAAGTGTCAAGTTAATTTAGATGGGCCACTACTTATAAAAAGTGTCAAATCAAATTAGACGGGCAACTACTTGTAAAAAAGTGTCAAATTAAATTAGATGGGCCATTACTGTATATTAAAAAGTGTCACGTGAAATTACGTGATAATAATCACGAGTTTTTATGCTTATAACGAATTTAAAAACTAAATAATGCTAAAACGTGATAAATCATTAACAGATGACCATACACTTTGCAACTCCAGATTACACAAACCAATCAATCAACTGATAGATCTCTCTTACAAAAAAATAAGTATATTAACCTTCAATATAACCTTAACCTATTTATTCTGTCCCACAACCTGTAACCTTAATCTATATATATATATTTATACAACTACATTCTGTGATAACATCAGATGTATGCAGTTTATTTCAACACCTGTAAAGAAAAATTATATATAATATATAATTATATATACTGTATAATTATATATATATTATATATATATATATATATATATATATATATATATATATATATATATATATATATATATATATATATATATATATATATATATATATATATATATATATATATATATATAACACCTTTTACCTTAACTCCGGCACAAGATGCACCTGTGTTGCGTTTTCCAACATCACGAACATTATTGTTATATATTTTTTTTTGTTTTCGGAACGTTAAAATATGTTTTATTTAAAATAATAGTTTACTTCTGTCTGTTTTAAATATAAGATGTTATCGATAATTTTGATCGATTCTGAAAAGAATAAAATTATACAACCTATGATTTAATTTCCGCACTAAATTACTTGTTTTTAATATATATAAATTTCCTTTCGATTTACACTGATTCAATTTCGTCATGCACGAAAAAAAAATATAGTGATTTATTGATAAATTTTTAAAATTCGCGTATCTCGAAATACGAGTCTCGGAATATACGGAGTAGAAGTTCACACACACACGTCTACCCTCGACCAGGTACCGACACAGACTGACTCGTCGAAACTTTGGCCAAGACTCAGAGAGTCTGAGTCTCCATTTGTTCGAGGGGGGGGGGAGGGTGGCCTTGCATGGCATTTTAGATGGGAAGCCCTAGGGGGGGAGGGGGGTACTCGAGATATGACAACCTGGCAACTCGACTCTTAGATCTTTCGAACACTTCAACGACCTTCGAATTGACACGATTCTTCGCCGATTTAATGCTGCCAAGTCATTTATTTGTTGTCAGAGGTTTCCACCTTTTGCCCTACACTTATAGAGAATACAATAATGCAAAAATAGAGAGAATACATCTACCTTTTCCCCAAAAATGACGTCTTGTTGTTGTCATGGCTCCACCAACACCAACAGCTGGGAAGTTGTCCGAAACGATCAGTGCAATTTTTATAACGAAATTTCGCTCTCGGTTATTTATAGGCAATAATTAGTTTATAAAAATATTAAATTAAATATTCAATACACAAAATATTTATATCAAGTCTTTAAGTCGTTTTATAGTATGTTTATTAAAACTTTTATAGGAATCGGACACGGGAACTACGTGCGATTCTTATAATGAATTTTCTAGATCTATTATCTAAACTCGATAATCAACCTATAAAAACTATCAAATTATTTATTTCATACATTTTATATGTATAGTCAGCCTTTACATTCCTTTATAGTATTTATAACACTCCGTTACGCAACTTTCACAGGAATCGGACGCGGGGTCGCGAGCAGACGACGCAACATCCCAAAACACACGGCTCTCTCTCTGTAGGTCACTGAGTAACCTCTGTAACTTTATATAAAGTTTCTGGTAAACTTTCTAACTTTACAACTGTATCGACATGTTTTCTGCGGCCCGATTGCTCAGGTCAGCCCGGCCGGTGACCTGTAACCTCGCGAGATATTACAGTGCAGAAGTTGTTGGCAGCAAAGAGTATTTCGATAAGCTCGTAGCTAACAGTAAAGTTGTGGTCTTTATAAAGGTACGTAACCCACCCTAGGCTAGATTTTTTAGGTTAGGCTGGTTTAGGTTTTGCTAGGTTTTAGTTTAGGCTATGTTTTAGGTCAGGCTAGGTTTTAGGTTGTCCTAGTACTTATTTTATGGTAGGTTTTAGGTTAGGTTAGGTTTTAGGTTAAGCTAGGTTTTTAGAAAAATCTACGTTTTAGGTTAGGTTAGATTTTAGGTTAGGTTAGGTTTTAAGTCAAGCTAGATTTCAGTCAGGTTTGGTATTAGTTTAAACTAGATTTTAAGGTAGGCTAAGTTTCAGGTTAGGCTAATGTAGGTTAATCTGTGGTTCTGCATTGCTTTCATAATGTTTTGTCGTAACACTGTAAGGTATTATTTTACTTATGGACATTAATTGCTTTCAACATAAAATATAGGTTTTTCTGTTGTATTATGATGTGATTTGAATGATTTTGAGGTTTATTTCCATCGCAAATGAATACTTATCCTTCCCCGGCAAATGATATACTGTATACATAATTAATAAAATTACCGACTTGTCAGAATACTGCACCCCCTTCTCCATAGCTAATACGGCAAAACTGTGTTTACTGATTACAGTTTTGCCGTATTAGCTATGGAGAGGGGGGTGCAGTATTCTGACAAGTCGTAATTTTATTAATTTTATATATATCATTTGCCAGGGAAGGATAAGTATTCATTTGCGATGGAAATAAACCTCAAAATCATTCAAATCACATCATAATACAACAGAAAAACCTATATTTTATGTTGAAAGCAATTAATGTCCATAAGTAAAATAATACCCACTGTACAGTTATAGTTTCTGTAATACCAATTGATTTCTCACCATAAACATAAAACGATCAGTTATCGAAATGGTTATTTAGGGTAGGTTATCTTTTGACCATCAACAATACCATTGTAGAAGCAGACAACTTGTGTCTGTGTTCATAATTAACACCTCAAACAACTGTTATAGTGACCCATTGATGATAATGCAGGAATTTTAGTCAGAAAATAAAAATTGTCCATAGCAATAAGCCAAATGGCAGTGGTGGTAAGCACCAAAAGTAATCAATCTTTTTTGTTTTGTTCCCTGATATGTTTTGGAAGTCATTCATTACTACTTCAAGGACAACCAAGCGCTCTTTGCCTTCCCTGAAACCCCAACTTCCCCACAAACATACCTAGAGTTCTTGCTCACATATGTTTTGGAGATCGTTTACCGACTTCAAGGACAGACATGTGGTGCTCATAGACAGCCAATTAATTTTTGAAGGTCAGCACAGCAGTTGCGTATCTAGGTCATAGGTAGTTATTGTTATTCACACATTCTCTTGGTTTATATGCTATTATTATAGTCGAGTGTGATTTTAAAATGTGAGAACTGTCAAGATATGGTACCAGTTACAAGATTAAACATTATTGACAAGATCGCTCTTAGTTTTTTAATATTTCCAGTGTTCTGTTTCTTTATATTACTTACACACTAAATTATCTAGATTCCTTTATTAATTATAATACTTTCTTGTAAGTTAAGAGGGATTCATAAGTGAAGATCAACAAATGACGTTAATTCATGTACAGGTGTCTTAAGTAGGATTTGAATCCCAAGATTTTAAAAAGTTGAAAGTTTTTATTCAAGTGTTACCTTTTTCGTATTATGTAAAATTTTTCAAACTTCTAACGATGGAATTTTTGCCAGACGTCCTTTCCTGTTGTAATCACCGCTGTCCTTGTTTAAGGGAAAAACTTCACATTATTTTGATCCTAGAATCGGCTTCCTATTGGAAATTCTAGACAGAGCAGGTTTCTGTACATACTGTAATGTGATATTCATTTTCACTTAACACTGTAATCATTGTTTCAGGGAACGCCAGATATGCCGAGATGCGGGTTTAGCAATGCCGTTGTGCAAATCATGCGCATGCACGGGGTCGAGTACGATGCACACAACGTTTTGGCAGATGAAAACGTGAGACAAGGTACTACATTAAATTTGGGTCCATTATTTTAAACATTTCTTACTCAAGAAAAATTATGTAGCACATTTGACAATACAGGTATTCATCATTTTTACTTAATATACATCAAATTGTGTAAAAGTAAAAGATTACAATTCAGTTCCTCTAAGGACAAGAGAGGATTTTATTCTTATAATTTTTCTTTGCAGGTATCAAGGAATATTCTGACTGGCCCACAATACCTCAGGTATTCATCAATGGTGAGTTTGTGGGCGGCTGTGACATCCTCTTACAAATGCATCAAAATGGAGAATTGATAGAAGAGTTGCAGAAGGTCGGGATCATGTCCGCGTTGCTGGAAGCTGAGGTTAAGGATAAGTGAGACCTTGCCTGACACAAGTGTTTACATCTCCGGGTTTAATGCAGCGTCAAATGTTTCTGTGATACTTTTAAGTGTAATTTGGAAATTGAAGAAGAAGAGTTGATCGTTTTTAAATTGTACATAGAAAGTTGTCGACGATAATCGCAAAGCATAAATAGTTGGTAATGTTGTCAAACACAAAGTTTTTCATTTTAGGTTGTACAAAAAAGTAATTTAGTGTTTGTTTTCTAGTATTCAGTAAATTAAATGTTCTCAGGCTTTGGTAGTAAAAGATTGTTAACAGGTTATTTAAAACTGTTCTTAAAAGGAGCAGTGATTCAAGATGAAATAATGTTAACCTTAACCATTAATAATTCTGTATCAGAAAAAATTAAAACTTGCAAACAACAGCTTTTAAGGGTTCAGATCATGTGCTAATTTTATAAATCGACTAAAATTTGTCATTTTGTCTCTGTGGTAACAAGTGTACATGGCACAATTACTCTGTGTACCAAGGAAACAAAAGGAAGCACTCAGTTTAGCAGTAACTTTGGCTCTTTTGCAACTTTTAGCTATAGTCTTGTAATTAAGGAATTATTTTAGGTAGGCAGAAATAAAATTTTATAAGAAAGATACTTTCGGTCAAAGTGTACAAAAATATTCATGGGAACCTGGTTATAAGGGCATGGCCATGACGTAAATAACTTTTCAAAGGTGTGTCCCATTCCCAGATGGAATACAGGAGGATATTTTGTTGATTACTTTATAAAAGAGGAAGGTGCTTGAGATCAGTGTCTGGCTGCAACATGATAGACTTTAGGAGCATTAATCCATCTCTTCTTCGATTTTGAGATAACTAACTACTTTCCTGTGGGGTTCCAGAGACTGGTAATTAATCCTAATTTGTGAAAGTTTTGGTGATCACATCGCTTGGTCTCAAAGATTGTGTTTACCGGTACAAATCTGGAAAATTTAACAAGCAGTATTGCACTGCTGTGGGGAGAATCAGAAAAGCTGCCAGCCTTTTATCAAGCTCAACAGTCAAAAATAGCAAATGTATTCATAAGAAAGAAGTCGAGTAACTATCCATTTATTTGTAATTTTAACAACCTGAGCTAAGAAAAGGAAATTATGTAAACGTGATGGTTACACATACTATGAGACTGTTTCAAATAGAGAGAGAGAGAGGAAAGTAGTCACATTTATCTGTAATCAACAGCCTCCCTTCCATCTAGGGTAATTTCTAAATTCTCAAATGTCAATAAAAGCTGGACATTTGAGACAAATGTCAAGTTTTCAAATTCAAAAAGAAAATGACTGAATTAGTATTGTTACAAGAACAAAACTCCGGAGGTACGAGACCAAAGTCGTTATTTTCAGTCCTGATCCCTCAAATTTGATACTGGTTTAGTGCATTGTACTTTTAAATATAAGAACTTTCTTTCAGATATTGTACAGTACTCTATTTGAGCACTTGTGTACTGAATACCTATATTTTTATAGTACAGTAACTGCATTTATACACACCCAGTGCAATATTAAATGTAAATAAACGAAACGAACTGGGAGTGTTCTCTATAAATGTTCAATATCGAACCTTGATTTTATTCTGCATCTTGGTTTGTAAATTACAGGTGTTTGAAAGTGAAATGTTTACTCGTTGTGTGACCTTCGTGTCAATTATAGAAGCAGCAAATGTATTTCACAGTCTAGATATTATATTCTTTCCTTTGTTATAGGAAAGCAAATGGTAAAGGTGTTTTGTATGTTAAGCTAAGATCTTCCATTCAAGACGAGGAATGTGCATTCCATTGATGCAATATTTTGTAATCCACTTCTGGTAGTGATGAGCTCGGGATGGAGACAGAATTTAGTCTAGAATCACTAAATTCATACAATTACATATGACGTACACTCACATTGTTTCAGGTTCCATACACGGAACTAGCAATTATGTTTTCATGCATACATCAGTACATGTGTATTTATTTTTTATGTACAGGTATTTATACTGTTATTGTATGGACTCAACAATACCTAATGTACAGCATGGGATTGTGACTGTGAATACTTTCAATAAAGTATAACAGACACGGCTATTTCTTGGTTGATTTTGCCTCCTTAACCATGTTCCTCCGTCTGTGAAAGTGAGGTTTCCTGAAGGATGATCATAAAAAAATATCCTAGGGCCGCGTTCGATTCTCCAGCCGGCCAGTGAAGGATTAGAGGAATTTATTTCTGGTGATAAAAATTCATTTCTCGGTATAATGTGGTTCGGATTCCACAATAAGCTGTAGGTCCCGTTGCTAGGTAACCAATTGGTTCTTAGCCACGTAAAATAAGCTCAGTGGTCTGGTTAAACTAAGGTATACTTAACTTTTCCCCTACTGGTCTTTTACAGTTCATTAGGGGTTACTGAGAAATGACAATGTGAACCTTTCAAATACTGTAATGTTCCATGTTTTGGTAAATATTCTCTCCTGCATTTCCCGTACTCAAAGATTCATTCCTGCTTTCTGCTGACATCTCCTGAATTCAGGTGTGTGGATCTTATTTTCTATTTCCTCATATTTATTGCTTTATCATCTTCTCCTATAACTTTTGTGTCTCTCTCTTTGCAGGCTAATTCGCTTTGGAGCCCTCTTAGGTTCATATAGTCTGTTGACTGTGAATAAGGGTTTTCAGCTGAAGAGTCGTAGAAATAGACAACAAAAAAAATTACAAGAATAGGTGTCATGAGTAGGGAAAGTACATGAGCTTCCGTGCATAGCACAGAAATTTTAAAATAATGGAATACTAGGATTTAAATCTGCTCTAATAAATGATCTCATATTGAATTCCCTCCCAGGGTTTTAATCTGCCTTGTTATAACGATCTCATATTCAAATCGGTAATGAAGCTCGGATAATTACCATCAATGTACAGCCTCCATAACTGAATAGAGTACAGTATCACAGATTTGCATATGACTATGTATACCATTAGTATGTAAATTAGCAGCTCATATTCAAATACTTAATTTGATCTTGCAGACAATTTGTGATACATATCCTAGTAACAGTCAGAAATGATTTTCACTTTGCAATGATCAAAGTTATTTCGATAAACAAAAATTTAAAATTTTGAGTTTATCTTCTGCTGGTGACAGAAAGTTTTACTTTGTAAAAGCACCTCATTCTACACAAATACAGAATTCGGTTCTGTATTTATATGGCAAATACATTAGTACATAATTCAGTATACCTTAGGTGATGCTTTCCAAAACCAGATACTCGACTTCTCCACAAAATAATACAACGTCGTAAGTACACTATTTTGTATTGTTTGATAAGTAGACAGTGTACATCAGGTACAATACTACAGGAGGATACTTATATCACTAAAACAATAGAGCATCTATCAGTTACTTAAGTAACATATTTAAAATATTTCAAAAGATAGAAATCCTTAGAGGCAACAGTAAGTGCACCTACTATGTAATAAATAATCTACTCTAAATTTTTTTGTTTGCATTCGCTAATCTATATGTACTGTATTTTTGTATTTTGAGTTTATTGAAAAAAAATTGCTCAAAATAACTGCTCTCTAATTTCAATACTGACAATTTTTAAATGTCGAGAAACTACCTAGTCTCTTTTTTTAATGACAATAATGTACTGACCGTCACCTAAGGTGGGCAGCTACAAATAGCACTTCGTGGATTTGGGGTCGAGTCCCACATCACATTTTCGTGTTGACAGAAATCAATTGAAGACACGAACTAAATTCTCCTCCAATCGTGACGCCTCTAAAGATAATTTTCGACATCGCACGCATTCCTTGATGCTTGGCCTGTCGAAAGCAACGGCATTTACTCAGTAAACCTTTTCTGAATACAAAACAACAATTCGAGTCTGCTAAAGGACCGACTTCAAGCAACTGCAAACAAAACCAATCGCTAATAATGTGTTGTAAACAGAAAAATAAAAAGCAAAAATATGCTTAAATAAAACTTGAACAAGCAACACGAGACATGTTTCAATAATGTTTATTAAAATAAAAATACACGCAGAGAAGACTCATATAGAACGTGATTACAGCCGAACTAAAATTTGACATAACCTCCATGCAAATAATTACTCAAAAGAACATCACAAAATGAAATAATCTCTGAATAAAGCCGTTCACAAGACTCCGCTCCTCCTGTCACTCTGTTACGCAAAAGAACTTCACCACATTAAATAATCCGATTCAAATAAAGCCGTCAGCAAGAGTCTGCTGCTCCTGACACTCTTTACCTTATGACTGAAAGGCTTCAAATATCACTACAGTAATCCAGTCTAGTCAATCGAGATGGATTGCAGCTAACTACTTCTGAAGCTCCAATATGCTTGTTAAGACTACCAAATTCACTACCCAACAGCAAAGGATGGTAAACTAAAATATGTCAGTGTTACTTTCTGTGGTAAATTAAATCCATGAATGGTTCTTTTTATGGTAAATGAAATCTGTAAATGCTACATTCCATGGTAAACGAAATTTGTAAATGTTACTTTCTCCGGTAGAATAAATCCATAAATGTTGCTTTTTACGGCATAATAAATCTGTAAACGTTACTTCTCTGGTAAATGAAATCCGTAAATGTTATTTTTTATAGTAAATAAAACTCCACTATCCAGGCATATGACCCAACAGCAACGGATGGTAAACAAAATTTTTTAAATACTTTTTTAAGCCAAATGAAATCCTTAAATGATACTCTTCCAGACAAAAAATATATACTGTAGTGTAAAACTATCGGCAACCACACTCCATGCAACTAAATCCCTCTTCCGTCCCTACCATATACTCTGTATCTGAAAAAATCTACACCTCAAGCATAATATTCAGCAATAAACCCATCGTCACCTACATAGCAGATAGTAGTTGAAACGAAGTCTACCTAGGTCCTAAATGATTGTACAGCACACCCTGACCACTCCCTCAGCCTCAGATCTGAATAAATCGCCCACGGAAAGGGGGAACTCACCTTCCCTCACTGTTCTAAGCTACTGCTAGATACTGCAGCAGAAAATATAAGACAATTTAAACAATGACCTAACACTACTTCTTTTAACATCACTTGGAGAAAGACCCAAATCCATCACTAGGTTGAGAGAACCTTACTCATTTTAACTCGTAAGAAACTAATGTGCGGAAATATCTACAGGGCCGCAAAGAGTGCTTTCAGCACGTCTCATCAGCAAGGTGATAATATCCAGAACCTTCGGGGTATACATAAATGAATACAATGAATACTGTACTTAAAAAATTATGCATAGCAACTGTGAAAGCACTTCCTGACGAATTCAACCGACACACCAAGAAGAAACTGGTTCTTCACAAACTACACCAGTAATTAATCTTTCATGCACTTTGCATAAATACAATAATGGCGCCATATCAAGCATCATCATCAGATGAATAGCTGAAGTTTAATCAAAGTACTACAAATCTAAGCTCTAAATGTAAATGTTGCAAAAGGGAACAAACCTAGTAAGAGTACAGCACATTTCAAGATAAAAAATGAACATGGCAGTGAAAGCTACATAATTCTGCTTTGAAACGAATACAACATGTTCCATTTTTGTTATCGTAAAAGTTGGTTCACACTAGGCAACTTTACACATATTTAACAGAAAAAGGTGACTGTAAAACCATTCCATTTACTACATAAAATGCTGAAGATGATTTGAACTGTTTTCACTATTACCATACCAGATAATCTTACCAGACCACAATTTAAACATTCATTACTCCTTTCCTGCTGGCCAATTGGATTTATTTGTATGAGAGGCAAATATTGACTTGAACAGATTAACTTCCCCTGAAAATATAATAAGCTGCAAACATAATTCTTTCAGAGATTTGTGTACATAACTTATTCAATAAAACAAAGTCACATATATCGTACATACTGCAATCTCTACACAACAACTGGTTCATGAGAGAACAATTATGACAGCCATAGTAACAGTTTCTTATATTTTCTTCATTTTTAACACAAGCATTGAAAGCTATAGAAGAAAGCGATTGGAAATTATTTTCTTTTACATGAGAGAAACACGTTCTCAAGCACCAAATGTTGAAGATTGCTTGTTAGTGCATACCAGCACGGTAAAATGATGCTGGTAGCAGTCAATCTACAATTGTAACCCCAAATAAGTCTGCTCAACCTGTTTTCATGCTTGGCAAGAAGTCAGGAGGTTGGAAATCTTAAGTATTAGTAGTAAATAGTTTACGAAAACCACAAACGTGCGGCTGTACAAATATCTAACATAAAGAGATATTTTCAAGTGTTTTGCATCATGATTATATTAATTGCAAAATAAATAAATAAATACAAAATGGCTTTACTTCTGGATACATAAAACTTAATTCATGTCCAGCAAGTGATAAAGCAACTGGAAAAAATGATATATGATTAATGAATACTTGTGTTAAATAAAATCCCTGTTAGTCACCTGTCTAATTACAGTAATTGAAAGAAACGAACAAAATTTTAAACTGGTTTCAACTTATCATATAAAACCAAAAATATGCACAATACAGTATATATACCAGCCATGGACTCATTTTACTCAAAACCCAAAATCTAGCGGTCAAAATCAACTGAAGATGGCACTTTTGAACACTTAAATACCATAGCTGCAGTCTTGAAACGTACAAAGATAATACATCAATTCAATCGGTTTACAGAGCAAGAAAACACAATGAGAAAATGGCATGCACTATCTTCAGATACTTCAACAAAAACAACATATTCTGTACTGCCGAGTTAATGGAACTTAGAACGATTATTCTTTGGTATTTGTAAACAGAGTACCTTATTGAGAGTTACAAACAATTTTGTGGCCTTACGCCATAGTCAAGCCACAAGAGCGACGAGGGGACAAAAGCCTACAGACAGATACAAAAATAAACTTTACAGGTTACTACCTTCATTCTGGGTTCCCTGTACATTTTCCAGTAAAGTTTCATGAATACAACAATTACATACAACTATCATATGACCTTTGCATAATCCTGAAAATACTGTACGTGCTTAACGACAAACACTGTGACGCACTTTTTGTTATGAAAAGAAAAGAACATGAGTTGTTGGTGTTAATATCAAGCAATCTTTATTTGCTTGACCATTTAATGCTGCGAGTAGACCAGCTACTACTGTATTATCAAACTCCATCCGAACAACAAAATAGTTGCCTAATGTGAACATAACCAAGTACATCTAGCATACAAATTTCAAGCCTAGCTTCAGAAAACGTGAAATGTTTACATTAATAACAATTAAAGAAAAACAAAGCTTTGAACAGCATCATTAAATATCAAAAAATGTCGACTCAAAATCCGATTGATCTGTATAAAATTAAAGCATGAACTCAACTTCACCCCTGGAACTGGAATCCTCGGATAAATTCTGTATCGGGATTTTGTGGATACAACTTGTCTTACTTTAGAAGTAACAAAGAAACTGAGATCACGCAGAAATAGATGATATTGCTATGAGAAAGGGGATGAACACGAGAGTAGAATTCCTGGTTTCTCTCCAATTCCGTTCCCAGTCAGGCGTTTCCACGTCGCCCGCAGAACGGGAACCTGAGCGAAACCCTTCACCAGTAGTTGAAAGTACGTTACATAACAATGAGTCTAAGAGCCTAACTACAACTACTATACCTTTGGCCGAGAAGACTTGATTTCATTTTGATAATACACCATCAATCATACTCAAGATGGAGGGAAGCATTAACTACAATTATTAATGGTAACAAGACGATGTTGAGCATGAGACTTAACCGCTAAGTTTTAACGTGTATCATGTCGAAGATGAAATGATATAATTCTGTGAAATATAGATAAAATCTTTTGTAAATTAAATCTTATTTACAATTATAAATCATAATCAAAAACCTCTTTTTTTTTTGTAATAGATTCTCTTATGATTTCTCCTCTTTTTCTTTATTGTACTTTTCCAGTTCTTTCAAGAACTGTGCGCGGGGCTTCATGACGGTGGGTTTGTCGCCTCTGCATTTCGGACAGAACCATTTTCCCTTGGGTTTGTTTGTCAAGCCGACACAAGAGAAGTGGAACCATTCTATAGGGCACAGATCGTTATCACACCCAATCATCTCGCCGTAAGAGACCTGGAAATAGAACATTTTGATGATAGGCTTATTTTTAAACTAGACTCTATAACTCGCAACTTTCTTGCGAATTCTAACTGCCTCAAAATCTTCATACAGTTTTATTACTACCTATTACATGTTACAGTCTCTGTAGGGAACAATTTCCATGCTATAACAATTTGCATCTTGTAAACACAAATATTAAATATAAAAAACTTCTGAATGCAAACAGCACTATCGATACTAATATTTAAATTAACTGCCCCACTGCCAGCAATATTGTTTAGGCACTTAATTCTCTATTCTACCAAGTTTACAGACAGGAAACACAAATGAGCTGATATGCCAAAGAGGTAAACCCCTGTTAAATTGCATCAAAATTCCAGTTTTACCAAACTTCATAACACCAAATAGTAAAAGGATAATGAATGTAAGTGACCCCTAAAACAGGCTACATTGCAAAGCATTTGGGTAATGATTTATGTTTCAACATAACCTTGTACACAAATGCCTGAATAAATGACCCACTGCAAGTGCGGACAAGTTCCCTAAATGTGCAATAGAAATTTCTGTCTTTAATATACAGTTGGTTACTGACCTGCTCGCACAGACAGTAGGTAGGTTCGTCAGGATCAATAGGAATTTCCGTAGGTGAATCTTCTCTCTCCCTCTCCGCTCTGGCTTTCCGTTTCTTCTTCTTAGTGGTTTTCTTTTGAGTAGTTCCTTGCTAAAAAAAAAAAATGCAAAACGAAGGATTGAAATATTAAGAGAGTATTTTCAACAGACAGTGACAGGTTTTGCTATAAGGTATGTATCATTTATGATTATTATTATTATCACTAGCCAGGCTGCAACCCTAGTTGGAAAAACAGAATGTTGCAAGCCTCAGTACTCCAATATGAGAATCAGACCAGTAAGAAAAATAAATACAGATGAAAGATAAGACAAAAAGCATTTGCACCCAATTTGAACTTTCGAAGTTCCAACGACTCAACAACAGGGTTAGAAAGATCATTTGTATATTCAAATACCTTGGCAGCCACAACTTTTTCCGCGTGGGCGACAGGAGGCGCATCGTTCGAGTTTTCGTTGTGATTTGCCGTGTTTTCGTTCCTCGTGCGGCGCGCTCTCTTGCTCGCTCTCTCTGGCTCTCTCTCCTTCGAGGTCTCCGGTTTTTCGGGTTCCTGGCCAAAGTCTGAAAAGTCGTGCAACATAAAATTATACACTCCAAGAAAATCAACGTAAATGATAAATTTAAAACTGAAATTCATCAGAGCGGCATCAGCACTATAATGACTATTATAAGAAAAATAAAAAGGAATATAGTATTATTTCAAGTTGCTTATATCTATGTACATTAAATTTTATTACCAGCAACATCAACCTGTGAGGCAGAGACCAGAACTTGCAAAGATGTTATTGCAATGTTCTACTAACTGCTAATTATCTTAGTGACCAACCTCTCTCAAAACTGAATCAAACTTGTCCCCAATATGCAATACAGAATATGTAGTTATATTCATAATTCACAGAAACTAGCTTATTATTTTTAGTGCTGCCTGTTATGAATATACAGGCAGTATTAGAACAGGTTACAGACATTTAATTTTTATTAACTCACTCAGAGATGATTGCCAACCTGTAGAGACAATTAATCTAGTATTCATGAAAAACAATCCCATATTGTTTGTTCATATCTGAATTACAAATCTAATACACAACAGCCATCACAAGATTGAGGTGCCGGAACCAGAGCTCTTCAGAGCGTACCTAAATTCTTACAGTCCAGCTCCAGCTGCCGCTGTCTGTTCTCGATTATGTCCAAGATGTGCTGTACGATTTGAAGTTTGTCGTCGCCAATTTCCTGGGTAGAAATGAGTTTGTCCTGTATCTGCACCATGATGCGTTTGAGAGAGATAGAATCCAACTCACCCTCGAGCTGGCCACGAAGACCCTCCATATCTTGTAAGAGGGCTGGAAATATAAAAGACATTTTTACCGAGGTTGAAACTGAAGCTTTAACCTCAGGAATGAGCCAGAAAAATACTGTGTAATTTGTTGATATATGTCAATTTGGTAAATGAATAATCTTGGCATAACAATGAGCTAATTATTGTACTGAACAACTTTGGAAAAATAAATATAGATATTTCAACTTAATGATAAAATTACTCAGACTGCAATGTAGGCATTCCTTTAAAATCTACAAGCCTTGTCTGGTAATAAACTGAATCTAACAAAGGCCATTAGAGACACTGTTTTGTGGAATACAAGTTTTAATTTATAAGATCATCTACAATGTAAATACCTTGATATCGGACATCCAGCTCTCTCATGCTGGATATCTCTCGCTGTACTTCGTCCGGTAAGTTCTCCACGGTGTCTGTAATGAAGAAAGTATTTCCAAACCAGATTAAATAGCATTCTTGCTTTCCATCACTGTATGTCAATGGACAGTAAAATCTTAAGATGGCATGTAAGGCAATACAGCCTACTTGTTTCACTGCAAACTAAATTCAAAACAAATAGGCTACTGGGCAGTATTACTGAATGGTTATGTAATTACAATCACAGCCATACTAAAAGTACACTTTTCTATCAGTAATGGTTATTTCTTTGGATTCTATACAATTTTTTGGGGGGGATAACAGATATTTTCATAGGCTAGCCATGCCTAGTCACTACAGGTATGCCCTTTCTCATTCTTTGGGTGCATTTACACTGACCCTAGATGTATCAGCTAGTGTGAGTGATCAGGATTTTTTTATGGTAATTCATTCAAGATTCATAAAGGAGATGAAAACCATGCACCAAGATGTCAAGGTAATGATGAATAACAGACAATAAGTAACAAATGAATAAAAACACTAATAAAAGACTCTAGCTAGAATGCACAAGATACATTTGCACCTGACAGTCCACACGTCCACCGTAGAAAATCATACAAAAACTGTAATGCTGATGTCAATGGTTCAAGAGATTGTATAACAGTGCAACTTTACCTCACTTCTCCATAGAGAACGTTACGATGGTATTACAGATCCATCACAATTACTTTTGCCACGATTTATTTGCTCTTTTTCACCCCCCCACACAACCCCACCTGTCCTGCCTGCATCCCCGTAATCTCTCCTATAAACTGTGACAGCAGCAGTTACAGGGATACAATCTGACACTGTATTCCACCTGAATGGGCACCAGTAGCAATCCAATAAAGGTGTGGATGCATCTGACTACGCTAAAGCTATCTGAAGTAGGCTACATTAGTGCCTATCTTGATGACTATATAATTTGGCTGCAGGCAGGTCTTTTTAGGTAACACAATGCTCACTTAGCAATAACTCCCTCCATGCGATCTACAGTCTCACAAGCTATTTAAAAGTGTAGACCTGAAGTGGCCGTGGTTAGTTGATTGCCAAAACCAAAACCCCTGCACTGACTGTTTACATTAAAAAATCCCCCTCCATCCATTGGATGATCAGCGTACCACCAAAATGGAACTGTTCCAACTAAATTATGGGCTAAAGTTATCCACAGGCTATGCTATCCTAAAGACTACTCTACAGCAATTTGATGGGATATATTCTGAACTGAATGAAATGGTCCTGTCCCTATCTTGTACCAATTAATGCAGGCCGATGGACTGAATGAAGGCCTCCATAATTAAAGTGGGTGGATTAGGATAACGAAGACTGACTAGGGTATAGGTAGGTTGTGGGCCTGTTGTAAGCTGCCAAATTGGGGGGTCCCTACCCCTAACCATACAGGTATGGATACGCCAGCCAGACTAAATACTTAAGACTTTATATATGAATCGGACTACAGCCTAACCTAATGACTTCAAATATGGCATGTTAGGTTAATGACCATAAGAATAAGTCCCCCTATCCAACCCACATTAACCTGGTCCTCTAACCCTCCATTTCCGAAATAATTTCTCTATCTCTCTGGCCAACTAACCATCCCTTAACCCCCAGACAACGTAAGACGCCCAAAAACGCCCACTACCGCAAAAGACATACGAAGCCCACGAGGGACTCTTCAGGAATATGGCCCGCATCCAGCCCACCTTCACCAAGTCCCCCTCTCCCGCCCTTTTCGAAACGCAAATCGGTCTGCCCCTAGCCGCCCATCCCGTGCCCGAAAAAAAGGACCTCAAAGCCCACTGACGCGAAGGAACGACAAAATACGGCCCCCTCCCCGATTTTCGAAACGCAAACGGGCTGCCTTTAGCCGACCCCTTCCCTCCGCAAGCGCCCCCTTCCCAAAAAAAAAAAGAAAAGAGAAGGCCCCCCTCACGCAAAAAGGAAACGACAAAGGGCCGCGAAGGTCCCCTCACCTAGGAAATTGTCGACGTATGTAGCAGAATACAAAGCCTCCAAAGCTGCCTGGTTAAGCATCTTCTCCACAGGGTCGCTCATTACTCTCCGCAGCTGCTGCTGGCCCCCACCAGTCATAGGTCATTTGCCGCTTTCATGGGAAGAGAGAGAGAGAGAGACGACTTCGAACCACCACCGTATAAGCGACGGGAATGTTTTGGCTGCGAGCGGCTCCTCTGTAACAAAAGAGCATCGGATTGGGTCCCTTAACTGAATCCAATAGCATTTATAGATCCCGAATCGTCTTCTTATCGACTCGGCGCTGGCGTTTTCGCCGTCTATACTATTTGACATTTTAGATAGAAGTAACATTCGCATAGGCGCCTGAAATGTTTTGGGACGGTTGGGAACATTGAGACAAAAGGGGATCGCCTTTACGATTCTAACTTAATCAAATAGTATTTAAATGATTAAAATTCTCTTTTTATTTATTCGGCATGAGCGTTTTCGCCGTCTATGCAATTTGACATTTTAGATAGAAGTAACATTCGCGAGGCCATTTTTAGTAAACATCGCTCGCAATTACAAAGAAACGAGGTCCGCTTCACTTCAATAAGGTTTTTCATTCCTTCTAAAACATTTAGGATTAGGTTCTGATGTAGGAGAAGAAGGATAACTGCGTGAAATCGGCGCCAAAATCCTTTTTTAATTTACTCGACACTAACGTTTTCGCAGGCTATACAATTTGGCATTTTAGATGGAAGTAACATTCGCGAGGCCATTTTTAGTAAACATTGCTCGCAATTACAAAGAAACTACGTCCATTTTATTTTGAAAAGGTTTCTGATTCATTCTAAAACATTATTAATTAAGTTTCGATGTCAGAAAAGAAGGATAACCGTTTAAAATCGGAGAACATTTTTTGTATACGCCATCTAGATAGCTCATGACTTTCTCCTCGTTGGTTGCACTGGCTTTACGCATTGGAAAATCGTTAGTTTTTCTGTTATATAACGAAAAAGGCTTTGACATTATCTCTCTCTGTTTTTTAAACTTTCTTGGATACTAACACTTTCAGTTAGCACTCATATCTTTACCGTCATACTTGTCATTATAAAATATCAAAGTATTTTAACCAGATTTCTTCAGGTTTGAGTACATTCAGTAATATCGCATTGAACTCCGGGCTACACGATGCTTTGACAAGTTCAGCAGTTCAAATATATGTCTCTGACGAAGTCATATGACCATGGTTCTATGGGTACAAGGTGCTCAAACGGGCACAAGTCTCTTTGGGCTAATTATTTTATTCATATTCAAGGGACGTGAGAGCTTTGAATGTGATTACTAACAAGAAGAAGAATTCTGGATTTAGTGCTTCACATTGTTTGTTTGTTTTTATTTCTTATTCATCTATTTATTTAGAATGTAGATATCATGACATAATCCCAATTTTGTAGAAGGCTGGCATTAATTTACCAAAGTGATGGCAAAGAAATAAATTTAAAATCGCACAAAAATTAAAACGATCCCTATTGTATTTCGAATGCGCCATATGATTAACTAATTCCAAGAAGAAGAAACCTTGAATAAATCTTTTTTAACTAAATCATTCTGGTCATGATTAGTTAGCCTATAACCTCTTCCAGGAACCCAGAGGTCCAAAACACTTCTCTTTTGCCCATTAGACGCTTATCACACTTCCCTCCGCCTTTGGGGAAGGACCCGTGCTGGCACTTAGGCAACTTAATCCAAAAACAACAGTTATAATCCAATCGTAATCAGGGAAAGCAAAATAACAAATAATGCTTTAAGTATACTTTATCTCATCAAAGTTCCTAGGAAACAGTTAAAACTAGTAAGTGGAGGGAGCAGACAGTCATTTACATATATCCCAGAAGAGCGTCTCAGTTCGTAGTAGCGTACAGGACTTTAGGAGAAGACTCGACCAAGTCGTAGGATATGGAGACGATAGAGATCCTGTACTTGGTGTGGGGGAGGAGATCGGTGATTTCCTCGTGGTAAACATGGTTTCCTTCTCCTTCTGCGTCCTTCGGCACGACGTTGGACAAGGCCGGCTGCCATGTAGTCTCGTAGGCCACGATGGGACATGAGGAGTCGTCGGGATCCTCGAAGGATACGTTGATGGTGGTGGAAGTGACACTGTCCACCCTCGCGTTGATAGGGGGATTTGGAACTGCGAGGAGAAAGTGAAAGAGATGAAAAATTATTTAGGTTGGTAATTAGACAGTTTGGCGAGTATGTCCACATTAGTAAGTCCCACTTGGAGGTTAGGCCTATAGTTTATTATTTTTGAAGCATAACACCCCACAAAAAGGGGGACAATAATGCAATAGATACAAAAATTACTGTTTTCGTAACGTATGAACCATTCTCAAGTACTTTCCGCCCAAGAAACAAAACATTAGATGCGTCAGCGCTGAAATTAACTGCATAACAAGCATGAAATCTCGAGGAAATGAAAATAATTGAATACTCTTCCCTCTGGCAGCTTCGAGGACCACTAAATCCTCGCTCGAGGACGACAGAAAAATATCAAACAAAAAGAAAAAAAACTTACCGCAGTTCTTCGGCTGAGGAACAGCCGTTGCAAAAGCAACCAGTAAGACCGCGGAGAGGAGGAAGAAGAAGCCCTTCATCGCGATTAGCTCTTGGTGGTGTTGTTCCTCGAAGTTTGGGGAAGTTGTGTTGATTCTGTGGCGTTGGTCTCTCTTTATATACAGCTCTCAGCTTCAACAATGAAGGAAAATTTGCTGAAAGATGCGTCACTGACTTCTCTGGAGAGCAAGTGATGGTTCTCATGGACGGAGATAAACGTAAACAAATGGAATTTTCTCTTCTTCGAATTTGCTGATTGGAACTTTGGACCGGTGACTGACTCGCTTTTCCTTCTGTACTCACGTAAGTAGATCTTCGCTCTGTAATTTTGTAAAGGCTGACAATAAAGATTTGGTTATTTTTCTGGACTTATATTGTAATGATTTCATCTGCAGGCCTTTGCGTGTGAACTGAATACTGTTTTTTTTTATGACAGATTTGTTAACAGAAGTTCAAAGTCTTCATATTTTTTGGTAAAAAATGTTCTACAGGGAAGCAAGTGTAGTTAAATGATAGTTGGGATTTGTCTATGAAACGGCTCTCTCGCTCGTTCTTTTTCTCTTTTGCTAATGCTTGTTTACACATTAACGAAGTGTCCTCAGGTGTTGCTCAGAATAAGAAGAAGAAGAAGAGTCACAAGGCGGAATGCAGACAATTACGTAGCCTGGAGCAACTGAAGAAGTTCACATTTAACACTGAGCCTAGTAAGTCAGCAGTGCTGATAATAGATAGAAGAGCAAAGGGCAAGGAAGTTCACATAAGAACAGTTAAAAAAGGGCCCAATGAGCAGTGCAAACGAACATAAATACCTAGGAGAGTGGTACACCCAAAATGGCTCAAAAGAAACAAGTATTAAAACGAGAAAACAAAAGGTAGAGTACCGAAGAGAAATAATATGGAGACGTAAATAAAGTAGGAAATATGGCATCAGAAGCAAGGAAAAGATCCACAAAACAGCAGTGGTCCCAACACAGAGACCTGGAGCTACTTAACGGAAAATGACTCAAAGGATCTAGAGCAAACGCAATGCAGGATCCTCCGAGGAATGTATGGACAGCCGAAGGGCACGCCCTACTTGGGCATTATGGCGACGTCCGGCATATGGCCAGTAAACCTGTAGAATTGAATACAAGAAACTAATGCTATTCCATAATGTTCTAAATTCAGACGAGAAAAGATTAATCAAAGAAATAGCAGAAGACCAGTTAAGAGCCTCCTACGAACAGTGCTGGACAAAAGGCGTAGAAAATATAGGTGAAGTATACGTTAGTTTAACCAGACCACTGAGCTGATTAACAGCTCTCCTAGAAAGGGCTGGCCCGAAGGATTAGACTTATTTCACGTGGCTAGCAACCAACCGGTTACCTAGCAACGGGACCTACAGCTTATTGTGGAATCCGAACCACATTATGACGAGAAATGAATTTCTATCGCTGAAATAAATTCCTCTAATTCTTCATTGGCCGGCCGGAGAATCGAACGCGGGCGCAGGAGAGTGCTAGCCGAGGACGATATCGACCCATCCAACGAGGAACTTAGCAAGATAAAAGGTATGAGAAACTATGCCAAAAAAAGAACTGAAAAAGGAAATAAAGCAAGATATTGAAAAGACGTTGAAAGAAAAGACGAAAGAAATGAAGAAACTGAGATTCACAGATAACTCTGAAGAAAATAAGTACCTAAGGGAACTGGAAACAAAGGATGCATAATAATGCATAATAATGAAAACCAGGCTGAATATGTTGAACCTGAAAGCTAACTACAGGGGAAGATATAAGGACGAGGTCTGTGATAACTGCAGAGTGGGGGAGGAGGCGGAGGACAGCACCGAACTTAACCTTAGAGGCCCGAACAGAAAACTAGTGGAATATCTAAGATTAGCCGTGAAAACAAAGGACGTCACCAACCTAGAAAGCGACTAACATCTGGGAGGTTTCGGGGGTAAGGTGCTGAATCAAATGAAGAACTATTAAATGCTATATATATAATGTAAAGTCGAAATCAAATTGTGTAAAATTGTATTCAAGGGAATAAAAGCTGTCGAAACTTCGTCAAGAGAGATTGTACTCTTCCGCAAGTTGTGGTATAGTTTTAAGTATTCTCTTGAAATTTACATAAAGTGGAAAAGTTAAGTATATCTTAGTTTAACCAGACCACTGAGCTGATTAACAGCTCTCCTAGAGAGGGCTAACCCGAAGGATTAGATTTATTTTACGTGGCTAAGAACCAACTGGTTACCTAGCAACGGGACCTACAGCTCATTGTGGAATCCGAACCGCGTTATGACGAGAAATGAATTTCTATCACCAGAAATAAATTCCTCTAATTCTTCATTGGCCGCTCGGAGAGTCGAACGCTGGGCCAACAGCGTGCTAGCCGAAAGCTCTACCCACCCGTCCAATGAAGAACGACGTAAAGTGGAAATGCGTGTTATGCAGGAGAAAGATCTTATGTTTCGTTGTTCGTATTTAGTAGTAAAAGATTTTGTCTTAGTTGTTTCGTGTGTTTGATTGTAAGTATACTTGTAGTATTGCTTAACTACTAGTTAGTCGAAGGTTTGGTTTCGGTCAAAGACGGCCGTGAAGGCAGTCGCTTCATAGCTTTAACGTAGAGTGGTTCGAGCTGGTTGGGAACTCATGAATGCAGCCATAATTGTCGGTGTCTACAAATCCATTCAAGTATTCCTATTCATTTGAAAGTACATTGAGGGAAACCTTCTTTAGAAGATGCATATCGAATTATGAGGAGAATTTCTTGAGGTATACTTTAGATGAGGGTAGTGAAATAGAGACTGCGCTTACGCTAGTCGAACTGTACGTCCTTGGGCAAGGATATACCTGCAGAATTTGTGGAAGCAACAACTAGATTGGGATGAACAACTCCCAGACCCGTTACAGAACCAGTGGGTTGAGTTATCCGAAGACTTAGAAAAATGTCTTGATATTTTCTTTCCTAGGAACACTAGCCTACGAAAGGGGGATTCCTTGCACATATTCTGCCATGCCAGCGAGTCAGCATATGGTTGTGTAGCTTATAGAGTAAAGAACGAAAACTCTTGTTTAATGATGGCAAAGGCAAGAGCAGCGCCTATTAAAGAATTAAGTGTTCCGAAGATTGAATTGATGGCATTGTTGCCAGCAGCAAGAATGGCCAAATTCATTAAAGAATCCTTTGAGCAGGATGAGTTTGTGGAACTGTTCGTTTGGTCGGACAGTAAAGTCGCCCTAAGTTGGCTAGTATGGAAGAGTGTTCTGCCTGTGTTTGTGAAGAACAGAATACAGGAAATTAACTCTTTAATTCCAGAGGCGGTCTTGTCCTATGTGCCTACAGATGATAATCCCAGCGACTGGTTGACACTTGGGAAAAGGACAGAAATGATCTTGGATAGTTCTTTCTGGTGGGAGGGACCCCTTGGTTAAAAAATTCCTCTTGGCCAATAGATAGGTCATGGGTTGGTGGATCACTTGTGCAGGGTAGGGAAGAGAACATTTTGGTCAATACTGTAGGGGACAACCTGAGTGGTAATACTCACTTGCTGAATTGGGAGAGATTCAGCAAGGTTAAAAAGGTCTGTAGGACCACAGCGTGGATCCTACGACTTTTTGAATAATTGTAGGAGTTCAATCAGTATGAAGAGGGATGGTGAATTGACCTTGGAAGAACTCCAAGAGGCAAAGAATAAGACCATTGCCATCAAACAGAGAGAATATTTTCAAGATGAATACGAGAGTTTGATGAAGGGTAAGAAAAAGAAAACTGGCTCTCGTACACCTGGACAACGGGGTAATAAGGTGTATAAGGGTAGACTAGAACACGCACAGTTACCCAAATCCGTTAAGTTTCCCACACTATTGCCGAAGAGTTGCTATGTTACTCGGGTAATTATTAAAGAACATCATGATGCTAATGCTGATATGAGTGTAAATGCCACTGTGGCGAGGAGTGTCAGACAGGAGTTCTGGATCCCACAGATAATGCAACTAATTAAGAGTATAATACACCATTGTGTTATTTGTAGGAGAACGCAGGGGAGGCCTATAGGCTCAATATAGTTCCTCCATTACCTGAGTTCAGGGTGCAGTGCAAGCAACCTTTCAATACCATATAGGATATACGACAACAATGACGATTTGAAATGCTATACTTATTCTGAGTGAGTCGGAATAAAAGCTTCGCACCTCATGAGAATCGTGTATAGTGTGCCCGCAATTGTGTTTGTGCAGTGAGCGCTTAGGGACCAGGAACCAGGAACCTAAATCATCCTGGACATGATTAGTTAGCCTATAACCTTTTCTAGAGGCCCAAAACACTTCTCTTTTGCCCATTAAAAGCTTATCACACACTCCTCCGCCTTTGGGGATGAACTGACAGTTGTAATCCTCAGCCGTATTCACGAAAATCAAAACGACAGATAATGCATTTTATACTTTATTCAGTCACAGTTCCTAGGAAACAGTTAAAAGTAGTAAGTGGAGGGAGCAGACAGTCATTTACATATATCCCAGAAGAGCGTCTCAGTCCGTAGTAGCGTACAGGACTTTAGGAGAAGACTCGACCAAGTCGTAGGATATGGAGACGATAGAGATCCTGTACTTGGTGTGGGGGAGGAGATCGGTGATTTCCTCGTGGTAAACATGGTTTCCTTCTCCTTCTGCGTCCTTCGGCAAGACGTTGGACAAGGCCGGCTGCCATGAAGTCTCGTAGGCCACGATGGGACATGAGGAGTCGTCGGGATCCTCGAAGGATACGTTGATGGTGGTGGAAGTGACACTGTCCACCCTCGCGTTGATAGGGGGATTTGGAACTGCGAGAAAATAGTGAAAGAGATGAAAAATCATTTAGGTTGGTAATTAGTAAGTCTCACTTGGAGATTAGGCCTATAGTTTATTATTTTTGAAGCATAACACCCCAGAAAAAGGGGGACAATAACGCTATAGATACAAAAATTACTGTCTTCGTAACGTATGAACCATTCTCAAGTACTTTCCGCCCAAGAAACAAAACATTAGATGCGTCAGCGCTGAAATTAACTGCATAACAAGCGTGAAATCTCGAGGAAATGAAAATAATTGAATACTCTTCCCTCTGGCAGCTTCGAGGACCACTAAATCCTCGCTCGAGGACGACAGAAAAATATCAAACAAACAGAAAAAAAACTTACCGCAGTTCTTCGGCTGAGGAACAGCCGTTGCAAAAGCAACCAGTAAGACCGCGGAGAGGAGGAAGAAGAAGCCCTTCATCTCGATTAGCTATTTGTAGTGTTGGTTCCTCGAAGTTTGGGGAAGTTGTGTTGATTCTGTGGCGTTGGTCTCTCTTTATATACAGCTCTCAGCTTCAACAATGAAGGAAAATTTGCAGAAAGATGCGTCACTGACTTCTCTGGAGAGCAAGTGATGGTTCTCATGGACGGAGATAAACGTAAACAAATGGAATTTCCTCTTCTTCGAATTTGCTGATTGGAACTTTGGACCGGTGACTGACTCGCTTTTCCTTCTGTACTCACGTAAGTAGATCTTCGCTCTGTAATTTTGTAAAGGCTGACAATAAAGATTTGGTTATTTTTCTGGACTTATATTGTAATGATTTCATCTGCAGGCCTTTGCGTGTGAACTGAATACTGTTTTTTTTTATGACAGATTTGTTAACAGAAGTTCAAAGTCTTCATATTTTTTGTTCAAAAATGTTCTGCAGGGAAGCAAGTGTAGTTAAATGATAGTTGGGATTTGTCTATGAAACGGTTCTCTCGCTCGTTCTATTTCTCTTTGCTAATGCTTGTTTACACATTAACGAAGTGTCCTCAGGTGTTGCTCAGAATAAGAAGAAGAAGAAGAGTCACAAGGCGGAATGCAGACAATTACGTAGCCTGGAGCAACTGAAGAAGTTCACATTTAACACTGAGCCTAGTAAGTCAGCAGTGCTGATAATAGATAGAAGAGCAAAGGGCAAGGAAGTTCACATAAGAACAGTTAAAAAAGGGCCCAATGAGCAGTGCAAACGAACATAAATACCTAGGAGAGTGGTACACCCAAAATGGCTCAAAAGAAACAAGTATTAAAACGAGAAAACAAAAGGTAGAGTACCTAATATGGAGACGTAAAGAAAGTAGGAAATATGGCATCAGAAGCAAGGAAAAAGATCCACAAAACAGCAGTGGTCCCAACACAGAGACCTGGAGCTACTTAACGGAAAATGACTCAAAGGATCTAGAGCAAACGCAATGCAGGATCCTCCGAGGAATGTATGGACAGCCGAAGGGCACGCCCTACTTGGGCATTATGGCGACGTCCGGCATATGGCCAGTAAACCTGTAGAATTGAATACAAGAAACTAATGCTATTCCATAATGTTCTAAATTCAGACGAGAAAAGATTAATCAAAGAAATAGCAGAAGACCAGTTAAGAGCCCCCTACGAACAGTGCTGGACAAAAGGCGTAGAAAATATAGGTGAAGTATACGTTAGTTTAACCAGACCACTGAGCTGATTAACAGCTCTCCTAGAAAGGGCTGGCCCGAAGGATTAGACTTATTTTACGTGGCTAGCAACCAACCGGTTACCTAGCAACGGGACCTACAGCTTATTGTGGAATCCGAACCACATTATGACGAGAAATGAATTTCTATCGCCGGAAATAAATTCCTCTAATTCTTCATTGGCCGGCCGGAGAATAGAACGCGGGCCCAGGAGAGTGCTAGCCGAGGACGATATCGACCCATCCAACGAGGAACTTAGAAAGATAAAAGGTATAATATAGATGTAAGTGGAATGAGAAACTATGCCAAAAAAAGAACTGAAAAAGGAAATAAAGCAAGATATTGAAAAGACGTTGAAAGAAAGGAAGAAAGAAATGAAGAAACTGAGATTCACAGATAACTTTGAAGAAAATAAGTACCTAAGGGAACTAGAAACAAAGGATGCACAATAATGCATAATAATGAAAACCAGGCTGAATATGTTGAACCTGAAAGCTAACTACAGGGGAAGATATAAGGACGAGGTCTGTGATAACTGCAGAGTGGGGGAGGAGGACAGCACCGAACTTAACTTTAGAGACCCGAACAGAAAACTAGTGGAATATCTAAGATTAGCCGTGAAAACAAAGGACGTCACCAACCTAGAAAGCGACTAACATCTGGGAGGTTTCGGGGGTAGGGTGCTGAATCAAATGAAGAACTGTTAAATGCTATATATACGATGTAAAGTCGAAATCAAATTGTGTAAAATTGTATTCAAGGGAATAAAAGCTGTCGAAACTTCGTCAAGAGAGATTGTACTCTTCCGCAAGTTGTGGTATAGTTTTAAGTATTCTCTTGAAATTTACATAAAGTGGAAAAGTTAAGTATATCTTAGTTTAACCAGACCGCTGAGCTGATTGACAGCTCTCTTAGGGCTGGCCCGAAGGATTAGATTTATTTTACGTGGCTAAGAACCAACTGGTTACCTAGCAACGGGACCTACAGCTCGTTGTGGAATCCGAACCGCATTATGACGAGAAATGAATTGATATCACCAGAAATAAATTCCTCTAATTCTTCATTGGCCGCTCTGAGAGTCGAACGCTGGGCCAACAGCGTGCTAGCCGAAAGCTCTACCCACCCAACCAATGAAGAACGACGTAAAGTGGAAATGCGTGTTATGCAGGAGAAAGATATTATGTTTCGTTGTTCGTATTTAGTAGTAAAAGATTTTGTCTTCGTTGTTTCGTGTGTTTGATTGTAAGTATACTTGTAGTATTGCTTAACTATACTAGTTAGTCGAAGGTTTGGTTTCGGTCAAAGACGGCCGTGAAGGCAGTCGCTTCATAGCTTTAAAGTAGAGTGGTTCGAGCTGGTTGGGAACTCAAGAATGCAGCCATAATTGTCGGTGTCTACAAATCCATTCAAGTATTCCTATTCATTTGAAAGTACATTGAGGGAAACCTTCTTTAGAAGATGCATATCGAATTATGAGGAGAATTACTTGAGGTGTACTTTAGATGAGGGTAGTGAAATAGAGACTGCGCTTACGCCAGTCGAACTGTACGTCCTTGGGCAAGGATATACCTGCAGAATTTGTGGAAGCAACAACTAGATTGGGATGAACAACTCCCAGACCCGTTACAGAACCAGTGGGTTGAGTTATCCGAAGACTTAGAAAAATGTCTTGATATTTTCTTTCCTAGGAACACTAGCCTACGAAAGGGGGATTCCTTGCACATATTCTGCCATGCCAGCGAGTCAGCATATGGTTGTGTAGCTTATAGAGTAAAGAACGAAAACTCTTGTTTAATGATGGCAAAGGCAAGAGCAGCGCCTATTAAAGAATTAAGTGTTCCGAAGATTGAATTGATGGCATTGTTGCCAGCAGCAAGAATGGCCAAATTCATTAAAGAATCCTTTGAGCAGGATGAGTTTTTGAACTGTTCGTTTGTCGGACAGTAAAGTCGCCCTAAGTTGGCTAGTATGGAAGAGTGTTCTGCCTGTGTTTGTGAAGAACAGAATACAGGAAATTAACTCTTTAATTCCAGAGGCGGTCTTGTCCTATGTGCCTACAGATGATAATCCCAGCGACTGGTTGACACTTGGGAAAAGGACAGAAATGATCTTGGATAGTTCTTTCTGGTGGGAGGCACCCCTTGGTTAAAAAATTCCTCTTGGCCAATAGATAGGTCATGGGTTGGTGGATCACTTGTGCAGGGTAGGGAAGAGAACATTTTGGTCAATACTGTAGGGGACAACCTGAGTGGTAATACTCACTTGCTGAATTGGGAGAGATTCAGCAAGGTTAAAGGTCTGTAGGACCACAGCGTGGATCCTACGACTTTTGAATAATTGTAGGAGTTCAATCAGTATGAAGAGGGATGGTGAATTGACCTTGAAGAACTCCAAGAGGCAAAGAATAAGACCATTGCCATCAAACAGAGAGAATATTTTCAAGATGAATACGAGAGTTTGATGAAGGGGGTAAGAAAAAGAAAACTGGCTCTCGTACACCTGGACAACGGGGTAATAAGGTGTATAAGGGTAGACTAGAACACGCACAGTTACCCAAATCCGTTAAGTTTCCCACACTATTGCCGAAGAGTTGCTATGTTACTCGGGTAATTATTAAAGAACATCATGATGCTAATGCTGATATGAGTGTAAATGCCACTGTGGCGAGGAGTGTCAGACAGGAGTTCTGGATCCCACAGATAATGCAACTAATTAAGAGTATAATACACCATTGTGTTATTTGTAGGAGAACGCAGGGGAGGCCTATAGGCTCAATATAGTTCCTCCATTACCTGAGTTCAGGTGCAGTGCAAGCAACCTTTCAATACCATATAGGATATACGACAACAATGACGATTTGAAATGCTATACTTATTCTGGAGTGAGTCGGAATAAAGCTTCGCACCTCATGAGAATCGTGTATAGTGTGCCCGCAATTGTGTTTGTGCAGTGAGCGCTTAGGGACCAGGAACCAGGAACCTAAATCATCCTGGACATGATTAGTTAGCCTATAACCTTTCTAGAGGCCCAAAACACTTCTCTTTTGCCCATTAAAAGCTTATCACACACTTCCTCCGCCTTTTTGGGGATGGACTGACAGTAATCCAAAAACTCAGTTATATTCGTAACGAAAATCAAAACGACAGATAATGCATTTTATACTTTATTCAGTCACAGTTCCTAGGAAACAGTTAAAAGTAGTAAGTGGAGGGAGCAGACAGTCATTTACATATATCCCAGAAGAGCGTCTCAGTCCGTAGTAGCGTACAGGACTTTAGGAGAAGACTCGACCAAGTCGTAGGATATGGAGACGATAGAGATCCTGTACTTGGTGTGGGGGAGGAGATCGGTGATTTCCTCGTGGTAAACATGGTTTCCTTCTCCTTCTGCGTCCTTCGGCAAGACGTTGGACAAGGCCGGCTGCCATGAAGTCTCGTAGGCCACGATGGGACATGAGGAGTCGTCGGGATCCTCGAAGGATACGTTGATGGTGGTGGAAGTGACACTGTCCACCCTCGCGTTGATAGGGGATTTGGAACTGCGAGAGAAAGTGAAAGAGATGATAAAAATCATTTAGACAGTTTTATGTAATTAGTAAGTCTCACTTGGAGATTAGGCCTATAGTTTATTATTTTTGAAGCATAACACCCCAGAAAAAGGGGGACAATAACGCTATAGATACAAAAATTACTGTCTTCGTAACGTATGAACCATTCTCAAGTACTTTCCGCCCAAGAAACAAAACATTAGATGCGTCAGCGCTGAAATTAACTGCATAACAAGCATGAAATCTCGAGGAAATGAAAATAATTGAATACTCTCATCCTCTGGCAGCTTCGAGGACCACTAAATCCTCGCTCGAGGACGACAGAAAAATATCAAACAAACAGAAAAAACTTACCGCAGTTCTTCGGCTGAGGAACAGCCGTTGCAAAAGCAACCAGTAAGACCGCGGAGAGGAGGAAGAAGAAGCCCTTCATCTCGACTAGCTATTTGTGGTGTTGGTTCCTCGAAGTTTGGGGAAGTTGTGTTGATTCTGTGGCGTTGGTCTCTCTTTATATACAGCTCTCAGCTTCAACAATGAAGGAAAATTTGCAGAAAGATGCGTCACTGACTTCTCTGGAGAGCAAGTGATGGTTCTCATGGACGGAGATAAACGTAAACAAATGGAATTTCCTCTTCTTCGAATTTGCTGATTGGAACTTTGGACCGGTGACTGACTCGCTTTTCCTTCTGTACTCACGTAAGTAGATCTTCGCTCTGTAATTTTGTAAAGGCTGACAATAAAGATTTGGTTATTTTTCTGGACTTATATTGTAATGATTTCATCTGCAGGCCTTTGCGTGTGAACTGAATACTGTTTTTTTATGACAGATTTGTTAACAGAAGTTCAAAGTCTTCATATTTTTTGGTAAAAAATGTTCTACAGGGAAGCAAGTGTAGTTAAATGATAGTTGGGATTTGTCTATGAAACGGCTCTCTCGCTCGTTCTTTTTCTCTTTTGCTAATGCTTGTTTACACATTAACGAAGTGTCCTCAGGTGTTGCTCAGAATAAGAAGAAGAAGAAGAGTCACAAGGCGGAATGCAGACAATTACGTAGCCTGGAGCAACTGAAGAAGTTCACATTTAACACTGAGCCTAGTAAGTCAGCAGTGCTGATAATAGATAGAAGAGCAAAGGGCAAGGAAGTTCACATAAGAACAGTTAAAAAAGGGCCCAATGAGCAGTGCAAACGAACATAAATACCTAGGAGAGTGGTACACCCAAAATGGCTCAAAAGAAACAAGTATTAAAACGAGAAAACAAAAGGTAGAGTACCTACGAAGAGAAATAAGAGAATATGGAGACGTAAATAAAGTAGGAATTATGGCATCAGAAGCAAGGAATAAGATCCACGAAACAGCAGTGGTCCCAACACAGAGACCTGGAGCTACTTAACGGAAAATGACTCAAAGGATCTAGAGCAAACGCAATGCAGGATCCTCCGAGGAATGTATGGACAGCCGAAGGGCACGCCCTACTGAGGCATTATGGCGGAGTCCGGCATATGGCCAGTAAACCTGTAGAATTGAATACAAGAAACTAATGCTATTCCATAATGTTCTAAATTCAGACGAGAAAAGATTAATCAAAGAAATAGCAGAAGACCAGTTAAGAGCCCCTACGAACAGTGCTGGACAAAAGGCGTAGAAAATATAGGTTAAGTATACGTTAGTTTAACCAGACCACTGAGCTGATTAACAGCTCTCCTAGAGAGGGCTGGCCCGAAGGATTAGACTTATTTCACGTGGCTAGCAACCAACCGGTTACCTAGCAACGGGACCTACAGCTTATTGTGGAATCCGAACCACATTATGACGAGAAATGAATTTCTATCGCCGGAAATAAATTCCTCTAATTCTTCATTGGCCGGCCGGAGAATCGAACGCGGGCGCAGGAGAGTGCTAGCCGAGGACGATATCGACCCATCCAACGAGGAACTTAGAAAGATAAAAGGTATAATATAGATGTAAGTGGAATGAGAAACTATGCCAAAAAAAGAACTGAAAAAGGAAATAAAGCAAGATATCGAAAAGACGTTGAAAGAAATGAAGAAACTGAGATTCACAGATAACTTTGAAGAAAATAAGTACCTAAGGGAACTAGAAACAAAGGATGCATAATAATGCATAATAATGAAAACCAGGCTGAATATGTTGAACCTGAAAGCTAACTACCGGGGAAGATATAAGGACGAGGTCTGTGATAATTGCAGAGTGTGGAAGGAGGACAGCACCGAACTTAACCTTAGAGGCCCGAACAGAAAACTAGTGGAATATCTAAGATTAGCCGTGAAAACAAAGGACGTCACCAACCTAGAAAGCGACTAACATCTGGGAGGTTTCGGGGGTAGGGTGCTGAATCAAATGAAGAACTGTTAAATGCTATATATATATAATGTAAAGTCGAAATCAAATTGTGTAAAATTGTATTCAAGGGAATAAAAGCTGTCGAAACTTCGTCAAGAGAGATTGTACTCTTCCGCAAGTTGTGGTATAGTTTTAAGTATTCTCTTGAAATTTACATAAAGTGGAAAAGTTAAGTATATCTTAGTTTAACCAGAACACTGAGCTGATTAACAGCTCTCTTGGGAGGGCTGGCCCTGAAGGATTAGATTTATTTTACGTGGCTAAGAACCAACTGGTTACCTAGCAACGGGACCTACAGCTCATTGTGGAATCCGAACCGCGTTATGACGAGAAATGAATTTATATCACCAGAAATAAATTCCTCTAATTCTTCATTGGCCGCTCGGAGAGTCGAACGCTGGGCCAACAGCGTGCTAGCCGAAAGCTCTACCCACCCAACCAATGAAGAACGACGTAAAGTGGAAATGCGTGTTATGTAGAAGAAGGATATTATGTTTCGTTATTCCTATTTAGTAGTAAAAGATTTTGTCTTAGTTGATTCGTGTGTTTGATTGTAAGTATACTTGTAGTATTGCTTAACTACTAGTTAGTCGAAGGTTTGGTTTCGGTCAAAGACGGCCGTGAAAGAAGTCTCTTCGTAGCTTTAAAGTAGAGTGGTTCGAGCTGGTTGGGAACTCAAGAATGCAGCCATAATTGTCGGTGTCTACAAATCCATTCAAGTATTCCTATTCATTTCAAAGTACATTGAGGGAAACCTTCTTTAGAAGATATGCATATCGAAATATGTGGAGAATTACTTGAGGTGTACTTTAGATGAGGGTAGTGAAATAGGGACTGCGCTTACGCCAGTCGAACTGTACGTCCTTGGGCAAGGATATGCCTGCAGAATTTGTGGAAGCAACAACTAGATTGGGATGAACAACTCCCAGACTCGTTACAGAACCAATGGGTTGAGTTATCCGAAGACTTAGAAAAATGTCTTGATATTTTCTTTCCTAGGAACACTAGCCTAGGAAAGGAGGATTCCTTGCACATATTCTGCCATGCCAGTGAGTCAGCATAAGGTTGTGTAGCTTATAGAGTAAAGAACGAAAACTCTTGTTTAATGATGGCAAAGGCAAGAGCAGCGCCTATTAAAGAATTAACTGTTCCGAAGCTTGAATTGATGGCATTGTTGCCAGCAGCAAGAATGGCCAAATTCATTAAAGAATCCTTTGAGCAGGATGAGTTTGTGGAACTGTTCGTTTGGTCGGACAGTAAAGTCGCCCTAAGTTGGCTAGTATGGAAGAGTGTTCTGCCTGTGTTTGTGAAGAACAGAATACAGGAAATTAACTCTTTAATTCCAGAGGCGGTCTTGTCCTATGTGCCTACAGATGATAATCCCAGTGACTGGTTGACACTTGGGAAAAGGACAGAAATGAGCTTGGATAGTTCTTTCTGGTGGGAGGGACCCCTTGGTTGAAAAATTCCTCTTGGCCAATAGATAGGTCATGGGTTGGTGGATCACTTGTGCAGGGTAGGGAAGAGAACATTTTGGTCAATACTGTAGGGGACAACCTGAATGGTAATACTCACTTGCTGAATTGGGAGAGATTCAGCAAGGTTAAAAAGGTCTGTAGGACAACAGCGTGGATCCTACGATTTTTTGAATAATTGTAGGAGTTCAATCAGTATGAAGAGGCATGGTGAATTGACCTTGGAAGAACTCCAAGAGGCAAAGAATAAGACCATTGCTACTAAACAGAGAGAATATTTCCAAGAGGAATACGAGAGTTTGATGAAGGGGGTAAGAAAACGAAAACTGGCTCTCGTACACCTGGACAACGGGGTAATAAGGTGTACAAGGGTAGACTAGAACACGCACAGTTCCCCAAATCCGTTAAGTTTCCCACACTATTGCCGAAGAGTTGCTATGTTACTCGGGTAATTATTAAAGAACATCCTGATGCTAATGCTGATATGGGTGTAAATGCCACTGTGGCGAGGAGTGTCAGACAGGAGTTCTGGATCCCACAGATAATGCAACTAACTAAGAGTATAATACACCATTGTCTTATTTGTAGGAGAACGCAGGGGAGGCCTATAGGCTCAATATAGTTCCTCCATTACCTGAGTTCAGGGTGCAGTGCAAGCAACCTTTCAATACCATATAGGATATACGACAACAATGACGATTTGAAATGCTGTACTTATTCTGAGTGAGTCGGAATAAAAGCTTCGCACCTCATGAGAATCGTGATAGTGTGCCCGCAACTGTGTTTGTGTGCAGTGAGCGCTTAGGGACCAGGAACCAGGAACCTAAATCATCCTGGACATGATAAGTTAGCCTATAATCTTTTCTAGAGGCCCAAAACACTTCTCTTTTGCCCATTAAAAGCTTATCACACACTCCTCCGCCTTTGGGGATGGACTGACAGTTGTAATCCTCAGCCGTATTCACGAAAATCAAAACGACAGATAATGCATTTTATACTTTATTCAGTCACAGTTCCTAGGAAACAGTTAAAAGTAGTAAGTGGAGGAGCAGACAGTCATTTACATATATCCCAGAAGAGCGTCTCAGTCCGTAGTAGCGTACAGGACTTTAGGAGAAGACTCGACCAAGTCGTAGGATATGGAGACGATAGAGATCCTGTACTTGGTGTGGGGGAGGAGATCGGTGATTTCCTCGTGGTAAACATGGTTTCCTTCTCCTTCTGCGTCCTTCGGCAAGACGTTGGACAAGGCCGGCTGCCATGAAGTCTCGTAGGCCACGATGGGACATGAGGAGTCGTCGGGATCCTCGAAGGATACGTTGATGGTGGTGGAAGTGACACTGTCCACCCTCGCGTTGATAGGGGGATTTGGAACTGCGAGAAGATAGTGAAAGAGATGAAAAATTATTTAGGTTGGTAATTAGACAGTTTGGCGAGTATGTCCACATTAGTAAGTCCCACTTGAAGATTAGGCTTATATTTATTATTTTTGAAGCATAACACCCCAGAAAAAGGGGGGACAATAATGCAATAGATACAAAAATTACTGTTTTCCTAACGTATGAACCATTCTCAAGTACTTTCCGCCCAAGGAACTAAACATTAGATGCGTCAGCGCTGAAATTAGCTGCATAACAAGCATGAAATCTCGAGGAAATGAAAATAATTGAATACTCTTCCTTCTGGCAGCTTCGAGGACCACTAAATCCTCGCTCGAGGACGACAGAAAAATATCAAACAAAAAGAAAAAATACTTACCGCAGTTCTTCGGCTGAGGAACAGCCGTTGCAAAAGCAACCAGTAAGACCGCGGAGAGGAGGAAGAAGAAGCCCTTCATCGCGATTAGCTCTTTTTGGTAGTGTTGTTCCTCGAAGTTTGGGGAAGTTGTGTTGATTCTGTGGCGTTGGTCTCTCTTTATATACAGCTCTCAGCTTCAACAATGAAGGAAAATTTGCTGAAAGATGCGTCACTGACTTCTCTGGAGAGCAAGTGATGGTTCTCATGGACGGAGAGATAAACGTAAACAAATGGAATTTCCTCTTCTTCGAATTTTCTGATTGGATCTTTGGACCTGTGACTGACTCGCTTTTCCTTCTGTACTCACGTAAGTACAGTAGATCTTCGCTCTGTAATTTTGTAAAGGCTGACGATAAATATTTGGTTATTTTTCTGGACTTATATTGTAATGAGTTCATCTGTAGGCCTTTGCGTGTGAACTGAATACTGTTTTTTATGACAGATTTGTTAACAGAAGTTCAAATCTTCAATTTTTTGTTCAAAAATGTGCTGCAGGGAAGCAAGTGTAGTTAAATGATAGCTGGGATTTGTCTATGAAACGGTTCCCTCGCTCGTTCTATTTCTCCTTTGCTAATGCTTATTTAAGCATCAACGAAGTGTCCTCAGGTGTTGATCAGAATAGGAAGAAGAAGAAGAAGAGTCACAAGGCGGAATGCAAACAAGATCGCTCCCACTTAGACGAAACACAGGACTTGGAAATGGTTGCACGTACGTAGACTTGATTCTTAATTTGCTTTCTATTTCTGGTTTTTTAGTAAAAGAAAACTATTGTTCCGACTTTGTCTGTCCGCCCGCACTTTTTCCTGTCCGACCTCAGATCTTAAAAGCTACTGAGGCTAGAGGGCTGCAAAATGGTATGTTGATCATCCACCCTCCAGGCATCAAACGTACCAAATTGCAGCCCTTTAGCCTCAGCAATTTTTATTAGTTTTTTGAAAAGAAACTATTGTTCCGGTTTTGTCTGTCCGTCCGCGCTTTTCTGTCCACCCTCAGATCTTAAAAACTACTGAGGCTAGAGGGCTGCAAATTGGTATGTTGATCATCCACCCTCCAGTCATCAAACATATCAAATTGCAGCCCTCTAGCCTCAGTAGTTTTTTTATATTTTATTTAAGATTAAATTTATCCATAACCGTTCATCTGGCAACGATATAAGACAGGCCACCACCTAGCCGTGGTTAAGGTTTCATGGGCCGCGGGTCATACAGCATTATACCGAGAACACCAAAAGATAGATCTATTTTCGTTGGCCTTGATTATACGCTGTACAGAAAACTTGATAACGCCGCAGAAACTTCGGCGCATTTTTTACTTATTTAGTCTTGTGTCCATTTGTAATATAAATAAGTTCTCAGTCTTTGATGTACCCGTAAGACTTAGAGGAGGATAATATGAAGATACGGCAAGTTTTAACTTCTCGATGATAATTTGTTAAATCTGGCTGCGGGATATTTTTGTTAAATTGATATTTGATGTTGTAACACTCTGAAGAAGCCTTTTACATATTTTTCATGAAAGAAGAAGATATTGTGATTTTTTTCTTTGTTTAAAAAAAAATTAAGGTTAAATGTCTTTGCTGGGAACTCACAGTAGAACAGGGATAATTAAAGGTATGACGGAGATATCTTGCCGCAATAACAAAGGTGTTAAGCATTGCACAGTAATCTGTTTTTTCTTTATTTCATTAAATAAATACAAAATCAGGAAACATGAGCAATTACACGTCATTGAGCAATACTTTGAAAATGTTCTCAAAGTATTAGGAATATTAATAAGCCGAAAGACGAATAGGTCTTGTAGGAGACAACACTGTCCTAAAATGGAAAACTGCAGTGTCAGCAAAATTTTCGAAATTGAGATCTGCCACCTATTGGGCTCGTGAAACACTAATACGCAAGTTACTGCAGTTTCAGAATGATTCTTTAATGCTTTCCACGAGTATTTAGTGGGTCCCATTTCCAGTATCTGCAAAATCAGTAGTAAGGCAAGAGAAAACTGCAGTATCTACCATTTTTCTCAGTTTTGTATTTTTGCAGATACTGCGATCTTCTATTTTAGGGCAGAATACGTGGTCGTGAAACACTAATACACAAGTTACTGCAGTTTCAGAATGATTCTCCAAAGCTTTCCAAGTGTATTTAGGGGGTCCCATTTCCAGCATCTGCAAAATCAGTAGTAAGGCAAGAGAAAACTGCAGTATCTACCATTTTTCTCAGAGTTTTGTATTTTTGCAGATAGTGTAGTCTTCTATCTTAGGGCAGAATACGTGGGTGTTCCAGAGAAGAAAAAATTGTCAAATGTCGTCTTTTACGAAAATATTCCTTCCACGAGGAGGTTCAATGGTTAGGTTTATGGTTTGTCAGTTATTTGTCTTCAGGCAGGAAACTGCAGATGATGTTCTGTTAATTCCTACTGCTGGTTAATCTCTGAGAAATTATTATTATTATTATTATTATTATTATTATTATTATTATTATTATTATTATTATTATTATTATTATTATTCAGAAGATAAACCCTATTCTTATGGAACAAGCCCACCACAGGGGGGCCATTGGCTTGAAATTCAAGCTTCCAGAGAATATTACGGAGTTCATTAGAATGAGGTAATTGAAAGTAATAGGAAATACAGAAAGAGATCACTTATTAAAAAAAGGAAAAAATAGATTAATAAATAAATAAAAAATTTACGTAAATTATTAAAATAAAAAAAATTGTATTAGATAAATGTATTGCATCTTCGCTTGAACTTCTAGAGTTCCGGTTGCAAAACATCCACAGGGAGTCTGTTCCACAGCCTAACAGTGTGAGGAATAAAGGTCCTCTGGAACTAAGAAGCTCGACAGCGAGGTTACATTTACTGTTTTTTTTTTTTTTTACATAAATTGTAAATGGTTCCTCAGAGGGATTTACAACCCATGGCTGAGTAGGTCACAGTGGTAACCTATGGGTCTGCCCTAATTTTCCCTCAATATTTTGTAACAGTTCCCCTTAAATTAGTTGGGCGACTGTTTCTCTTCTGTCCCATTCAGCCGGACGACTGTTTCGTTTCTGTCTTACGAAGCATAATATACTTTTCATCTGAAAAGTTACTTAGATGAATTTGTTGCAAAGTGTATTTTATTATTATTATTATTATTATTATTATTATTATTATTATTATTATTACTGCCTACAGTTTGCCAGCATTGTAAACCGTGTCATTTTGTTACCAAGAAAAGGGTAAAAATTATTACATTTTATTTTATTCGCTCAGTAATTGTTAGGGCTAACCACACTTCTGGTTCCAGTGATAGTCATCCCACACTTATAACCACCACGCACTTATATTTCCTCTAAGTCAGTGGTTCTTGCTAACCAGGGGTGCTCGCCCCCCTAGGGGGTGCGAAGCCGGTTCCTAAGGGGTGCGAGGATGCCTATGAATAATTAAAGCAAAATATATTTTTATATTTACAGTACATGTTATTTTTTTCTGCAAAAAATGAAAATAAAATAAATAAAATAAAATAAATAATAATAATAATAATAATAATAATAATAATAATAATAATAATAATAATAATTTTCTCATGTGATACCCTTTCATGGAGGTACGGGACTGCAAATACATTTTACTGATTAGTTAATTGACTGGCATACAGAAATGGCGTCAAATTGAATGTCATCACATCCGAAAATAAATGTTTGTAGAAATATATATATATATATATATATATATATATATATATATATATATATATATATATATATATATATATATATATTAACTTCATCACTTACACAGTCGTTCTGTGCCTTAATAGTTACTAACAGGACCTCATTGAAACTAGATAGTATCTATTTTTTTAATAAATGATAGACCATTAGTTTGAATATCCCTGTTATATATATTAATATATTAATATATATATATATATATATATATATGTATATGAAAATAAGAAGGCCCATAAAACACTATTTAAACGTTGAAACCATATATAACAGGACCTGTTCATTGAAACTGGGAGTTACAAGTATCAAAAACATGAAGGTGTTTTTTGAATAAATGACTTGCTTGAGACCATTCAGTTTGAATGAGGTTTCAGTTTTTTATATATTTTATATTACACTGTAGTATTACAGGAAAATATATATATATATATATATATATATATATATATATATATATATATATATATATATATATATATATATATATATATATGCTTATGTGTTACTAAATAGCGTGTGACAATATATTCAGCAAAGGCAACAGAAAAAAAAAAAAAAAAAGGACCAAGCGCTTTCGTGTTCTTTCAACACATTTTCGAGGTACAATGCTAAAAGCACCGAAGGTGTCTGGCAAAGTAAACGCAAAATCTGAAGAAATGGAAACACAAATATCCAAGACGCGGTCAAAACCAGTACAGCACGTAGTACAGAACGGCCCAACAGCTTTTACTGAAAAGAAACAGTCTTGAAAATCTCCTTGGCAACAAAAGGGCATAGTTTGCACATACCCTGGCTTGTATTCAGTAAGTTGCCGCGACAGGGACTGGAGATAAGAATTAAACAGCACGGATACAGGGTGAGAACTGGACAAATGTTGAGTGCTTGATTTCTGCGAATTGATGATTGTAATTGTATGATTCATTGGGAGGGGGCGAAAGTTTTCTTGTATTGTTAACAATATAACTCGTAGAAATTTTATTGAATCGGAATGGAATGTGTATATATATATATATATATATATATATATATATATATATATATATATATATATATATATATATATATATATATATATATATATATATGTATATATATATATATATATATATATATATATATATATATATATATATACGTTTTTATATATATATATTATTATTATTATTATATATTATATTATTATTATTATTATTATTATTTTTTATGCCTCTTATTATTATTATTATTATTTTATTATTATTATTATTATTATTATTATTATTATTATTATTATTATTATTATTTTTATTATTATATTATTATTATTATTATTATTATTATTATTATTATTATTATTATTATTATTATTATTATTATTATTATTATTATCATTTCCAAAGGGAAACTTTAGATGACAAGGCATGTACGTAATGACCTATTTTCATATTTGCCTAATTCTTTGCTCTGTTTTCAAGACCTTAACAAAGTTTCAAGAAGAAGAAGAAGACCAGACTCTTATTACCTGGTGATATAGCCAATGTTTCTCAGTAGCCCTGAGGACGTTGTGGTGTATGTACATTTCAAGCGTCTTCTCGACTTCTTTGGGCCAGTCCGTCAATTTTTGTACAGCACCACCCGTTTTAGTTTTCTGAAAAGAAAACTATTGTGCCGGCTTTGTCTGTCCGTCCGCACTTTTTCCGTCCGCCCTCAGATCTTAAAAACTATTGAGGCTAGAGGGCTGGAAAGTGGTATGTTGAATCATCCACCCTCCAATCATCAAACATACCAAATTGCAGCCTTCTAACTTCAGTAGTTTTTATTTTATTTAAGGGTAAAGTTAGCCATGATCGTGCTTCTGGCAACGCTATAGGATAGGCCGTGGTTAAAGTTTCATGGGCCGCGGCTCATACAACATTATACCGAGACCACAGAAAGATAGATCTGTTTTCGGTGGCCTTGATTATGCGTTGTAGCGGCTGTACAGAAAACTCGATTGCGCCGAAGAAACTTCGGCGCATTTTTTACAAATGTAAATGTAGTAACGTCAATTTTCTTATTACGGTCCCTCAAGTTTTCTAAGTACAGTACTGTCAGTTTTCAAAATACAGTGCCGTCAGTTTCTAATTACAGTGGCGTCAGTTCTCTAATTACAGTGCCGTCAGTTCTCTAAATGCAGTGCCGCTAGTTCTCTAAGTACAGTGCCGTTAGTTCTCTAAGTACAGTGTCGCCAGTTCTCTAAGTACAGTGCCGTCAGTTCTCTAAGTACAGTGTCGCCAGTTCTCTAAGTACAGTGCCGTCAGTTCTCTAAGTACAGTGCCATCAGTTCTCTAAGTGCAGTGCCGCCAGTTCTCTAAGTACAGTGCCGTTAGTTCTCTAAGTACAGTGCCATCAGTTCTCTAAGTACAGTGCCGTCAGTTCTCTAAGTACAGTGCCATCAGTTCTCTAAGTACAGTGCCGTTAGTTCTCTAAGTACAGTGCCATCAGTTCTCTAAGTACAGTGTCGCCAGTTCTCTAAGTACAGTGCCGTCAGTCCTCTAATTACAGTGCCGTCAGTTCTCTAAGTACAGTGCCGTCAGTTCTCTAAGTATGGTGCAGTCAGTTCTTTCAGTTCTCTAAGTACAGTGCCGTCAGTTCTCTAAGTGTAGTGTCGTCAGTTCTCTAAGTACAGTGCTGTCAGTTTTCCCAGTATAATACCTTCAGTTTTCTAAGCACAGTACCTTCCGTTTCATACAATGAATATAAATGCATTCCTCGCGTCAGGTCTTTGTAAAGAGAGATTGTAATTCAGAATATAAGGCAATATTCTCATCTTCGAAGCCTCTACTTTTAATTCTCCACTAAGTTCACTGAGATCTTGAGAAACGTCACTGCAGGAAGAAAGGAATATTAGAAGAGTGACAAGTTATTCAAAAGTGAATGCAGCATTTGTTGTAGTGAAACTGGCCGTAATTAAAATTAGTTCTTTAATAATAATAATAATAATAATAATAATAATAATAATAATAATAATAATAATAACTATTGTTATTATTATTAAATACTAGTTCTCTAGTATAATATAATAACAGTAATAATGATGATAAGAGTAATTATAATCAAAATGATTATTTTTATTATTTCTTCAGTATAATAATAATAAAAATAATAGTAACAATAATTTTGATTATAATTATTCTTATTATCATTATTATTATGCTTATTATTATACTAGAGAACTAATAATAATAATAATAATAATAATAATAATAATAATAATAATAATAATAATAATAATAATAATTGAGAAGCAAATCTAGTTATGTATATGTACATATATTTAAAGATAAATCTATATATTGATTTATCTTTAAATATATGTACATATACATAACTGTGGATTTGCTTCTCCATTTTAAGACTCATGCTACTATGAGTATTTTTTTAATAATAATAATAATAATAATAATAATAATAATAATAATAATAATAATAATAATAATAATAATAGGCTTGAAAAAAGGCAAAACCCTTATAATTTTTCAATATAATCAGGCTAGACGGAGAAAATCGAAACCCTACATTTAACACATCATAAATTCGAAAAGGTATTTCAAAGCCCCTGGTAACCACAAAAATAATAATAACTTATCAGTCATTCCAAGAACTATCAGGATGAAACAATGCTAAGGACAGTTTTTCCTTCTACCACAAATGGTAAGATGCTTAGTCACTGCGTAACATAAGCCACATATCCCACATGGAATGTCTGTTGCAGTTCCCAAGGGTTTTTTTATTTACTGTAGAGGGACGACTGGTATATAAAGGCAGTTTGCTTGCAGAGTAAACAACAGACATCGCCAAAGCATCTAGACAGCGACTTCTGAAGCAAAACAACTGCAGCAACATGAAGGTTTTCTTGTTGGTCTTACTGGTTGCTCTTGCAACTGCTGACGCAACTCAGCTGAAAAGTTGCAGTAAGTTCTTTGTTGATGGACGTTTTCCTGATATAAAAATTAATATAAATAATAATAAACTATAATTCATAAGTGTAACATAAAACTGTAGACATAGGCGCCAAGTTGTCTAATTACTAACATAAACAAATTCATATCTAACTCACTATCTTCTCTCAGCTCCAAATCCCCCTATCAACGCGAGGGTGGACAGTGTCACTTCCACCACCATCAACGTATCCTTCGAGGATCCCGACGACTCCTCATGTCCCATCGTGGCCTACGAGACTACATGGCAGCCGGCCTTGTCCACCGTCACCCCGAAGGACGCAGAAGGAAAAGGAAACGAGGTTTACCACGAGGAAATCACCGATCTCCTCTCCCACACCGAGTACAGGATCGCCATCGTCTCCATATCCTACGAATTGGTCGCGTCTAGTCCTGTAGTTCTTCACGCAACTACGGATTGAGACGCTCTTCTGGGATATGTATAACTGACTGTCTCCTAGGAACTGTGCTTGAATAAAGTATACTTATGCATTATTTGTTGTTTTACTTTGACCTATTAGGTGATTTATGCCCACACTATAGGGGACATGATAGTTATAGTGAGTGCATTACATAATAAGATACATTATATTCATATTCTCAATTAGTGAGGCCAGTTTTATGGTATGGAAGAGTGTGTTAGTGTGATAATAAAGCAATTTATTAAAGTACAAAATAAGTTTCATTTACAAACCAAACGAATGTTACTGATTGACTGAAACAGTCTCAAGAATGATAAAGTACAAAGAATACACACACAACACACATATTTATGTGTATATATATGAAATCTCTTCTAACCAGGGAATAATAATATAAGTATTTTTACGAAAACAAAAGACCATTCATTAATAAAAAAAACGATAAACAGCAAATAAATAAAGAAATAAGTGAAAATAAAATCAGTTTTGTCAAAACATCACAGGTTTCTCTATATATCCTGACAGCTGATTGCAAAAATATATAAACATTGACAAAATCTCTATCAACCAGGGAGTAATAATAGCACTATCTTTACGCAAACAAAAGACCATTCATTAACAAAAGAAAGGACGAAGCAAACAAATAAATAAACAAAGAAATAAACAAAAATAAAAACAGATTTAGCATCATGTAACGCGTGGGCGGGTCAGCGAGAAGATATCAAGAAGAAGAAGAAGTCCAGGAAAAACATTCAAGACCAAAGCCAGTCAGTGACTCAGGAGTCAGTCAGTACCCGCGTGACGTTCGGACGTGTAAGGTGTGACGCTCCGTTCTGTGGCCACTCGATCACGGGTCTGACTGTGCGAAAGATTTACGTTGAAAATTTTTATATATTTTTTTTTATTCTTTACGGTACTGAGGAAGGATTTACGAGTATAATAATATTTTTCTACTTGCATCGACTGCGCAGTGTAAATTGAATGTGTTTACAGTTGTTTTGTCAGTCGATAATTGTAAAAAATAAACCGAAAAGAAAATTTTGTATATGGGCGATCACGTGACTTGTCACCAGTGAAGGAACCACGTGTCGAAAATGGCTGATAATTCATTATTTTATTTTTACATTAAATGTCTAACTACTTCTGGTTAAGTGCTCGTTGATTGCAACATGGGATAGTGAAATAATCCTTCTAACAATCCCCGACAATTGTGGATTATACGTTAATGAAGATTCGACGTAATTAGGATATTAATTAGATGGATACTCGAGAATGTATCGAAGATGGTCACCATATTTGTAAGTACTTGTAATAAATTTGTCTTGTAATATTTTTTTTAGGTACCTTAAATTTTTTGGTGGTTTACTTTAGGCCTGGGCTAGTAATAGAACATTCTGTTGCATTTTGCAATTGAAAATAATGATATACTTTTAAACGTATATTTTACACGTGATACTAGGTAGGCCTATGTTGCTTTTCCATGTGGTTTCTCATGTTGCCTCTAGGCCTATGCTAGTTATAGAACATTGTTGCATTTTGCAATTGAAAATAATGATATACTTTTCAACAACTGTATAGATTACACGCACGTGATACTAGGGTAGGCCTATGTTGCTTATCTATGTGGGTTATCATGTCGCCTTTAGGCCTATGCTAGTTATAGAACATTGTTGCATTTTGCAATTGAAAATAATGATATACTTTTAAACATTGTATATTTTACACGTGATATTAGGTAGGCCTATGTTGCTTCTCCATGTGGTTTTTCATGTTGCCTTTAGGCCTATGCTAGTTATAGAACATTGTTGCATTTTGCAATTGAAAATAATTATATACTTTTCAACATTGTACTGTATATATTACAGGTGATATTAGGCTAGGCCTATGTTGCTTCTCCATGTGGTTTTTCATGTTGCATTTAGGCCTGGACTAGTAATAAAGTAATCTGTTGATTTTTGCAATTGAAAATAATGATGTATTATATTTGTGGATGTTTGTGAGGTAATCCTTGTTGAAACAAGCTAGGCCTATTTGCTTCCATTGTGGTTGTCATGTTTTCTTCAGGCCTGGGCTAGAAAAGGAGCACGCCTTTGCATTCTGCAATTGAAAATAATGATATATTGACTTAGGAGGTGGGTTAGTGCCCTCAGTGCACCTCATGTGGTGCACTGTAGTCATTACTTTAGGTTCTTTGCAGCGCGCCTTCGGTCCCTAGCTGCAACCCCTTTCGTTCCTTTTACTGTACTTCCTTTCATATTCTCTTTCTTCCATCTTACTCTCCAGCTCTCCTAATAATTAATTCATAGTGCAACTGCCAGGTTTTCCTCCTGTTACACCTTTCAAACCTTTTACTGTCATTTTCCGTTTCAGCATTGAATGGCCTCATAAGTTCCAGTGCTTGGCCTTTGGCCTAAATTCTATATTCAATTCAGTTCAATTCATGCAATGTAGTAGTGGATGATTTTGAGTTAATGTTCGTTTAAACATCGTAATTGCCATGTGACGTTAGGCTAGGCCTATGTTGCTTCTCTGTGTGGTTTTTTCATGTTGCCTTTAGGCCTGGGCTAGTAAAAGCGTATTCAATTGCAAAATGCAAAGGAGTGCTCCTTTTCTAGCCCAGGCCTGAAGAAAACATGAAAACCACAATGGAAGCAACATAGGCCTAGCTTGCTTCAACAAGGATTTTGCAATTGAAAATAATAAAAATAATAAAAATATTGGCTCCAAAGTAATATATTGAGTCATTCCCGTTTATTTCACTCTGGAACGAACGTGACACTAAGCTAGGCCTATATCTCTTTGTGGTTTTCATATTATCTTCAGTCCTCGGCGAGGCGTAGAGCACTCTGTTGCATTTTGCAAGTGAAAATAATAAGTATATTGACTCCATGATAAGTATATATTGATTCCATCTCGTTTATCTCGCTTGGGAACGAACGTGACACTAGGCCTATAGGCCTATGTCTCTTTGAGGTTAAGCCTCGCAATTCTCCTTATTTTTTATTTTGGTTCAAGCTTGGGCTAGAGAAAGAGCATTCTGTTGCGCTTTGCACTTGTCAAATGATATACTAAGTCCAAAATAATAGTGTTATTGAGAGTCTCTCTCTCTCTCTCTCTCTCTCTCTCTCTCTCTCTCTCTCTCTCTCTCTCTCTCTCTCATTTCACTTGGGAACGAACTTTAACTGGACAGGGTAAGAGCCGTATTTAGCTGTGGTAATGGCGCCATCTTGTCGGGAATCTGATGAATTTTTTTTTTAATTATTTAATATCTCTTGTATATTAAATTTCTTAGGTCAAAGGTCAATTGTTTAGACGTCTGTTTGTTTTAGGTACATCTTAAGTATAAGTGTTTAGTGCTTAGAAGTGGGGTTAGTAGGCTATGCCAGTTCTTGATGGTTTTAGATAAACATTAAGGTTTATTGATACTGCATGTAGTTTAAGATAAACATTAAGGTTTATTGAAATGTATGTGGTTTAAGATAAACATTAAGGTTTTTGAAGTGTATGTGGTTTAAGATATTAAGGTTTTTTGAAATGTATGTGGTTTAAGATATTAAGGTTTATTGAAATGTATGTGGTTTAAGATAGTAAGGTTTATTGAAACTGTATTTGGTTTAAGATAAACATTAAGGTTTATTGAAGCTGTATGTGGTTTAAGGTAAACATTAAGGTTTATTGAAATGTATGTGGTTTAAGATAAACATTAACGTTTATTGAAATGTATGTGGTTTAAGATAAACATTAAAGTTTATTGAAACTGTATGTGGTTTTAGATAAACATTAAAGTTTATTGAAATCTAATGTGGTTTTAAATAAACATTAAAGTTTATTGAAACTGTATGTGGTTTAAGATAAAGATTTAGGTTTATTGAAACTGTATGTGGTTTAAGATAAACATTAAGGTTTCTTGAAACTGTATGTGGTTTTAGATAATCATTAAGGTTTATTGAAACCTTATGTGGTTTTAAATAAACATTAAGGTTTATCGAAACCGTATGTAGTTTAAGATAAACATTTAGGTTTATTGAAACTGTGTGTGGTTTAAGATAAACATTGAGGTTTATTGAAAATGTATGTGGTTTAAGGTAAACATTAAGGTTTATTGAAAATGTATGCGGTTTAAGATAAACATTAAGGTTTATTGAAAATATATGTGGTTTTAAAGGTTTTATTGAAAATGTATGCGGTTTAAGATAAACATTAAGGTTTATTGAAAATATATGTGGTTTAAGATAAACATTAAGGTTTGATTTAAAGTTTTTATGTGGTTTACAGGAAAGCTGGATTACATAATAAGTTTTTTTTATTCTTTTATGCAAATTATAAAGGTCACTGAAGCCTTAGACTTACAAGTTGACTGAAATCTTTCAAGCATTGGTCTTTTAAAGGGTAAATGTTGCGTTCTATTGGGATGGACATGTGACTAGACCCATCCATTATGAAAGCAGCAGACACGGGGGGCGGGGGGTTAATGGGGAAGGGGCTGTGGGGGAGAGAGGAACGGGGAGCACAGTAGTTTAAGCATTTCGAGATAAGTAACTAGATACCCACGAATTATCGCCATGAATAAAAACTCTATACCACTGTCCACTGAGAGAAGTGAGCTCTCTCTCTCTCTCTCTCTCTCTCTCTCTCTCTCTCTCTCTCTCTCTCTCCTCTCTCTCTCTCCTCGGCCTTCCGGGTTTATAGGGATGGTAACAATTATTGTAATATTAAGCGTTCGCAAGATCCGGATTCGCAGTTATCGTGTTGGCTCGGGTTGTGGTGGTATTAAAAAAAAGGTTTAAAGCGCCTCTCTCTCTCTCTCTCTCTCTCTCTCTCTCTCTCTCTCTCTCTCTCTCTCTCTCTCTCTCTCTCTTCTTGATATTTGCAAGTGAAGACAGCAGTAATATAATTGACTCTCTTTCTCTCTCTCTCTCTCTCTCTCTCTCTCTGTTCTTGATATTAGCAAATGAAGACAGCAATAATATAATTGATTCTCTCTCTCTCTCTCTCAAAAAAAGTTTAAAGCGCGTCTCTCTCTCTCTCTCTCTCTCTCTCTCTCTCTCTCTCTCTCTCTCTCTCTTCTCTCTTCTTGATATTTGCAAATGAAGACAGCAATAATGTAATTGATACCCTCTCTCTCTCTCTCTCATTCTTGATATTTACAAATGAAAACAACATTCTTGCTTCTCTCTCTCTCTCTCTCTCTCTCTCTCTCTCTCTCTCTCTCTCTCTCAAAAGCTTCAGACAGACGTATGTTAATGAGTTCTAGATCTCAATGAGATTCTGAAGAAGCAAGCGTAGAAAGAACAAAGAAAGCACAGTAAGTCTTAAAAGGCTATCGCTGCATATTACTTACATATTAAAACGTTAATGATAATTCAGGCAAGTGTCATAGACAGTAAGTCTAGACCTATGAGTCTAGACGTCTAAATGTCAGTTGTCTGAGGTTACCAGCTGCCAGTGGTGCTTGATGCTTGGCTTTTTGTGTTAAAAAGCTAAGGAACTTTTTAGCATACAAAACCAGCATCATGTCAGATATTATTATTATTATTAGAACTACTAGTCCAAGGGCCTTGCACGGAAAAGAAATGTAGAAATAAGTTAATAACAAAGAAAATACAGATGATTTATTGCAGTTTGAGTAAAAAAATGTACCAGTTTAAGTTAGCTGAATATGAATGAAACACGATTTGATGTAATATTTCCGACCTGGAAACTGGAAATCAAGACTGGAAATCTGGAAGTGGACGTGACGCGTCTCCCAGACGTTTGAAAGACGAGGACCTTGGCTGACCTCTGTATAGGTCAGCAAACCTCGGCGTGACCTAGTGTGACCCAGGGCGTCACAGACTTTATATTAATTTTCCATCAACGTGTCTCCCAAAATCGTAGATGTTCCGCTAAAATTGAGTCTGCCTGCTTGCTCCAAGCACCCATCGCTTGATGGTGCTCCGTAACAGAAATGGCGCACTTCCTGTTTGCCAAATTATTAGCCCACTTGTGAGAGGAGGGGCTTGTTGGGGGAGGTGGGGGTTAATATTGACACTCGCTTTTGTTCCGGAGATAAATCTTTGTGTATTACTTCAACCACATCCTAATTGTACCTGTGCTTTTAGTTTTCTGTAAAAGAAAAGTATTGTGCCGGCTTGTCTGTCCGTCTGCACTTTATTCTGTCAGCCCTTTTTTCTGTCCGCCCTCAGATCTTAAAAACTGCTGAGGCTAGAGGGCTGCAAATTGGTATGTTGATCATCCCCCCTCCAATCATCAAACATACCAAATCGCAGCCCTGTAGCCTCAGTAGTTTTTATTTTGTTTAAGGTTAAAGTTAGCCATAACCGTGCGTCTGGCAACGATTCATGGGCCGCGGCTCATACAGCATTATACCGAGACCACCGAAAAATAGATCTGTTTTCGCTGGCCTTGATTATACGCTGTACAGAAAAACTCATTTATGCTTTGCTTTCTGGTGGTAGGCCTACTTGCAAAGTCCCAGGCTGTATTAAGTTTGTAGGTGTCTTTTGTTACGTCACAGTGTATTGGGTGTGATGATGTGTATATTAATATGTATGTTTGTGTGTGATGTGTATGTTTATTAGTATTGTATATTCATTTGTTTAATTTGTTTGTGTACATTTTGATGTCGTACACAAGTCTTTCCATATACAGTAATGACGTTTTGTGTTTATTAATATGATATCTGTTGATGTTCAGTGTGGCCAAAGCCAAATATTTCTCTCTCTCTCTCTCTCTCTCTCTCTCTCTCTCTCTCTCTCTCTCTCTCTGTTTTACACTTCCTTTTTATGTAAAGTAAACTTTCTTGAAGGATGTATATTTTCAGTTTTGAATATAGCCCATTATGCCTGTATTTGCTGAAACACGAGAGAGAGAGAGAGAGAGAGAGAGAGAGAGAGAGAGAGAGAGAGAGAGAGAGAGAGAAAGTAAGTCGAATTTCAAGGCGCCGATATAAACTTTAGTCTAGCGAACAGCCATCGCTTAATGGCCTAGGCTCAAGTAACCGTAACCTCTCTCTCTTTCTCTCTCTCTATCTCTCTCTCTCAGTTCTTTAAAGAGTCATAAAAATGGATGACAACCCATTTGAAGCAACTGCAATCATTATTCGCTTGTATATTAACCTTCGCCTCTTCCTCACTTAATTAGTCTTCTTCTTCTTCTTCTTCTCCTTCTTCTTATTCCTCTTCTTCTTCTTCTTCTTCTTCTTCTTCTTCTTCTTCTTCGAGAGAGAGAGAGAGAGAGAGAGAGAGAGAGAGAGAGAGAGCAATGAGAATATATTTGCCAGATATGGCAGACTGCTCGGCCGTAGTACCCTAATATACTCTTTAGTCTCAATCATGGGTCTTAGCGCATTAAGTAAACGCCTCTCTCTCTCTCTCTCTCTCTCTCTCTCTCTCTCTCTCTCTCACATTCACACACATTCAGGTCTCCGCCCTTTTATCTCCCTTCTTCCATCTCCTGACCTGGAACTCTTTTAACAAAGGTTGGTCTCTCTCTCTCTCTCTCTCTCTCTCTCTCTCTCTCTCTCTCTCTCTCTCTCTCTCTCACGGAGGTCATGCCCCGTGCCCTTCCTACCCAGAAGAAAATGAAAGTGATGGGCATGGAAAGACACCTCTCCGGGTTGGGTATTTGGTATCGGAAAATGTGAGGTGTGTTATATAGCCTACCTTGAGGAACCTATCTTGTACAGGATTGGTCAATAGACCTACATAGACATTCACTTGTTTGTATAGGAAACTACTTTTTTTTTTATAGATTTTAGGTGCAACAGACACCTAGGCCTACATTCTTCACTGAAATACTTAGAAGCCAATTTTATCTTTTGGGTGTAAATTTACTTCCATTTTATTCGTCCTCCTCCTCCTCCTCCTCCTCCTCCTCCTCCTCCTCTTCTTCTTCTTAGATACCTGTGACTTCCTCCCTCCTACAGGCATTCCTTCTTAGCAAGGTCCTCGGCTGTAGGCTTTAAGATAAGTTTTTTTTTTAAGTCTTGACTCATCTTACAAGACTTTTGTGACACAAGACTTTTGAGATAAGTTTTTTTAAGTCCAGACTCAGCCTAGAATTTCGAGATCAGTTTTTTTTAAGTCTAGACTCAGCCTAGACTTTTGAGATGTCTTTTTTAAGTCTAGACTCAGCCTAGATTTTTGAGATAAGTCATTTTTAAGTCCAGACACCCTACACTTTTGAGATAAGTGTTTTTTTTAAGTCCAGACTCTGCCTAGACTTTTGAGATAAGTCTTTTTTAAGTCCAGACTCACCCTAGACTTTTGAGATAAGTCCCTTTTACGTCCAAATTCAGCCTAGACTTTTGAGATAAATCTTTTTTAAGTCTAGACCCAGCCTAGAATTTTGAGGTAAGTTTTTAATTCTAGACTCAGTCTACGAGACTTTTGAGATAAGTCTTTTTTTGAAGTCTAGATCAGCCTACAAGACTTTTGAGATTACAGTAGTCTTTTTTGTAAGTATAGACTCACCCTACATAACTTATAAGTTAAGTCTTTTTTTAACTCTAAGTCTAGACTCAGCTTAGAAGACTTTCCTTTTCCTTTTCGAGCAATGGAGACTCTCAGCCTCTACTGGCGTTCTTAAAAAGTCTAGACTTCAGTCTAGCCGAACACAAAAGGCTGATAGACTTTTTTGGACTTTTATAAAATCTAGACTTTTATTTTAAAGTAATAGGGACTCTCTGCCTCTACTATGCGCTTAAAAAAAGTCTGATAACCGAACAAAAAAGTCTAGATTTTCCCATTCGAGTAATAGGGATTCTGCTTTTACTGATCTTAAAAAGTCTGATAATCGAACACAGTAGGCTGATAGACTTTTTTTAAAGTCTACCCTGTAGACTTTCCCTTTCGATAATGGAGAGACGTGCTTCTACTGATGTTCTTGATAAGTCTGACTTTGGTCCAACCGAACTCACAAGGCTGATTAGACTTCGTTCAAAGGAGTAATTAAATCTGCGGTTGGTGGGTGAAAGTAGATTGTTTGCGGTAGAGTCGCCCTCTTTATTTTCTTTTTATATGAGAGAGAGAGAGAGAGAGAGAGAGAGAGAGAGAGAGAGAGAGAGAGAGAGAGAGAGAGAGAGAGGAGGTGCATATTATTATTTACCATATTGATCTGGAGAGTGACATTAAACCGATATATTAGGCCTATCTGCTTATTTTCTTTATTGTGTGTGTGTGTGTGTGTGTGTGAGAGAGAGAGAGAGAGAGAGAGAGAGAGAGAGAGAGAGAGAGAGAGAGAGATTATTTACCATACTGACCTGAGAGTGACATTAAACCGATATAGTAGGCCTATATGCTTATTTTCTTTAAGAGAGAGAGAGAGAGAGAGAGAGAGAGAGAGAGAGAGAGAGAGAGAGAGAGAGAGAGCGTATCATTTACGTGCCGTGATGATTTGAAAAGTGACATTAAACCAAAACACAGTAGGCCTATATGCCTATTGTTTGAAAGATCCCTCAGTATTCATATTCATTAATTTCCGCAGGACAGAATTACTCTCATACATTTATACATTAGGCCCATACATTGTACAGTATACATAATGTATTAATTAATTCATTCAAGACAAAAGCTAACACAAGTTTATCTTAGACAATTTATAATCTAGGATCTTCAGATGCAAATGCAAGCAATCACTTCCAATATATATATATATACCGTACTCGTCAGTGCTCGCGTGCATGCCCGTTCCTTTGTTGCAGCCCTCGAATTGAAGGATTCGTGCTTGCGTGAGTGTACTGCTTTGTGTGTACAGTATGTGTGTACACTTAACTATGTACACATACACACTCACTCTTCTGGTTACGCTGGTTGGTTACTGTCCAAGATATGTGCTAAGGGTGAGACTGTCTTGATTTCTTTTACAGACACGTTTTGGTTTTCTGTAAAAGAAGACTGTTGTGCCGGCTTTGTCTGTCCGTCCGCGCTTTTTTCTGTCCGCAGTTTTTTTGTCCGCACTTTATTCTGTCCGCGCCTTTTCTGTCCGCGCCTTTTCTGTCCGCACTTTTTTCTGTCCGCACTTCTTCTGTCTACACTTTATTCTGTCCGCGCTTTTTTCTGTCCGCACTTTTTCTGTCCGCACATTTTTCTGTCCACACTTTTTGCTGTCTGCACTTTTTTCTGTCCGCACTTTTCTGTCCGCACTTTCTTCTGTTCGCACTTTTTTTGTCCGAACTTTTCTGTCCTCCCTCAGAACTTAAAAACTACCGAGGCTAGAGGGCTGCAAACTGGTATGTTGATCATCCACCCACCAACCATCAAGCATACCAAATTGCAGCCCTCTAGCCTCAGCAGTTTTTATTTCATTTAAGGTTAAAGTTAGCCATATTCGTGCTTCTAGCAGTGATATATGATAGGCCACCACCGCGCCGTGGTTAAAGTTTCATGGGCCGCGGCTCACATAGCATTATACGAGACCACCGAAAGATAGATCTGTTTTCCGTGGCCTTGATTATACAATGTAGCTGCTGTACAGAAAACTCGATTGCATTTTTTACTTGTTTATCTTCACATATGGGTTTTCAAATTGCTATAATTGCTAGGCCTATTACCGTTCGTGTTCCATTGCTGTGTTTACACAACCTATGGTCTAGTTTATGGAAATAGGATGGTATTAGGATAGCATTAGGATAGTATCCTTCAAGGATGAAACAGTATTCGCGGTCAGAATCCTTCCTAAATAGTAGCACCCTTAACCGCCATTCTAGCTGGTCTTGTGAGATGTTCAACAGTAGGCCTGTAAGTGGTCGTCGCTCAGGTACTAATGGTAGGGTTTAGGTGAAATTCATGTTGCTTTATTAGGGGTATTCGAGGATAGTCTGGGCACTGGGGCATTGGAAATGGGTATTTTTATTTGTTCTATGTTTTCAAGTTCTTTGTAAAACTTCGTTTGTTTCTGATAAGCTGGTTTTGTAGAGTCAGTTTACAATGTCAGTTTGATTGGAAACTCAGTTTACAATGTCAGTTTGATTGCAAACTGTCAGTTTTTACAATATCAGTTTGAGTGCAAGCTCAGTTTACAATATTAGTTTATTTGCAAAATGTCTGTTGACAATGTCAGCTTGATTGCAAACTCTCATTTACAATATCAGTTTGATTGCAAACTGTCAGTTTACAAGATCAGTTTGATTGCAAACTCTCAATTTTCAATGTCAGTTTGATTGCAAATTGTCAGTTTTCAATGTCAGTTTGATTGCAAACTGTCAGTTTACAATATCAGTTTGATTGCAAACTGACATCTAAATTCCCTTGTTGATTCTATAAGCATATGGAGTTGATGTAATATTCTTCTGGCATTCATTACGAGAACAGAATATTTATAATATGAATTGAGAATAAATATTGCTAGGCTTAGGTCTAGAAATTGTTAATGTCGACTTATTTATTATGAATTGATAATAAACATTGCTAGACCTGAGACTAGACGCTTTTAATGTCGACTTACACAGTAAAAATTCAGAATAAATAGACTAGGCCTAGATTTGGAAGCTGTTAATGTCAGCTCACATATGAGTTCCAAATGAATATTGCTAGACCTAGGTCTAGAGGGCATCACTGATAGACAGACTGTTGTTTACCCAGACCACCAATGCCGAGTCGTGGCATCTTGAGGGCATTTCAGTGTTCAGTTTGGGGTACTGGGTACCCTTGTCGTCAGGAGAAGTGGCCTAGTAGTCTAACATCCTTTCCTATGTAGTGAGTCTATGGTGAGGTTATGCCCAAGGATGTGGCGTGCCCACTCGAAGGTATGTATTACAGGATGCCCCGTCGGTCGGTCAGTCGGTCGTTCGGTCGGCTAAGGGCGTGTCTGTGTAAGTAGTCGGTCTAGGAATGTCTGTTGGTGGGGCTTGGTGATTCCAGGAGTACGTACATAGGCCTACATGAGCTGACTTCATACTTTTTTTATACTTTTTCATACCTTTTCATTTGTATATCGTTAGTGTGATCAGTATTTTCGTCAGATACACTCGTACAGAGAGAGAGAGAGAGAGAGAGAGAGAGAGAGAGAGAGAGAGAGAGAGTTTTAATCTTCATTCGATCTACGATGAAAGCCTGCGTTGAATTGCATTGTTACAATGATACAGTCATTGAACGGTTGCGTTCTATTGGCCAACAAGCGGACGGTTTTGTGTTTCTTTTCTGCTCACTGGTTTTGTCTGAAGACCGTTCCTTCTTCTTCGAAGTTTATCTCTCTCTCTCTCTCTCTCTCTCTCTCTCTCTCTCGTACACACAAACGCGGTCGCGCATTTTGTGTTCCTTTTAACAGTAATGGCTTTGTGTGTTATTTGCATTCCTCTTTTTGTAAATTACTACGCTACTTCCTGCGCATACTCTCTCTCTCTCTCTCTCTCTCTCTCTCTCTCTCTCTCTCTCTCTCTCTCATAGACAAGAGCTTATTTACATTCCCCTGTTTGTAAATGACTACGGTGCTGCCTGTGCATGCTCTCTCTCTCTCTCTCTCTCTCTCAGATATACACAGATACACGATGTTATTTACATTCCCCTGCTTGTAAATCACTAGGCTGCTTCTCTCTCTCTCTCTCTCTCTCTCTCTCGCATTCAATTTTGCAATTCCCCAATAGCGGAAATGTATCTCCCCCTCCCCATAACACAATCATACAATCAAAATCTATAAGTAGGCGTCGTTATGTATCATTAGAGACGATCCCATCTTTTCGAGGTTTGGTTAAAACCGGCGCAGCTGGTTTATGTTTGCCCGCTTTTCTAGACACAAACAATGGTTTATCTGTTGGCAAAAGACTGTTTCTCGCTGTTTATTGATTGTAAGTAGCACACTCTGATGATTGTGGGTTGATTTTGGCCTGCATTTGTGAATAATGGATGGTGAATCTCGAATGATCTCGTGTTATTCGACAGAAATGCAGTGTGTGTTATTGTTGGTTTGCGTAGGCCTAGGTTTTTCCTTTTCGTATGTTTTAGGATTGTCTAGGCCAGTAATTGGTGAATAATGAATGATTAATCATGGATAATCTCTTACAATCGATGACAGATGCATTGTGTATAGGACTGCTTTATGTAGGCCTAGGTCTCGTTTACGTATGTTGAAAGACAATTCGTGATAGGCCTATATTTATTTTTGTAAGTTTGATAGTGAGTTCATTGTATATCTCGTGTATTTTTCGTCGTCATACACGACTGCACGTGTAATATACTCCATTTTCATTCGCGTGTGTTACAATCAAACACAACTGTAGGCCTGTTCGTCACGTTTCATACGTGTTTAATATGGCTCTACTCAGTTCTTTCCTCGTCTGGTGCAGTATCAGTTGTGGTTAAATTGATTCTCTCTCTCTCTCTCTCTCTCTCTCTCTCTCTCTCTCTCTCTCTCTCTCTCTCCAATGCTTTGAGATTATGACACCGTAGAACTATGTTAAAATACGCGTTTTAAACCTGACTGGTTTCTTAAAAAAAGTACAAAAACTTAACTTTGTAGAGTACCATGAACACTGTAAGGTTTGCAAACTTCCAACAAACACTTTTTAATCAATATATTATTATTCCCACATGTTATTAATGTTGAAAATATTCCCAAATGTTATCAATATTCCCTATGATAACAAATGTAAACATATTCAGAGCCGAGTTGCAACAAGCTTAGGCCTAAACACTGCGCCATTTAACAAAGCGTCTCATAGGACTAACGAGATGCATCCAAGTTGTTTTGTTTTTTATTTTCGTTATCCCTGACGTAAGCTGTAACTTGAGCCAAGATAGAAGGATGTCTTCGCGAGATAACAATCCTATGAGACGTCCTTGTGTTCCATGAAAGAGAGCTATTAAAAGATTTAACTCTGTTTTTGCTCCGCGTTCCGTTTGTGTTATCTGAGAAGTCGTTAGGGATCTGGTTTTTTTTTTTCTTAATTAACTGTTTTTACGTAATAACCGTTTTGTTCTATAGTCTCAAAGGATCATACTATGGTAGATTACTTATACTATAGTAGATTAATTATACTTTAAGTGATTCAACTCTAATTTCTACACTTTATAGAAATGTCTATGGTTTAGAATCTTATAGGCCTATAGGTCTAGTCTTACTTATTGTTTTTCTAGCTTCTTAGGCTGATTTTTAAAAATTAAATAATTCTGATATAAAAACAACTAATCTTTTAATATTATTTATCTTCCCTTGTTCGTCTTTTGTTCTTTTGTTCGACAGACAGCCAAACAAAAGACTTAATATATTTTTTAAGTATGTGGTCAATTTATTTATGGGAAGTTCATAGCCCTAAGCTGAATATTTCTTAAAATGTTTTGACTCGTGTCGACTTTTCCAGTATTCTTTTCTATTTAAAAACTCAGGTTAGGCCTAATTCCTTTAAAGTATAAATAAATATAATATATAAATAATTATAATGTAAATAAATAAAGAAATGAGATTATTTTCAATCATTTTCAGAGTCAGTGCTTCATTTTTAAATTCTCCAGCTGCATATTTGTAGTACTACCAATGTTAACATGGTGTGTTCTCTCTCTCTCTCTCTCTCTCTCTCTCTCTCTCTCTCTCTCTCTCTCTCTCTCTCCCAGTCATTTATTTAAAGATATACCAATGAAACCGAGAAGGGTAAACAACAGGTCCTCGTTTTTGACAACTTTTTTTTTTTTTTTTTTTTTGTCACGTCCTTGCGAGCGAGAGTTCACGGTCAGGGAGCGGCGGCAGATCTTGGAATGTAACCTGATCTGAAGAAGTCTCTCTCTCTCTCTCTCTCTCTCTCTCTCTCTCTCTCTCTCTCTCTCTCTCTCTCTCTATAAAAAAAAAAGTTAAGTATACCTTAGTTTAACCAGACCACTGAGCTGATTAACAGCTCTCCTAGGGCTGGCCCGAAGGTTTAGATTTATTTTACGTGTCCAAGAACCAGTTGGTTACCTAGGAACGGGGCCTGCAGTTTATTGTGGAATTCGAACCACATTATAACGAGAAATGAATTTCTATCACCAGAAGAAAATTTCTCTAATTCTTCATTTGCAGGTCGGAGAATCGAACGCGGGCCCAGCAGAGTGCTAGCCGTCTCTCTCTCTCTTTATGTATACATGTATAATTTTCTCTCTCTCTCTCTCTCTCTCTCTCTCTCTCTATATATATATATATATATATATATATATATATATATATAGAGAGAGAGAGAGAGAGAGAGAGATATTTATAGCTTTCTCTCTCTCTTTCTCTCGCTTCTCTCATTACCGTTTTTAACGTAAATAAAACAAAGCCGTTGAGTAGGCCTAACGGACTTCTCATTCTAAACCGAAGAAGCTTTGTGTGATTAACTGTTGCAGGCAGCTCACAGTTAACCACCCTCTCTCTCTCTCTCTCTCTCTCTCTCTCTCTCTCTCTCTCTCTCTCTCTCTCTCTCCTCGTTAGGATGCTCGTCCCAGTGACCCGTGACCTTTGCCCTCGAGTGAAAAAAGTCATAGTTGTTATTGCCAAGGAGACGGAAGTTAAAGATAGTCAAAAGGAAGCTGTTTTAGTCTGGGCTGAAAAGATATAGGCCCATATGCGCAATAAAGGCCATTCTAGCGCCATTTTGCATGCAGAGGTTTAAAGTGCGTAGGCCTATCAGTTTCATTTCCGGAGGTTTGTAACTGTGACTTTAAAGATGCAGGCCTATAGGCGTTGTAAAGGCCATTAATCTTAAACAGGGTTAGGTGTGGGTTTTTCCCGTGCACCGTTTTGCATGCAGAGGTTTTTAAACTCAAAGCAAGGTTTCAGAAGGATGTTAATCTCTCTCTCTCTCTCTCTCTCTCTCTCTCTCTCTCTCTCTCTCTCTCTCTCTCTTTCTAGAGCAATGCAGGATTCCCACTCTACATTCACTTAGGCCTAGAGCAACCACCAGATTTTTGTGTCTGTCTCAAAGAAAGAGAAACGGAACAACATTGTAATGGCCACACCTGTCTACTTGTGCTTGAGAGAGAGAGAGAGAGAGAGAGAGAGAGAGAGAGAGAGAGAGAGAGAGAGAAAGTGCCTCTACAACTTCTCAACCACGTGGGATCCGTTTAGGGTTTAGTCTCAGGCGTCTCAATTTATGAGCTAGCCCGTCCGTCCCCTTGTTTCTGCGCTTTCATGTGGCATTTCCTGTGACATTGTGGTTCTGTTGTTGTTATTTTATTGTTGTTTCTGTTGTTGTTGTCACGGCAGGTCAGGTGAGGCACCGGACAGAGGCACAGTACGCCAGTGAGGTTGAGAGAAGTTGGTGTTGTGCGTATAGGCCTATACAAACACGTGATTCTCTCTCTCTTTCTCTCGCCGGTGCCTTACTATTAAACTTTGTGTTTAGAACTATTTTTATATGAATGGTTTGAAGACAGCAATGCTTACGTTTAGAAATTTGGATATTTCAGAAGTGGTAAAGATAGATTACCTGACCTGCCGTGACAACAACAACAGAAACACCAGTGAAACAACAACAGCAGAACAACAATGACTCAGGAAATGCCACATGCAAGCGGAGAAACAAGATGGGGACGGACGGGCTAGCTCATAAATTGAGACGCCTGAGATTACAGTAAACCCTAAACTGATCCCACGTGGTTGAGAAGTTGTACAAGCACCTCTCTCTCTCTCTCTCTCTCTCTCTCTCTCTCTCTCTCTCTCTCTCTCTCTCTCTCTCTCTGAAGCATTAGTATACAGGTGTAGCCATTACAATGTCGTTCTGTTTCTCTTTCTTAGAGATAGACAAAAATCTAGTGGTTTAGATGATAAGACTAATTGAATAAAGGTTTTGAGAGAGAGAGAGAGAGAGAGAGAGAGAGAGAGAGAGAGAGAGAGAGAGAGAGAGAGAGAGAGAGCACGTACATCCAAGCCTATTTTCCCCAAACCAAGACTTTTATTCAAATTGTCTTATCATTTAAACCGCGTTAATTGACTTATTGATTGATTTCAGTAACCTGACCTTGCAACAGATTAAAGCTGATTGATTGATTGATTTCATTAACCTGACGATGCAACAATAGCCTAAGAGGTCGTCTGAGCCCATGGAACTGATACAGAGGAAGAGGGAGCCATTGGCGTCCACCTTAGCCTAACAGTCTTTTGTTTTGCTCCGTTCTTGCGTTACCCGTTTATAGCAACTGCTAAAGCGAGTGTTTCTTAGCGGTTAAATGGAAGGTTTAACAGTTAACTTTTTCTGGTTTTGTGTTACTCGTCTTTAATATAAAGAATGGTTGAATGTGTTTAACATTCTTCTATGCCAGTGTTTCTCAAGTTTTTTCCAGTTTTGTACATCAGTATTTGGTTGAAAGGTTTGAAATTCTTCTAGGAAGTTTTTTCTAGTTATATACACGTATGGATTGCTCGTCTTTGCCTGCATATATATAAAAAAATGTCTTTAGAATGTGCCTGTAAGTCTAGACTTAGTCTATGAAATCTGACGTAGTACTGTTGCTCAGGGGAGATTCGTTATCTGGATATCTTCCTAATTGTATGACAGAAGAAGAAGAAGAAGCAGAAGAAGAAGATTAGGAGGAAGAAGATGGAGAGGGAGGAGGAGAAGAAGCGGTAGAAGAGGAAGAAGAAGAGGGAGAGGAAGAAAGAGGAAAAGAAGAAGATAGAAGACAGGAAATATAGAAGCATCTGAAAAGTTCAATGAACCCTCCCTTATTTGAACTGACTTCCAGTCCCGCCCCCACCCACAACCCCACCCCCTTCTTCTATAGATCACCTGCAAGAAGGCGTAACAGCACCTAAAGGAAGCCGGTAACGTAACGCTCTTTAGTGTGTAAACAAAGCAGTAACGTGATGGTGTTACGCACACACAAAAACACACACACACACACACACACACTCGCACACACCAATCAGTCTCTCAGTCTCCCCCTGAAAGGTGGCTTTACTGTTTGTTTATCATGTTTGTTTATCGTATTTGTTTATGTTTGTTTATCACTGGCTCTTAGAGGAGTCTTGGGGTTCAACAGAGGTGGATGAGCTGCCGTGTTGATTGTGGGGGTAGGCCTATGTGATTTTTTTAAAATGTTCTCATCTGTTATTTATAAGTTAATTGTTTGCTTATGCTATTGTTTAGGCCTATATTCTTTCAGAAACTTCTTATTTATGTATTTATTTATTTGATATATTTAAATATTTGTTTATTTGCAAAGGTTCTGTTTTTTAGGCCTATGTGCTTTAAGAACTTTCTTATTTATTTATATATTTATTTGTTTATTTGGAAGGGTTCTTTTTAGGCCTATATGCTTTAAGAACATTCTTATTTATATATTTATTTATTTGTTTAATTATTTGCTTATGTGGAAAGGTTCTGTTTTTAGGCGTATATGCTTTCAGAACCTTATTTATATATATGTATATACATATTTATTTATTTGATTTATTTAATTATTTGTTCTTTGGAAAGTTTTTTTAGGTTTATATGCTTTTAGAACCTTCTTATATATATATATATATATATATATATATATATATATATATATATATATATATATATATATATATATATATATATATATATATATATATATATATATATATATATTTGTTTAATTATATGCGTATTTGGAAAGGTTCTCCTGCTTTTTAAGGGGTGGGTATATGACAGTTGAAGAACCAGTCATCTATCATTTATATAATTCAAAAAGATTTTATTGTAAACTATATAATATTTTTATCATACAAAACTTAAGTAACATAAATCACCCAATCACACAGTCTAATTAACTCCCTAAGCCTACCAGCA
>NC_089777.1:17684036-17691536 GCF_040412425.1 Macrobrachium rosenbergii | reverse complement strand
CGTATAATCAATGCCACTGAAAATAGATCTATATTTCGGTGGTCTCCGTGCTGTATGAGCCGCGGCCATGAAGCTTTAACCACGGCACGGTGGTGGCATGTCCTATATCGTTGCCAGAAGCACGATCATGGCTAAATTTAACCTTAAATAAAATAAAAACTACCGGGGCTAGAGGGCTGCAATTTGGTATGTTTGATGATTGGAGGGTGGATGATCAACACACCAATTTGCAGCCCTCTAGCCTCAGTAGTTTTTAAGATCTGGTAATAAGCATTCCCTTTTAGCGTTATTTATAGCTACTGGGATTACAGAAATTATATTTCTTTTAGAAATGGCACTTTTGCAATGCCTAGTTAAAAAATAATAGATTCATTACATATCAGGTGTTTTGGCGTTATTTATAGGCATTTGTCTTATAGGAACTATATATATGTCAGCCACCCTATAAAAATAAGGATCTTATAGAATGGATTTTATAGAAGGAATTTACAGAAGGGAATCTATAGATGTGACTTTATAGAAGGAACTTCATAGAAGGGAATTTATGGAAGGGAATTTATAGAATGGACTTTATAAAAGGGACTTCATAGAAGGGACTTTATAGAAGGGACTCTATAGAAGGGACTGTATAGAAGGGACTTTATAGAAGGGACTTCATAGAAGGATTACTCCTGTTTTTATCAACAGACCCTGCACATAACCCACCTATAAAACTATCACAATCTAAACTATATAATTTTTCCCTTAGGTATAGGTCATTCTTCTTCCACCCCCAAGGGACCGTCTCCCCTCCCCCCCCCCAAAAAAAAAAAAACCACCCTGGGGATGTTTTTTGATTTGTACCAAATCACACAAACTTAACAAACCGCGATGTTCAAGATGTCACAAGGGCGATTATAGCTGGATAAATCGAGGGAATTCCGCCTTAATTTGCGGTGGGTCCGTGAACTTGATGTTTTTAACAGGTTTTTGTCATAAGCGTGTTTATCCTCACCTCGCTGGAGGGAGCAGTGAGGTCTCTCTCTCTCTCTCTCTCTCTCTCTCTCTCTCTCTCTCTCTCTCTCTCTCTCTCTCTCTCTCTATATATATATATATATATATATATATATATATATATATATATATGTGTGTGTGTGTGTGTGTGTGTGTGTGTGTGTGTTATGACTTGTGTGGATCGGTTGGTAACGCTCTGGGCTTTCGTTTGAGAGACTGGGTTCGATCCGAATGTGAGTCAGGAATCCGCTCTGGCCTTTTATTTGAGTGACCCGGGTTCGATCCCGAAGTGAGTCAGACATTTATATGTAATGTATATATATTTATATATAATTATTATATATATATATATATATATATATATATATATATATATATATATATATATATATATATATATATATATATGTGTGTGTGTAAGTACATACCAGTTCTCAGAGTATAGCCTACATGACCCACATAACTCTACCAACTTGAATAAAAAATATCTTCTACAGAGATATATATCACGTGATTGCATATTGGACTTCGAAAATATTATCCCTAACTGATCCGCTGTGACTAAAATATCACACATTTTCCCTTTAATACATTTGAACTCCAACCTCTTGGAAATCCAACTCGAGGAAAAACCAGTCTTCAGTACTGTTTTATTTTCTTCCACGAACGAAATACGAGCCTTCGTAAATATAAGCAGTGTAAAAAAAAGTGCTTTTTCATTGTTAGTAATCATTCTTCATTGGGCGAAATGCGTATCATGTGACTCCAATTCGGTCTAATGTCCTAAAAATGTGGGGGTATTTTTGTAACCCCTGGAGTTCGGGAAAGTGGCGTATTTGGTCCTCCGGTTGTAAGTTTGGGGAAATTTGATTTAACGCCGAATTTCCACCTCGGCCGACAGGAAATTGCATTTTTGTATAAATAAAACAATGTTCTGGTTTAAATATTCCTTGCTGAGTGGAATCTAGAAAAATAGATTCTGTTTATCTCTCTTGAACTTGATAGAAGAGTTTTTTAAAAATCTTTCCAGATATTTGTTAGATGGATTGACGTAACTCGTGTGTGTGTGTATATATATGTGTGTATATATATATAATATATATATATATATATATATATATATATATATATATATATATATATATATATATATATATATATATATATATATATATATATATATATATATATATATATATATATAAACTTTATCACATACACAGTTGTTCAGTGCATTAGTAGAATTACTAACAGGACCCCATTCAAACTGGATGGTATTTAATGGAGTATTTATTCAGAAAAAGTTACAAGCTTTCTTGGACAAATAGTCCTCATTATCAATAATATTTATATATATATATATATATATATATATATATATATATATATATATATATATATATATATATATATATATATATATATATATATATATTACTTCGTTAATTGGTTGGCAATAATGCCAGACTGATTCTACGTTTGATGGAGACTGGCCCTGCTAGATTTGTAACATGAACGATAAACTGAGGAGATTAGGAAGTGCCGCTGCAAAGGCAACACCTCCGAATTACTACTACTACTTTCTTTGTGGGTTTTGTAGGGCAACAGATGCAGTCAGCTAGCTACTTCCTTGCCTCAAGGTTATAAGACTTACAAGGCCCTCTGGAATCGCGGAATCGCCTCTGATAAGCGCGAGTAAATGCGATTACATACCTGTCACCACGCGAATTAAAAGGGGCGACTAACAGCGCGCTTGCGGGCGTGTAGTTCCCCGTCTCTGTGGCCGGAAGTTTTCGTTCCTGGGGCTCAAATTCGACTCAAATCTTCTTTCTCTCTTCGTCGCAGTTTAGATTGATGTATTTTGTAGCTACTAGATAATCCAAGTGGTTTTCCCCTGGTTTTCCTGAGTTTTCCCTAGTTTTCCCTGGTTTCTCGAGTTTTACCTAGTTTTCCTTGGTTTTCCCTGTTTTTCCTAGTTTACCTAGTTTTCCTTGGGTTTCCTTGGGTTTTCTGTTTCCCCTAGTTTTTCCCCTGGTTTTCCCTAGTTTTCCCCCTGGTTTTCCGTAGTTTACTTAGTTTTCCCTGATTTTCCCATAGTTTCTCCTGGTTTCCTCTGGTTTTTCACTGATTTTCCCCATGGCTTTCCCTGGTTCCCTGATTTTTCCTGGTTTTTCATTGGTTTTACCCTGGTTTTCCCATGATTTTCCCCAGTTTCCCCTGTTTTCCTTGTTTTTTCAACAGTTTTCCACACTTTTCCCAGGTTCTCTATAGTTTTCAGTAATTTTTCCTAGTTTTCCCTGTTTTTTCCTAGTTTTTTTTTACTTTTTTCCTAGTTTTTCCTGCGGATTTTTCCTAGTTTTCCCCTACAGCAATCTACGGCATTCGATACAGTAAACAACATTTAGGCCTGTAGATCGACTGTAGATTCCTGGTAATTTCTTCATAACGAGGAAGACTTTCCTTGCCGACCGCGACAGGCCATTATCGTTTTTATATCGCGCGCCGTGAGAGTTTTTTTTTAACCTGTTGTCTTAGAAAGTCCGAGATTCTGGGAGATTTTCGAGATGATTTCTTGAATGGAAATCTCTCTCTCTCTCTCTCTCTCGCTGGAAGTGCACGCTCCCCAGAATGGACATCTTAATAAGCTCCCAGTCCTCGATGGCGTCAGGGAAATCTCTCTCTCTCTCTCTCTCTCTCTCTCTCTCTCTCTCTCTCTCTCTCTCTCTCTCTCTCTCTCTCTCTCGGACGAACATCTGTCGCCCCTTTTTAGGGGAAAAAGAAGGCATTCGTCTCACCTCATCCATGTAGCTATTCCCGTATGATTTATGATTGTAGAGGTGATTTGGGGCGTAGGATACACACCTCTCTCTCTCTCTCTCTCTCGTGTTGGTGACGTCTGACTGTCCAGAAGGGTTTTGTCTTAATGTTCTGACCTATATGAGATTTTGTTTGTCATACTCAAGACTACAGTTAGCTTTATATATATATATATATATATATATATATATATATATATATATATATATATATATATATATATATTATATATATATATATATATATATATATATATATATATATATATATATATATATATTATATACATATGTATTATATATTATATATATCCACTAGTTATAAGAAGAAATAGATGTACGTATTAATAATAGGTAAAGCTCCTATTTATTGAAAGCTATACCATTCCTTCATCATTTAACAATAAGAGGCCCATTTATTTATGCATTATTTAGTTATTTATATACTTATTTATTTATCTGTTTATTCATTCCTTTCCCTTTCCTTCTATACTCAGAAACTAATCCTGATTTGTCTTGCCACTGAAGAAGGTGGTTCTACCTGAAAGGAATGGATAGGTCATGGAAAAACTCTAAGGCTCGAGATTACAACTGTAACTTGTCATAAACACATGTGGGGAACTTGTAGCCCACAAATCGCAAACAAGTTGCTTACAAGTCAACGGCTTATTGGTAATCTTGACCAAGGCTTTATATGGTTATCCAGCATTTGCTAAAGATTTGTTTGTCTCTTGCACCTCTTGATTTGTTTTCAACCTGTATGTTACATATATGGGATAAGTTGCTGGCTGTATTCAACATGTTTATGACATGTATGCAATAAGTTGTCGTTTTGTTTTCAACCTGTTTGTGAAATGTATGCAATAAGTTGTCGACTTGTGTTCAACCTGTTTGTGACATGTATGCAATAAGTTGTCGACTTGTGTTCAACCTGTTTGTGACATATATGCAACAAGTTGTCGACTTGTTTTCAACCTGTTTGTGACATGTATGCAATAGGTTGCCGATTTTTGTAAAACATGTTGGTAACATGTATACAATAAGTTGCCAACATGTCCTATAACGTTGCCAGACGCACGATTATGGCTAACTTTAACCTTAAATAAAATAAGAAAACTACTTAAGCTAGGGGGCTGCAATTTGATGTGTTTGATGACTGGAGGGTGGATGACCAACATACCAATTTGCAGCCCTCTAGCCTCCGTAGTTTTTAAGATCTGAGGGCGGACAGAAAAAAGTGCTGACAGAATAAAGTGCGGACGGACAGACAAAGCCGGCACAATAATTTTCTTTTACAGAAGACTAAGAACCGTTTTCAGAAGCCGAATCTTTCAAATCTGGCCATCCCCCAACGCCACGCCTTGTCACGCGTCTTCAAAGATTCCGCTGTAATATCTCCTGCAGGTATTTATCAACTACAGGAGAGAGGAGAGAGAGAGAGAGAGAGAGAGAGAGAGAGAGAGAGAGAGAGAGAGAGAGAGAGAAAAGAACTGTAGACCAGAATAACAATATTTTTCAGCATCTCAAAAGAAAAACCGGGAGACCAGAATGAAATGTGTGGAAGAGCAGTTTCACGGCGTTTGCACATTGTAAATGCCTTTTCGCCCTGGCGAGGAGGGTTGCTTGCCAGACATATGCTGCGTTTTTGCATTATTGTGATTAGTCCAGCTTCTTTTTTTCTTCTTCTTCTTCTTCTTCTTCTTCTTCTCCTTCTTCTTCTTCCTTTCTCCTCTTCCTTCTTCTCTTACTTCTTTCCCCTGCTTCTTCTTCTTCTTCTTCTTCCTCTCTCCTCCTCCTGCTTCTTCTCCTTCTTCTTCTTCTTCTTCTTCTTCTTCTTCTTCTTCTTCTTCTTCTTCTTCTTCTTCTTCTTCTTTCCCTCCTCCTCCTCCTCCTCCTCCTCTTTCTTCTTCTTCTTCTTCTTCTTCTTCTTCTTCTTTTCCTCCACCTTCTTCTTCTTCTTCTTCTTCTTCTTCTTCTTCTTCTTCTTCTTCTGACCCTTCTATTGCTTCTTCTTCGTCCACTTCTTCTTCTTCCTTTTCTCCCCTCATCCTCCTCCTCCTCCTTCTCCTCCTCCTCCTCCTTCTCGATTCCGTTGCTTATTCCCGGACGTCCAACCAGCGAAAGTGGGTCGCCAATGCAGCCGGGCTAAGTAAGTAAGTGAGATTTCGGGGTCTCTTAATGACGGTTTTATGAGAATAGTTACACGTTTTCATTTATCTATTTATTTTTTTTATCTTGCGTTCTCTTCGATTTTTCCTTTAATTGTGATTGAATCTAGGTATACTAGTTATCTAGATATCTAGATGTGTCGTGAATGAGCTGTTTTTTTTTATTGAAAATCCACTGTATCAGTAAGTTGTATTATTGGCAAAAGTTAGAAATTGGAAATATTTAAATTTTGCTTTTTTCAGGTAAAACTAATCATTTTTTTACTGTTTTATCTCTTCTTATTGTAGTTTCTACATGAATAACTTTCTTAAAAACTCAGAAGTGAATCCCGATTGTTAACCTATCGTATGACAGGTGTATACTTTATGTCACAAAATTATTTCCAGTAAAAAATACAAAAAACAACTTTTTATTGCCTTACAAAACCACTGAAAGGTAAAAACATCCTCATTCCCAGTCATGAAATGTCAATCTTTCTCTACAAAGACAAGAAAATTTGTTTGTCCGAACCCTTATTTTCGTTGTCAGTCTCTCACGATCAGGACCTATCGCAAGTAATGCTAGCCACCAGCATCTAACTTTTACCCTGTTGTGGTTAGTTGTGTTTTCTCTTGGGCCAGAGCGCTGGTTCCTGCAGTGAACCTCACGTGGTGCACTGTAGGCGGTACTAACAAGTGAAAGATTCTTCGAAGTTTCTTCGGAGCAATCGATTTTTCTACAACGTATAACGTTGTATGAAACACTCAGCCACGGCTCATGAAACTCTCAGCCGCTGCCCATGAAACTGTCAGCCACGGACCGCTGGTGACCTATGTTGTTGGCACCTTTAGCCAGACGCACGATCATGGCTAACTTCAACTTTAAATATAATAAAAACTACTGAAGCCAGAGGGCTGCCGTTTGGTATGTTTGATGATTGGAGGGTGGATGATCAACATACCAATTTGCAGCCCTCTAGCCTTAGTAGTTTTAAAGATCCGAGGGCGGACAGAAAAAGTGCGGACGGACAGACAAATAGCCATCTCAATAGTTTTCCTTTACAGAAAACTAAAAGGCGTTTGCAGAGGCCCTTTGGCCCGTAGCCGCACTCACTTTTTAGCTTTATATTTTACCTTCATTCCTGCTTCCAGCTTTGCATTTCGTCTCCTTTATTTTCTGGATCTGTTTATCTTGCTGTCTAACCCCTCCAACTTCCTTTCCTTTTCACTGTCTGGAACTCTGAATGGCCGAAAGTGTCCACCCAGTGCTTGGCTTGACATCCTAAATTTCACAAGTCAATCAACAATTCAAAAATCAATCAAATCTAGTTTGGGCAAAATGATTCCTGAAAATTTTCTTGTCATATGGTTCATTTCTCTTACTTCTTGAACTTCTTCTGTACTAAGATAGACAGATGCTCATTTTTGAAGGCTGACAGGCAGACCGGAATCAGAGAAAGTCCAGATACTAAAGTTGGATGGACTATAGACAAACTAGACTTAAAGAAAGTCCACACACAAGTGCAAAGACTGACCAGACCTGA
>NC_089777.1:17671536-17679036 GCF_040412425.1 Macrobrachium rosenbergii | reverse complement strand
TTGCAAAATATGGTCAGCCCAACGTGTCTAAACAGACTGTATTTGTTCATAAACTTCTGAATATTAGTTCATAACTCTTGTTAAGAGAATAACGAATATAATTAGAGAATTTTTACATTTTCCCTAGGGCTCGCGCATCCCTTGGAATTGCTGACGCCCCCCGGTTGAGAACCACGGATTTGGCAGTCACAGCGTACGGTAATATATTAAACTCGAAAATTTGCAAAATCACTGGACATCAATTCTTCAAAAATTGACTTCGTGTTATGGCCTGGCAATTTTCCCACGACGTGAAAGTCATTAATTTTGATTTAAAAAGAGGATTTACGACTTAATTTTCTTCTTTATAAAAGGATATTTATGTGTACGCGGTAAATAATATATATATATGAAATAATAAAAAAGGTATTTATTTATATAGGGTTAATAAATTATATATGAAAGAATTGTTATTTCATCCAGCAATTATAATACCTCAAGGTTAGGTGACATCTTTGTGTTGTCACTCAAGAGAACGCCAAGGATTCTGGCTCTCTCTCTCTCTCTCTCTCTCTCTCTCTCTCTCTCTCTCTCTTTTAGGCACTCTTTATCTTCTCTCTCTCTCTCTCTCATTTAGGCACTCATCTCTCTCTCTCTCTCTCTCTCTCTCTCTCTTCTCTCTCTCTCTCTCTCTCTCTTCTGTCTGTCTATCTTCTCTGTCTGTCTGTCTGTCTCTCTCTCTCTCTCTCTCTCTCTCTCTCTCTCTCTCTCTCTCTCTCTCTCTCTCTCTCTCTCTCTCTCCTTTGATGACAATGGGCCTCTTGATTACTCTTATCATTGCCTACCAGTTCTTCATTGGAGGGGTGGGTAGAGCTCTCGGCTAGCACGCTGTTGGCCCAGCGTTCGACCCTCCGACCGGCCAGTGAAGAATTAGAGGAATTTATTTCTGGTGATAGAAATTCATTTCACGTCATAATGTGGTTCGGATTCCACAGTAAGCTGTAGGTCCCGTTGCTAGGTAACCACGTAAAATAAATCTAATCCTTCGGGCCAGCCCTCTCTAGGAGAGCTGTTAATCAGCTCAGTGGTCTGGTTAAACTAAGGTATACTTTTTTATTATTGTCTACCATATGCTGCTTTTTCTCGCGAGGCAAGATGCGTTTCTTTCCCCTCGAGTGCGGGCAGAAAGTTGCCTGCGTTTCTAGTCTTCAAGAGAGAGAGAAGAGAGAGAGAGAGAGAGAGAGAGAGAGAGAGAGAGAGAGAGAGAGCTCTTGTATTTGAGTATATATATGAGACTTGCTAACATTTCATACAGTACAAATAAAGAACGCTTTGCGTTCTGCTAACGAAAACAAGTTTGCCGAGAACGTACCATATGAACGCGACCGACTTAGGTCGACGATACTTGGGTATGATTTATAAAAATAAAATTAAGTAAGTAATTACTTAACGCTTTTTTTTCTTTTATTTACTTATTCGATTCGAACCTCAGCCCAAATGAGACAGAATAGAGCCAGTCGTTGGTCGAGTGAGGGAGGAATATAGGGGAGATATTACATTAAATTTAAATGAGTTCATTGTAGTCTTGATGAGTATATCAGATTTATACATTTTTTCGATAAGAATTGGAGCTCACGTTTGGATAATAATAATAATAATAATAATAATAATAATAATAATAATGTTGATTATAATATTATTATTATTATGTGTTTTTATATAATAATAACGTTTAATTAATAATAATATTAATAATATAATAATAATCGACGTTATATTATTATTATTATTATTATTATAGTTTTGTTGTTGTTGTTTTTATAATAATAATAATAATAATAATAATAATAATAATAATAATAATAATAATAATAATAATAATATAACCGTTTCGTTTTAGACTTTTGTTAAATAACGTTGGTTATTCCAAACACCACTGAAGAAAATTTTTAATAATAATAATAATAATAATAATAATAATAATAATAATAATAATGCTACGTTGAATTACAAAGCAAACTTAATATATTTGAGTCCGTTGTTTTCTAGAATCAGGTTCAAATTCTATTCAGCTTGCTAGAAGTTTTTTTTTTTATCTCGGCCACAACTAAAATGTGTTAAATAGTTTGCCTAAGCAAGTTGTGGTGGAATCCTCTGATTTCCAGATGTCTCCTCCTGTTACACCTTTCAAACTCTTTCACTGTCAATTTCCGTTTCAGCGCCGATTGGCCTTAGTTGCCCCAGTGATTGGCATGCATGCCTAAAATCTATAAATCAATCAGTCAGTTCAAATGTTTAAGCGAGGAGCCAATTCATTCTTGACTTTTGTTGCTGACGTCTCCTCCTGAATTTCAGGTTTATCGGGTTTATTTTCTATTCCCTCGTGTTTATCTGTTTATCACCTTTCCCTATAACTTTCTCTTCTCTCTCTCTCTCTCTCTTCTCTCTCTCTCTCTCTCTCTCTCTCTCTCTCTCTCTCTCTTATAGAAAACCTTATGATTTTTTACTTTCAAATCTTATGGAATTGACCAGTGGATCTCTCTCTCTCTCTCTCTCTCTCTCTCTCTCTCTCTCTCTCTCTCTCTCTCTCTCTCTCTCTCTCTGCAGGCTGAATTCCCTATGGAGCCCTCTTGGGTTGATATAAAGCTGTCGACTCTGTCCATAAGAGTTTTCAGCTGAGAGAGAGAGAGAGAGAGAGAGAGAGAGAGAGAGAGAGAGAGAGAACACTATAACAAGGAAATGCAGATTATTGTGCCGGCTTTGTCTGTCCGTCCGCACTTTTTTCTGTCCGCCCTCAGATCTTAAAAACTACTGAGGCTAGAGGGCTGCAAACTGGCATGTTGATCATCCACCCTCCAATCATCAACCATACGAAATTGCAGCCCTGTAGCCTCAGTAGTTTTTATTTTATTTAAGGTTAAAGTTAGCCATAATCGAGCCTCTGGCAACGATATAGGATAGGTCACCACCGGGCTGTGGTTAAAGTTTTATGGGCCTCGGCTCATACAGCCTTATACCGAGACCACCGAAAGATAGATCTATTTTCGGTGGCCTTGAGTATACGCTGTGGCGGCTGTACAGAAAACTCCTAATTACCTTCCTGCCATTATCCGGTACCATCAGTCGTAGTTATTATTAGACTAGGAAATTTCTAGGATTTAATGTACCGTGCAGGATAACTGTTACGAAACAGCCTTGACTATTGTCCTAGCATCCGTCTCTCTCTCTCTCTCTCTCTCTCTCTCTCTCTCTCTCTCTCTCTCTCTCTCTCTCTCTCAAGACTTCTTCCTATTTGAAGTCAGGGAAAAGACTGTCTTTTCCGGCAATTTTTTTTCTTCGGCATAACCAGATTTATCTTGTGTTTGTAATAGGCTCCTGCTTCGTGGGTCTCTCTCTCTCTCTCTCTCTCTATCTCTCTCTCTCTCTCTCTCTCTCTCTCTCTCTCTCTCTCTCTCTCTCTCTCTCTCTCTCTCTCTTGGTTTCTAAACTTGGCTGTTTCGAAAATATATTTTTGGATATATATGAAATTATGGCTGCTTTAGAAACACTTTAAATTTTTGGCCACATGCAAAAATTATATGAAATGGACCATTATATAAAATATTCCTTTTCTGAAGTTATAAATGTTTTCATTATGTCCAAAACATTAAAAATGTGGAAATTTTTTTTAGATTGTTTCAGAGCGTCTTCTTAGCTTGCAGATTTCATAGTAAGTGAGTATTTTATATCTACGCATTTATAGGAATAGAGTTCAAAAAATGTTTTGGAAAATCCTCAAAGACTACATATTCATATTAATATTAATTATTATATGAGTGTATTAAAAAAACGTTTTGGGGAAGGCTTATAGACTGTAAACATGATACCTTTTTGTACCAAAGGTAGGGTAGAGAAATCGATTTAACTATAAAGAAGGCAAAGTACTAGCTTCTTGAAAGGGAAATGTATAGGAATTCTCTCTCTCTCTCTCTCTCTCTCTCTCTCTCTCTCTCTCTCTCTCTCTCTCTCTCCTCTCATGCAACACCTGGTCAGGGCAGTCCAAAGAAATCAGTTTAAACAGAGAAAGAGGTCTTCCTCTGGAAAATGGGAATGTATAGGATTTACGGGAAATCGAAACAACAGCCTCTTGAAAAAGGGAAAGTTATCCAAAGTTATTTGGGAAGTGCCACGTCTCTCTCTCTCTCTCTCTCTCTCTCTCTCTCTCTCTCTCTCTCTCTCTCTCTATGATGCCTTTTTGTACCCAGGGTAGGATAGAGAAATCTGTTGAACTATAGACGAGGCAACATAACAGCCTCTTGAAAAAGGGAAACTTTAAAGAAAGTGACAGGAAATTTGGGAAATCTCTCTCTCTCTCTCTCTCTCTCTCTCTCTCTCTCTCTCTCTCTCTCTCTCTCTCCCCTCGAGCAACACCTGGTCGTGATCTCAGCAGCTTTCGTTGGAAACAGAGAGAGAGGTCTTCATTGAGGAGGAAAATTCCTGCTGTTGTAATCTCTGGGGACGAATTATCTGCACGATACACGTCCACAGGTATTTCCAGTGCCACGTCACGTGCCTGGGCCGCGCGAAATACGTACCAGTGGTCTATACGCGCAGTATAAGTTTAGTAATTACCAGTGATCTACACGCGCAGTATAAGTTTAGTAATTTCTTTGTTAACCTACAGAGACTTTTAGTTCAGGCTCTCTCTCTCCTCTCTCTCGTTCTCTCTTTTTTCTTATCTACACACGGTCTTTCCCATTTCATTGACGTTATCCGAATTGAGGAATTTAGCCAAAGAGGCGGTGTTTAGTCGCGCCTGTTACCGAAGAGATAATGAACGGACTTTGCTAAAATAAAAAAAAAAATAAATAAAAAAAAATTAAAGGAGGAAAAGAAGATGGCGACTGTAAGTGGCCATGTTTTTAGCAGCGTTTTATCAAGCCTGTTCTCCCAAGGTCGTTGGCTTTGTTTTCAACATGTTGGTGACATGTATGCGATAAGTTACCAATATGTGTTGACGATATGTTAGTGAGGATGGACCCTTAGTAGAATTTTATTAAGCCTGTTTTTCCCCAGATCGTCGAATTGTTTAAAACATGTTGGTGATATGCATGCGAAATGTTACCAACTTGTGTTGACATGTTAGTGAGGGCACATCGTTATTAGCGTTTTATTAAGTTTAATTTTCGCCAAGGTCGATGACTTGTTTTCAAACTGTTGGAGACATGTATGCAATAAGTTACCAACATTTGTTGACGACATGTTAGTGAGGACGCCCCATTAGTAGCATTTTATTCAGCCTGATCTACACATACAGTATTCCCTCAAGATTTAAACAAATACTTTTAAGGTGTATCCATGCTGGAGTAAAACATGTCATTAACATGTCAGCAACTTATTGCACACACTTCACAAACAGGTTGAATATAAATCAACGACTTATTGGTAGTCCAGCATTTGCCAAAGATTCATTCTCATCTTATGGTCACTGAGTGCTTGTCAATCTGTTTGTGATATGCATGCAACAAGTTACCGACTTGTGTATGCGACATGTTTTACCATTAAGAGCATTTTATTGAGCTTTGAAATATCCCTAGAATATTCCTGTAAGATTTGTCGTTAAAGGGACGATCCCATCGGCGTATCTGAGCCGAACAAGAATGCAAAGTATTCGTGGGAAATTCGCCTGCTGTAAAATCTGCTTGAAAACTCGTTCCTTCAGATAAGGGCGACCTGACTTTGATTAGGGCTAAGAGCGAGGAGATAAGCAGAGGCAGGTTTGAAGTGGATGTGAAACGATTAAAAGCAACAAAAAAAAAAAAGGAGCAAAAGAACTGCTTTTTACAGAAAAACTTGATGATGGTCCGCCTTGGTCTTCTCCTGGCTTCATCTTCTCGCTTCTCCTGTTAGGAATCCCCGGCATATTAATGGTTAAGGGGAGCCGTTTCAGAGGCAAATGATGTAGATTACTACTACTGCTATCACTCTCTAACTACTTCTTCTTCTTTATGTCAGGAATCCCGGCATATTAATGGTTAAGGGGAGCCGTTTCAGAGGCAAATAATGTAGATTACTACTACTGCTATCACTCCAGCATCTTAATGAATCACCAGCATCTTAATGGCTAAGGGGAGCCGTTTTAGAGGCAAATCCTGTAGCCGACTACTGCTAATACTGCAAGCAACTTTGGTGTCAAATTTTAAATCCTTTTTTACTCTGGTACCAAAAAGCCATTTTTCCCTGAGGTGGCAAAGTATTGAGAGAACAGAGGCTATAATATACCAATTACATAATTATTAGGTAATTATGTAAAGTAATAATGAATATTGATAATGGCTCTGGAAGACAAAAGACAGCAGTCATTACGCAGTAATGAATTGCTGTACTGTCTCGAGTGTAATGGCATAATAATAGATATTGCTTCCCTTTTCCTCTCTCCCCCCACAAGGACAGTTGAATAAGGATGGCGTACCTCAGGACAAGTTTTGTTAATGACCCCTGAATAAGTGACAAGATTCTTGATGACTTGTCATTAAGTGAGAAGTTTTTTTGCATGACGCCTGCATAAGTGACAAGATTTCTAAATGACGTTTTAATCAATGACAAGTGTTCTTAATGGCTTGTCAATAAGTGACAAGTTTTCCCAGTGACGTGTCAGTAAGTGACAAGCTTTTCTTAACGGCTTGTCAATAAGTGACAAGTTTTCTCGAGGGCGTGTCAGTAAGTGGCAAGTTTTCTTAACGGCTTGTCAATAAGTGACAAGTTTTCCAAATGACGTGTCAGTAAGTGACAAGTTTTCTTAACGGTTTGTCAATAAGTGACAAGTTTTCCCAGTGACGTGTCGGTAAGTGACAAGTTTTCTTAACGGCTTGTCAATAAGTGACAAGTTTTCTCAAGGGCGTGTCAGTAAGTGACAAGTTTTCTCCATGACGTTTCAATAAGTGACAAGTTTTCTCAGTGACGCGTCAGTAAGTGACAAGTTTTCTTGATGACTTGTCAGTGAGTGAAATGATTTGTTAATGACCTCTAAATAAGTAACAGGATTCTTAACGATTTGTCGAAAGTGGCAAGTTTTCTCAGCGACTTGTCAATAAGTGGCAAGTTTTCTTAATAAAGTATCTGTAAGTGACAAGTTTTCTTCTTTACGACTTGTCAGTAAGTGGCAAGTTTTCTTAATGAAGTATCTGTAAGTGACAAGTGCTTCTTTACGACTTGTCAATAAGTGTCAAGTTTCCTTGAAAACTTGTCAACAAGTGGCAATTATCAATAGGTGACAAGATTTCCTCATGACAACTGAATAAGTGGCAAGTTTTTTTTTCAGCGACTTGCCAATAAGTGACAAGATTTCCAAACGACATCTAAGTAAACGACAAGAATTGCACAAGACGTCCGAAAAGTGACAAGATTCTCAATGACGTCTGGATAAGTGACAAGTTTTCTTCTTGACAACTTGCCAATAGGAGAGTCAAATTTTCTTAACGACAAGATTTTCTCACCACTTCTAAACAAATGTCAAGATTTAATATCTAGCTAGAAGACGGT
>NC_089777.1:17659036-17664036 GCF_040412425.1 Macrobrachium rosenbergii | reverse complement strand
TCATTCTGCATGTATCTATGTATGTACTAAGTGGTCGATTCCCTCTCGCGTTCGACCTCACTGTTTGAACAAGGCGTTTGAAGAGCTAATCATTTATTTCCTGTGTCGGACTGGACCATTAAACTAACTGTCTCTGAAGGAACCAGTGTTCTTCTGAACGCCGCCATTGAGACCCAGATATAAGATCTCATATTGCTTTCGGTCTGTTTATGAAAATCAAGGATTTCTTTGTTGAATGTCGTGTATTTGTTTACGAAAGATCCTGTGCATGTGTGTGTGTGTCTGTATTTGTGCATGTTTTTATTGGGGGGTGTTAAGGGGGCAGGGTGGGGTGGGAGAGATCAAGGCCAAATGGAAACAACACAGTCTTCTGAAAGAACGTAAATATTATTGAAGTGGTGGCCACACTTATCTGCTAGTTGTTGGAACCTTCTTCGAGGCGTTTGTTTATGTTTGGTTAAGCTTTGAAATGAATCTGGCTTATGGTACGTGGGAATAGTCAGTGAAGTATATATATATATATATATATATATATATATATATATATATATATATATATATATATATATATATATATATATATATATATATATATATATATATATATATATATATATATATATATATATATATATATATATATATATATATATATATGATTATAATAACTTTTTTTGTACGTGAATCATTTATCACACATTACCACAGGTGAAAAATAAGAGATTGGGTGTACTGTAGGTCCTGACCGGTTTCGACTTTATTTTCAAGACATTGACGAAGGACTGAGGCATAGTATTAGAAGTCACAAATATATATATAACTATAGAGACAGTACTGACGAACGTACACAACCGTTTGAGACTACAGATCCACCCACAGGCCGGTGTCAAGGTGGGAGTGGCCTTCAAATCTCATTTGGCTAAAAAAAACAATATACTCTCAGGGGACAATATTGATAAACGTACCGCCATAGGACACTACAGATCCGCACCTGACAGGTGTCAGGGAGGTGGGGTTGGAAAACTCATTAGCACTGCTGCCCCTGTGCTGTGTTTACATATATAATAATCTCTACTGCCTGCCTTCAAATTTAAACAATTTACAAATAAGAATAAAACCTTTGTCGCCAGGTAACACACACACACACACACACACACACACACACACACACACACACACACACCAACGTTCTAAAGATAGAATCCCCAGCATCTATGAGGCCCTATGTAAATCCTGAATTCCTACCTCGTTCCAGATGGTCCCTTGAGCCTTGTAAGGATAAGGTTAGCCAATCCCCAAATCCCCAAAGAGATTTTAGGACCCTAGAATCAGTTAGAGGAACACAGAGGGGCCAGGTACATGGCCTATGTTGCCTCTGTAGACAATAGAGTGTTTAGATTGAGCCTCTGCAGGAATGACAATAACAAATATTGGGTGATATATTTATATACGTTGAATGTTGGATGTTAGGGATCGTGTGGATGGTTAAATTGATTTTGATAATGACAATTGGTGATGAGGATGATGAAAATTGCAGATAAAATAATGATACCTTTGGGCACATTGTAAGATTATGGCTCTTAATTTACTCTTAGTATTCTCTCTCTCTCTCTCTCTCATTATATATATGTATATTATATATACACACACAAACATATATATATATATATATATATATATATATATATATATATATATATATATATATATATATTTATATATATATATATATATATATATTTATATACATATACATATATATATTTATATGTATATACATGTATAGATATGTATGTATATACATGTATAGATATACAGATAAACAGCTAGAGCTAGACAGCCTAAGCAAAAAGACAGCGAAGGGAACAGATGAAAAGTAAAAGGCCAGAAAGCAATGCAGCTGTGGAGGAGGAGAGAGTGAGTGACGCAGTGTTGAAGTCTCCTCCTATTCTTCCGCTTACTCCTCCTCCTCCTGCTCCTGCCCCTCCTCCTCCTCCTGCTCCTCCTCCCCCCTCCCCATCTTCCTCTCCCCTCCTCCTCCTCCTCCTCCTCTTCCTCTCCCTCCCCTCCCCCTCCCTCCCCTCCTCCTCCTCCTCCTCCTCCTCCTCCTCCTCCTCCTCTTCCTCTCCCTCCCTTCTCCTCCTCCTCCTCCCCTCCCCATCTTCCTCCTCCTCCTCCTCCCCTTCCTCTCCCTTCCCCTCCCCTCATCTCCTCCCTCTTCCCCTCCCCCTCTCCTCCCCTCCTCCCCATCTCCCCCCTCCTCCTCCTCCCCTCCTCCATCCTCCTCCTCCTCCTCCTCCTCCTCCTCCTCTGCCACCTTCCGATTATGGCCGTTAAGCTTCGTTAATTTTCCCCCCTCGGGTAAATTGTTCCTCCACGATGGACACCGCTGATAAATTTCTAGAGGAGGGAAAATGGCTGCAGTAATTAAAAAGCATGTTTTAGTACCTTAGTACTTCGGTTCGTGGTACCGCGCTCTACTTACTTAGAGGGTTAGTGATGTGCCTCGTTATATATTAGGATAAATACCTGTAGTCACGTGACGCGATGAAATGACATAGGTGGCGGTTGGTTTCGAGAAAATGTTTCTTTTTTTTTTTTTGTGGCGTTGCTTTTCGAGAAAACGTTTGTGATTGGGTATGTTCGTGTTTGTGTATTATAATTGAAGGGAAGAATGGTAAAAGTTCTGATGAAATATAGTTTCAATGATAAAATATGGTTTGTTCTGTTTGAGTAAAAAGAATTTCATTTAAAAATGGTTTGTTCATTGTTTATTAAGTACCAAAATTTATTTTGATTATTTTTGTTAGTTTATTTCACTACTTGATTTTATTTTATTTAAAAATTTTATTTGTTGTATTTATCTTAAAAAAAAGATTAATATTTTCTATACAGAAGAATATATCGGCACAATTCAGATCCCTTCCATAAGGTAATAAATATACAACATACATAAATACAATAACTCACTACAGCATACCAAGCAATTGAATAAATTCGCTATTTTAAGAACCTGGTAAGTCCCCCTTCTCCTTCAAAGAGAGCAAGACTTTCAAGACTTATTTTCAACGCTTTAAATAAAATAATTGAGAGAGAGAGGGTTGTTTTGGTCACTCATCTACGCTAATAAAAGTTCCCGCCAACTTCCGCTTGTCTCACACCTGACACTTTCGTTTTGGTCAGTCAACCTCGCCAATAAAAGTTCCCGCCAACTTCCCCTTTTCTCACACCTGACACTTTTGTTTTGATCACTCAACCTCGCTAATAAAAGTTTCCGCCAACTTCTCGGGTTATGCACCTGACACCCACATAAGTAATTTGCGGTAAATTTTATGACTCATCTTAAATTGTTTATGTGGCGGCAGACCCTCTTTGTGGGTCGTTGCCTGAATTATTATTATATTAAAAGTTGTTGTTGTTGTTTGAGATGCCATGTCGCGTTTTGTGTTAGTAGTGCGTTAATATATACATATAGTATATGCATATATATGTGTATATATTTATATATTTATATAAATATAATAGAGAAATTTCTTTTAATATTTTAGTTCTGTGTATAGAAAGTCTATGAAATAAAAAAAGTTGAGATTTTATAGGTTAAAAATATTACAGTGGGATTAGAGAGAGAGAGAGAGAGAGAGAGAGAGAGAGAGAGAGAGAGAGAGAGAGAGAGAGAGAGAAGAATTAACCAGTGCTATTTTATTTACATTCCCAATTGAATTTGATAACCGTTATAGTATCTCTTGCATATTTTTAAATGACATATTTCATATAATGGAGAGAGAGAGAGAGAGAGAGAGAGAGAGAGAGAGAGAGAGAGAGAGAGAGAGAGAGAGAAATTAACCAATACTATTTATTTACATTCCAACTTAAATTTGATTATCGAAATAATATCTCTAGCAGTATTTTGATATTAGATATTTAATATAATGATTGTATAATGATTATGACATTTATTTCTTAAATGATTATATCATTATCATATTTATTAAACTTCTGTGAATATTTATTTCTGAATTTGAATACTTAAGATTTCTTTACTCTGTTGAATAAGGGGTGTGTCATTTTATTGAGCTAAACAATTGACATTTGCGTAATAAGAGCTAAAATTGCTTGGGAGTTCCCCTTCTGGGGTAATATGATTCTCTCTCTCTCTCTCTCTCTCTCTCTCTCTCTCTCTCTCTCTCTCTCCTTCCTTCCACACCTCTCTCTCTCTCTTCTTCCCTTCCCCCACTCTCTCTCTCTCTCTCTCTCTCTCTCTCTCTCTCTCTCTCTCTCTCTCTCTCTCTCTCTCTCTCTCTTTCCTGAACTGAAGACGTTCCATTCTGTCATCGAAAACTGAAAACATCTAAATTATCTAACCCTTTTTCAGGTGGTGAGAGACATTTCTCATCACAGTAAATCTACCGATACAATTCTGATTGATTGAGGCAAGTTCTATAATTGTCGTCTTACCAAAAGTGTCATTTTCTGTTATATTTTATACGGATTTTATATTACCTGGGTATAGTCCCTCCTGGTACTGTTCATCCTTCGCTCTCCTTACAATTGATTCATAGTGCAACTGCGAGGTTTTCCTCCTGTTACACCTTTCAAACCTTCTTGCTGTCAATTTTCTCTTCAGCGCTGAATGACCTCATAGGTCCCAGTGCTTGGCCTTTGACCTAAATTCTATATTCAATTCGGTTCAATAGAAAATCAATCCCTCCATCGCGTCGGTTGATTAGAGGGGCCAAGCTGAGGTCTTCAGACCGTCACGAAATTCCAACGATTTCGTGGAAAAGCTGTTGGTTGGACCTTTCTGTTTCGTTTCGGGTAAAAGCGACTGTTTAACGGCCCTCAGGTGGGCAGCCTGGAAGGCTTCGGATGAAAGGTGAACATTGCAATATTGCAACATTGCAGATAGGTAAAGGTAAGGAATTTGGACAGGTGGGCACAAGAAAGTCAGGGAAGGCATGCTGTGTGTTTTGAAGAATTTGGACGGGTAGAAATGAGAAACG
>NC_089777.1:17651536-17654036 GCF_040412425.1 Macrobrachium rosenbergii | reverse complement strand
AGAGAGAGAGAGAGAGAGAGAGAGAGAGAGAGAGAATATCCTTCAAAAGTGTCATGCTCCCTGAAGCCTTTCACGAAAAATGGGTGAATTGAAAATGTATCTTTGGTCCACTATATATATATATATATATATATATATATATATATATATATATATATATATATATATATATATATACATATATATATATATATATATATATATATATATATATAAATAATGTGATTATATATATAATTATATAAATATATTGCTTAATGATAAATAATATTGCCTTTATTAAGACCAGGATGAAAATCAATGAAAAACCGACAAGGATACAATAAAATGGATTGTCATAATAAATCCTCAGCAAAAATACTAACCAAATATATAAAATGAACAAGTAAATACAAACTAAAAGGGTGAGACGTAAAATAACGAAAAATTAAAAGCGAACACAAACATAAAAATATGAAAATAAGAATAAGGTGAAATGTAAACAAACTTCCACTCACAAAGTAAAATACTTAACGACCTAATTGAGTACCTACTATGAAATTACACGATAGCTAGTTGAATACCAGACGAGTTGTTGTTCAATTCCGGCTTCGTCTTTTTAATAGTCAGCGACTCTGAAATCAAAGGGTCCAGTCTATCTGAACAAAAAGACAGTACCCGAAAATCCAGGTCAGTGAAAGGATGGTCCTGTGCTAAACTGTGTTCTCTAATGGCAGAAAAGGGTGGTTTGGAAAGGGGAAACCTAGTTCTAATAGAAAGACCTGTGTGTTCCAAAATTCCGTGTCTGAGCCAGCGGGAACTGGATCCCACGTTTCGCAGACCACACTGTGAACAAATAAACGACACAGGAATTAAGGTCCACTGGCAGAGTAGGCTTCTCTCTCAAAAGTGATCTTATTGTAAAAGGATTACAGAAAACAAACTGGAAACTAATTTGAGGGAAACAATGCTTTAGTATTTCTTGTAACTTTTTCGGACCATATAGCTACTATGACCAAGGTAATGCAATTTAATGTACTTTACATCTTTACTAACTATTAAAAAGATGTAGCCGGAATTGAACAACAACTCGTCTGGTATTCAACTAGCTATCGTGTAATTTCATAGTAGGCACTCAATTAGGTCGTTAAATATTTTACTTTGTGAGTGGCAGTTTGTTTACATTTCACCTTATTTTTATTTTCATATTTTTGTGTTCGCTTTTAATTTTTCGTTATTTTACGTCTCACCTTTTTAGTTTGTATTTACTTGTTCTTTTTATATATTTGGTTAGTATTTTGGCTGAAGATTTAGTATGACAATTCATTTTATTGTAACTTTATTGATTCTCATCCTTGTCGGTTTTTTGTCTGATGTTTTTTCAGCCTGATGATGTCTTTATTTATCATTAAGCTAAGACCAAAGCCTGAGTATAATAAAGATTTATATTATATTCCTGGTCTTATATATATATCATAAATATATATATATAAGATTTATATATATATAATATAATAATTATATATATATATATATATATATATATATATATATATAATATATATATATATATATATATATATATATATATATATATATATATATATATATATATATATATATATATATATATATATATATATATATATATATATATATATATATATATATATATATATATATAGAGAGAGAGAGAGAGAGAGAGAGAGAGAGAGAGAGAGAGAGAGAGAGAGAGAGAGAGAGAGAGAGAGAGAGAGAGAGAGAGAGAATATTATCCTTGCAAAAGTTTTCCCTGAAGCCTCTTATGAAAAATGGGTGAATTGAAAAGAGTATCTTGGTCAGAGAGAGAGAGAGAGAGAGAGAGAGAGAGAGAGAGAGAGAGAGAGAGAGAGAGAAAGAATTTCATGTTCCCCGAGGCCCTTAATGAAAAATAGGGGAGAGAGAGAGATTTTTACATGAAAGAACGTAAATGTCACGGCTAAGCCTCATACCGCATTATTGTTGGTCAAGATCACGATAATTACCGACTTTAGACCAGGTGCGTACGCGCTCTCTCGAGTTAATTGCCACTTTTTATTAAATAATTATTAACTGTTTATTCATCGGTTTCTTTCGCTTCATACCGCGTTATTCACTTTCTCATTCGTTCGGTTAATTCATTCTTTTGGACGAGTGGGTGTTTTCAGAGGAGTTATTTGTTTTAGATGCAGATATTGGTCTGGTATAGGCCTAGTACAGGCTCAGGTACAGTATGTAAACAGTCCTCTCTCTCTCTCTCTCTCTCTCTCTCTCTCTCTCTCTCTCTCTCTCTCTCTCTCTCTTACTAATTCTCCTTTTTAAAAAGTTACTTGTTATAGATGCAAATATTGGTCTAGTGACGAGATGAACACTTAGAATTATAACTCTCTCTCTCTCTCTCTCTCTCTCTCTCTCTCTCTCTCTCTCTCTCTCTCTCTCTCTCTCTCTCTCTCTCCTTTACTGATTCTCCTATTTAGAAAGAGTTACTTGTTATAGATGTAGA
>NC_089777.1:17636536-17649036 GCF_040412425.1 Macrobrachium rosenbergii | reverse complement strand
ATATATATGTATATTTACACACACACACACACACACACATATATATATATATATATATATATATATATATATATATATATATATATATATATATATATATTATAAAGCTCCTTAGAAAAGTAATCAATTTAAAATATAATACACGAAATAAGAAATATAAGTTCCAAATATTTTTGGAAAAAAATTAATAACAAGGACGAATTTAAAAATAGGAAAATAGTTGTGTTTGAAACTAAGCGAATTAGTTGAAGAAAATTCCCGTGACATAATTCATTAAACTACTGGAAAAACAAGTAAGGAATGCGCTGAGGGTTCTTCGCCGCAATCGAGTTTTCTGTACAGCGTATAATCAAGGCCACCGAGAGTGGAATCTATCTTTCGGCGGTCTCGGTATAATGCTGTATGAGCCGCGGCCCATTTAACCACGGCCCGTTGGTGGCATGTCCTATAGCGTTGCCAGACGCACGATTATGGCAGGCTTTAACCTTAAATAAAATAAAAACTACTGAGGCTAGAGGGCTGCAATTTGGTATGATTGATGATTGGAGGATGGATGATCAACATACCAGATTTGCAGCCCTCTAGCCTCAGTAGTTTTTAAGATCTGAGGGCGGACAGAAAAAGTGCGGACAGAAAAAAGTGCTGACAGAAAAAAGTGCTGACAGAATAAAGTGCGGACGGACAGACAGACAGTAGTTTTCTTTTACAGAAAACTAAAAACTGACTGTAAAAAATAATAAAACATGTAAGTTACATTAAAAACATGCACATATACATGCTGTTCGTGGCCATCACAACTAGAGCGAATTTCAGAGGGTAGAAGAAAAAACTTAGTATCAGGGGAAAAAGATAGGAAAGTAAATAAAGGTATAAGCAAAAAAAAAAAAAAAATTCATGATTCTACAACTGGATTGAAGGTCAGAAATAAAAAAAAACATAATTGTTATGATTAGTAAATATTAAGACTTCACAACTGAAATGAACTTGAGAAAATAAAAAAAATTAACACAAAAAAAAACACATAAACGATTGATAAAAAAACACCCGCAAAACTCACAGAAAACAGAAAAAAAGATTAGTGTCGAGAAGAATTGGTAGTTAGCCTGACAGGAGATGAATGGGAGGAGACAGCCTGACAGAGAGAGAGAGAGAGAGAGAGAGAGAGAGAGGGGTGATGTGGTGTTAGGTGAGGTTAGGTTAGGACGAGGGGGGAGTGGGAGGGGTGGGTCCCTTTAATGCCATGTATGGTGAAGAAATCGTCTTGGAAAGGGTCACGTGACCTCCGTTGCTTGACCCACCACCAAATTTAATGGTGGAAAGGAATGTTCGACCCCGTATTGGTTTATGTTTGTGTACGATAGATGAATTTCTTTTGTTTTTCTGTGATTGGTTTATACGCAAAAATAAATTTGATTTGTTTATAGCAGTGGTCCTCAACCTGGGGGACGCGTCTCCCTTGGGGGGGCGTTAGCAATCTCCAAGGGGGGCGCGAGCCCTAGGGAAAAATTAAGAATTCTCTAAATATGTTCGTTATTCTCTTAACCAGAGTCGCTAAGAAGCTGTGTCAAGTATCTCACTAATTCATTCCCAGAAGAGTAAAACACCCCTTCCCTTTCTCTTTGTTTTTTCAACTTGCTTTAAATATTGGAGGGAATTTTACTCATAGATGCAAGGGGGGGGTGTGGAAAGAAGGACCAACTCTTAGAGGGGGCGTGGCAATAAAAAGGTTAAGAACCACTGGTTTATAGTTTTGGCTTGAAGGCCATGCCAGATCTTTGAAATAGGTCTGAAATCACTCAGTCATTATAATCTTATCCCCGGATGGGGTCAGTACCATCAGTGCACCTCACGTAGTACACTGTAGGCATTACTTAAGGTTCTTTGCAGCGTCCCTTCGGCCCCTACCTGCTACCCATTTCATTTATTTTTGCTATATTCCGCTCATATTCTCTTTCTTCTGTCTATCGGTGTCTTATATCAGTGGGTCCATTTACAAATTCTTTCTAAAAAGAAAGTGTGCATCAGTGGGATTATGTCCAAATTCTTTCTAAAAAGAAAGTGTGCATCAGTGGGTCTGTTATCCTATCTTTTAAATTCTCGAATATCAGTCCTTTTATCTAACGAACAAAGAGCAAATTTATCTGTTTGCTTTTTGTTTATATCGAGCTAAGTCTCTGTTTATGGTATTTTTGTTGTTGACTTTGTTCTTGATTACTTTTGTTAATATTAATTTTTTTTCTTTTACAGGGGCAAAATTATCTGAGGAGCAGAAATCGCTTTTTTCTACCACGCTAAAATTCAGTAAGTAAAAGTTGTAGTTTAATAGGTGAGTTTGTATAGAATATTTAGTAATGACATCTATTTTATGCAGAATTGCTGTATTTCCATTGATTTTTGTTATTATTTATGACAAGTCCCCTTCATCCTTCCATTTGTAGACAACTACGTGATATTTATAGGTACAGTTTCTTAAAGCGAAGACTCATAAATGGATACATACTCCTACCCCTATCAAGCTAAAGAAAATAACCTTCTTATATTTTGCCACATTTTATTTACTTTTCTTATATTTTCTTCCAGTTTTCTAGTATTTATTCATATAATATTGACTTATGGTCCAACAGATACATTAAAACATATTAAAATACGTGGCATTGCTTTAAAAAAAAAAACGTTTAGAAATAAATATACAGCTTGCTTAACCTTCTAAAGTTGAAGTAAAGAGAAATGAATAAGTGTACCAAGAAATAGAGTGCTCTCGTTTTCTATATTTGTATTAATAGTTTATAGAGAACTGAAATATTTTAATGGGGGACTACTCTACTTTTAAATACGTCTGTGAATTGTCGTATGAACTTTGTATATAATTTAAATGTAATCACACACACACACACACACATATGAACTTTAATCACGATATTATTGCATTTACATTCGAAATATTTTAAGTATTTATATACGTCGTGATTTTATACAAGCAGGAAAGTTCGGCCTACAATGCTGTAATAGGCCTATTTTTTTTTTTTTTTTTACATTATTTCCATGCACTGTTCATTGTACGTTATATGGACTCTGTACAATTTAAGTGTAATTTTATATAATTCTAATGACTTACTTTAGTCGGGTCATTATTTAAACTGTATTAGTTTTATTTACGTGATTTGATATATAAATTTTTATATACGTTATGATTTTTACAACACGATAAATCAAGTCTGCAATTCTGTAATAGGCCTATTTTTTTGTTTGTGTTATTGCTGGCTATTTTGAACAATGATTCTTGAAAAGCTTATTTTTAGAATGCCATGGTGTATGATGAGTAATCGGCAATGTTGGTTGTCCCATTAATAATTTTAAATATAAAAATGTGAGTTATTTTTTACTCAGCGTAAATCATTTGCTTATCATCATCCAGCCTGGGAAAGAAAAAGGCATTAGGTTCCATTTTCTCGCGAGACATTATTGCATATTTAATTCCTCTAAATGCGTGCTCTGAGCACTGCTTAATAAGAGGTTGGTGGGTGATCCGGGGGTTCAATATTCGGTGACCTATCACGCCACGCCAGGCGGGGTCATCTGAGGTCGCCACAGCCTTGGACATTGATGGCTGGTGCCAAGATAACGTCTTGGTTGTAAATAACTCTCTCTCTCTCTCTCTCTCTCTCTCTCTCTCTCTCTCTCTCTCTCTCTCTCTCTCTCTCTCTCTCTATATATATATATATATATATATATATATATATATATATATATATATATATACACACACACATATATATGTATGTATGTATGTATATAGTAGTGTATATATTAATTTTATAAGTAAGCATGATATCATTCTTGTAATTCGCTTTGAAGTCCAATATATTGTCATTGTAAGATCTCTGAAAGATACGTAGGAGATTCTTTTCTTTTTCCTTTCATTTATGGTACTTATTTATGGCTAGCGGTTAGGAGATATTCGTGTCTATACTGTAAAAAGGCTTACTTTGAATTATAAGTCTGATTTGAGAAACGTATTGTTACGTGGGAACAAGTTTCAAACGAAAATCACCCTTAATCCCCCCAAACTTATGGTCCGAAGTCGCATGATATAAACTGGTTCTAGTACAAATGGAAAACTTTAAAACTTGATATCTCAAAACTGTGGTTTTGCATATAGGCCCCTCTGACAGGCGCCACCTCATATGGCAGCTGTCAAAAAAGTCCTATTGTATAAAGAGTCTGTGAAAGTGGGAGAGGAAATACCGAAGATTATTTTAGCTTGTAAATCGTTACTCCAAACTCTGCAATGTTGTCAGTGTTGTCCCTAGGGCCAACACATCCTTATTTTTAAGGTTGTGCTCAACCCTACATGTCCATACTTTAACCAGCGTTTGAACATTAAAGTCATCTTCGGTCTGTTACATTGCAATTCAAAGCAGATAGGTATTTGTTCCAAGTCTTTGTTCCAAGTATTGGTGTCATTTATTTGTTCCAAGTCTTTGTTCAAAGTATTGGCTTCATTTATTTGTTCCAAGTCTTTGTTCCAACTATTTGTTCCTAGTCTTTGTTCAAAGTATTTGTTCCTAGTATTTGTTCCAAGTATTTGTTTCAAGCCTTTATTCCAAGTCTTTGTTCCAAGCATGTGTTCCAAGTCTGTTCCAACTATTTGTTCCAATTATTTGTTGTTCCAACTATTTGTTCCAGATCTATGTTCCAAGTATTTCTTTCATTTATTGCCCAGCCTAAGGCTCGACCTAACCTTACCACCCTTTCACCCAATCTCGTAAGAATGAGAGAGAGAAAAAAAAATGAAACAGATGGCATTCTTTTACGATCATTAACAAGGGTTGTTAAGGGTTATAATTGCATCGACCGGCAGCCGGACCTCGGGATTTCGAAACGTATTCGAGTTGACCTTAATTGACCTGATTGACCTCAGGGGTATATTCGTTGTTGATTTGTGAGGGGAGGGTAATCGTATGTTTTTTTTATGGTATTTTGAACCGGTCAGTATTAACGCTAGTTTGTGTGTGTGTATGTTTGTGTGTGTTTGTGTTTTCATTGTTTGTATGTTTGTGTGAGTGTGTGTGTTTTATGGCTTGTGTGAAATTCAATCAATTATACTAACCACAACCGGAAAAACTCACTTGAAAGCAACATTCCCCATCACGAAGGAAAAACATTTATTCCTTTATACAGTTTCTTCCATTCGGTAATACGGCATTTTAAGTGACAGTGACGTACGATATGATTTACTGTAGTGTGAATGTATTCTAAGGGTAAAACTACAGTATGTTAGTGTTTGAAAATATCAGCTTGAGGTTTGGGGACCTTATAGGAAGACTCTCGCCGACTGGAAGAGAACTGACTTGAGTTTTTTAAGGGCCGAATGTCTAATTCATGAATGCGACGGGTTCTTCTCATGTGGGCGCCGAAGGTTACTGACCGACCGTTCGACGCCGAGGCCTTCGTTTGCTTATTGTCCTTCCAACACACACACACAGGCCTAGACACGCACACTTGCATACACACACACATATACACACACAAACACACAATTCTGGTTCCTTCACTTACCGATGACTTTTCGTCCCACTGCAGCCCCCAAAAGGGGAATTGTAAATTTGTTTTTGTTTTTAAGTTTTTTTTTTTTTTGTTTTTGTGTCTCTGCTTCGAATGGTAGTGGGTAACAGAAGGATTAAAGTATTCTTATATTTAGCGTTTCATTTTATTTATTTAGTTATTTATTTATTTATTTATTTATTTATTTATTTTTCTGTCTCACAGTGGAGCTTGACAGCTATGAGTCGGTGTTTTGTTTTTATTTATGAAAGGAGGAAATGTATTACTAATAAATTGCCATCGCGGAGATGAGATTGCTCTCTCTCTCTCTCTCTCTCTCTCTCTCTCTCTCTCTCTCTCTCTCTCTCTCTCGCTTTCGGAAAATTAAGTGCTCAGTATTACAATACGTGTCCGGTTTATTCATCAGTTTTGACTGGACATAGAAAATCTCTCTCTCTCTCTCTCTCTCTCTCTCTCTCTCTCTCTTTCCCTCTCTCTCTCTCTCTCTCTCTCTCTCTCTCTCTCTCTCTCTCTCTCTCTCTCTCTCTCTCTCTCTCTCTCTCTCTCTCTCTCTCGTCAGGAGTGCAGCCATATATGGGCAGCCTCATTGCATATGGCGGGGGAGAGACATAACCAGGAATAGCTATTCTCCATTTCTCCGTCCTTCCTTAATTCGCTGACAGAAAGTCATAAGGTTTTACGGTGTTATGTTTCATTTGATTGATATCGATATTAGAACCACAGAAACACAGTCTCTGTTCGTTGGGCAGGATCAGTCCAGAGGTCCATTCCAGGTGGGCTTACTAAGAGGAATTTCTGGTAATGCGTGTTTCGACCGCTCATGTTTTCCTAAATAGACAGACAGACTGACAGACACATATATATATATATATATATATATATATATATATATATATATATATATATATATATATATAATATATATAGATTTTCACATATCCATATATATATAGATATTATATATATATATATATATATATATATATATATATATATATACTGTATATATATATATATATATATATATATATATATATATATATATATATATATATATATATGTGTGTGTGTGTGTGTGTGTGTGTGTGTGTGTGTGTATGTGTCTGTAAAATTCTATAATGTTTCTATTGAAATTAATTGCTTTAAATGTATGAAATTTAAACTTTCGATGTATGTAATCTTAATAGTTAATTTAATAGTTTTTATTAATGCATATTTTCATATGATACAGGATATTTCCCATGAGGGCCTTTTTTGCTTCTAAACCTACCCGGTTTAGAAAAATAAACTAAAAAAAAAAAACAGGGAACCACTTCTATATTTACCCCCTAGAGAACACCTAAATCAGCTGGCGGAGTGTAAGAAAAAACTTGCCATGGATGGAAAAATAATAATAAAAAAAAAAGAGCTACTCGTCCGATAAACAACTTCTCTGACCTTGAACCGGAGTTTTGTCCTGGTCGTTTCCAGAGTGTTTTTTCTTTAAAAACCTGCCCCCAGACACACTCATTAATTCTTTCTCGGAGGCGGCCACTGCACCCCCATACTCTCTCTCTCTCTCTCTCTCTCTCTCTCTCTCTCTCTCTCTCTCTCTCTCTCTCTCTCTCTCTCTCTCTCTCTCTGGAGTTTGAAATCTTTGGAAGAAAAGACCTGTGTATTTGTATAATCAAGTGCTTGCTTAAAATCAGTACACCCTAATATTTATCTATTATCTCTCTCTCTCTCTCTCTCTCTCTCTCTCTCTCTCTCTCTCTCTCTCTGGAGTTTGAAATCTTTGGAAGAAAAGACCTGTGTATTTGCATAATCAAGTATTTGCTTAAAATCAGTGTCCCCTTATACATTATTCATTATCTCTCTCTCTCTCTCTCTCTCTCTCTCTCTCTCTCTCTCTCTCTCTCTCTCTCTGTGGAATTTGAAATCTTTGGAAAATAAGACCTGTGTATTTGTATAATCAAGTACTTGCTTAAAATCAGTGCTCCTTTATACGTACCTATTATAATCTCTCTCTCTCTCTCTCTCTCTCTCTCTCTCTCTCATGGCGGTATCAGTTGTCTCCAGTTGATTTCTCAATCACTATCCTTCGTAGCAACGTGTAAATTTGTTTATTATTATTATTATTATTATTATTATTATTCAAAATGAAACGAGTCTACAAGACAATACTGAATATCCATGTGTATAAGAAAAAAGGTAAAAGAAAACAGCAATTAAATAAAGGTATATCAGCAAAAATAATAAAAAAAAATCTTACAAAAAACAGCAATGCAAATGAGACAAGCTTGAGTCAATATTGTAGCTCTTTCCAGGTTGCTATGACTTGAGCAAGGTCAGTCCCATCCTCCCTAGGTCCTCGGAGAGAGAGAGAGAGAGAGAGAGAGAGAGAGAGAGAGAGAGAGAGAGAGAGAGAGAGAGTTGTTTAGTCAGTTTTATAATTTATGCCTGGAACACGGATACTTACTTAAGAGGGAGTTGAAATTCCCATATGTAGATCAATGCATTAATGTATAATTGTCTTCCTATTTCTGTTCTTCCTGACTAGCATAAACTTCCTTCTTTCGGGTCTGGGCTAGAAATGGGAATTCTCTTAAGCATAGTAGTATATGATCCACCCCCCTCACCCCGTCCCGGGCTAGAAATGGGCATTCTTTAAAGCATACGAAGTATATGCTCCCACCCCATCCTGCCCCCCAACATGCGCATGCGTAATGACGGTTGGATTTGTGTTTTTCTGTGTACGGAAAAGATGTTTTAATATATGTATAAATATATATATATATATATATATATATATATATATATATATATATATATATATATATATATATATATATATATATATATATATATATAAATAATTATAATCAATTCAGTACACTGTGTTTGCAAAAAGATCAACTGTATAATTATGTATGTATATTCTTCAAGTGGACAAACTCTCTCTCTCTCTCTCTCTCTCTCTCTCTCTCTCTCTCTCTCTCTCTCTCTCTGATTGTATATTGTAATCTTAAAATTCTTTGTTAAGCCTAATCTAGTCAAGGTTGTCACTGATTCAGAGACTTACATAAAAATCATTTTAAAATTCCAATTCATTTATTCTCTTCAATTTAGCCATAACGGTTTCCTGGTTAAGTATGGTTAAGTATAATCTAGTGAAGGTTGTCACTGATTCAAAAACTTATCTAAATGTCATTTTAAAAAAATTTCTTTGTTTTTATTCTATTCAGTTGTAGCCATAACAGATTCCGGCTCGACATTTGGCTTTCTATTCTCGTGACCATTTCTACATCAGTGACCTCGGTTTTAGACGCCAAACTCCTCTCTCAATTAAGGCCTCATTCATTCATTGCCTCATTACTATTCCGATCACTCCTCATAACCATCGTTTCTCCCACCTCACAGCCGTGTAAAACTCCGAAAAATGCTCGTTCGCTACGCCATCTCGTCCGGCTGTTGGCTATAAACACCCACAGAGGCAAAGATGGCTCCAGTGTTACTCTCAGATTCACCCAATCAGCCCCCTGAACGAAGATCATATTCTTCTTATAAATACCTTTATTCTCCCAGACGCTTACATGGCTGTCCCCGTCTCCTGCTGACACTGGTTTTATTGGAGGAGCAAATCCACAGTTAGATGTACACATATATTTAAAGATAAAACTGTTAAGATAGCTTGAAAAGGGGAGCCGAGCAGATTCCCGAAAGCTTTCTGTACAGTCTCATCTTTAAATATATCTGCATATACATAACTTCGGATTTGTTTTACCATTTTAAGACTCATGCTACTGTGGGTATTTTTTTTTAACTGGTTTTGTTGTTACGTCAGGTTTTCAGATTCACCTTCAAGCTCCCCAGAACAAATACTAATTTCTGTATACAAATATCTTTAACTTCCCAGACGCTTAGATATCTGTTCCCGTTTCCTGCTGGCACTGGTTTTATTGTAGACTTCAGAAAATCTTACACTTTGACGTTCCGTGTACATTCTAGGTGTCAGGGCTGTCCAGATTCTAGCATCATACATTTCTAGTTATTTTTTACTAGGTATCTAGTATCTTACAGTTAATAGAAATTATCACAAGTCATCTTTCCATGCCTTTTCTTTTCCGTTATCATCCCCGAAGGTTGCTGTTCCAAGTCTTGCCACCAGGTGGCAGTGTGGGTCATGTGGGGTGGTATTGGGGCTGAATTGGTAATTCATTTTATATATACAGTATATATATATATATATAATATATATATACTTATATATATGTGTGTGTGTGTGCGCGTGCTTGCGTGTGTCCTATATCTTAATATAACACTACAAATTGCCAATGAGCGCTACAATATGGTATAGTTTCTTCAGAAACATAATAACTTCTCATTTACCTGACACTAGCCGTAGCTGGTGATTAGTACACGCAAATCCATGTTGACAGAAAATACACATGATTATGACTAATACCAAATTGATATACATTATTCATCCTCACATGCTTTTATTATGCCTTTATTGCCTTTTTGGCAACTTGGGAGGAGGCGTGGCTTGAATTGCTGAAGACTGCCGTTTTGTGCTTTCTGATAACCGAAGAACGTGTTGCCTGATATGGGAAGTATTCTCTCTCTCTCTCTCTCTCTCTCTCTCTCTCTCTCTCTCTCTCTCTCTCTCTCTCTCTCTCTCTCTCCTGAAGAACGTGCTCAAACACATTTCTCTTTGTATGCAACTGGTCATATTGGATGGTTATTCTGAATATTGTGGACTAGGGCCAAACATTTCAGTCTCCTAAAAAGTCCAGATTCGTTTTTGTACCTTCAGGCAATTATTTAAGAAAATACCCATTAAGGTCAGTAATTCTTAAATAGTCTGTACATGCTTTCAGGAACAACAGGTAATACTTAGTGTATTTTTTTCCTTTTTATCTTTTTTGCCTTTTTGGGTAGAGAGGCCTGGGTGTTGAATAGTTCTGTCAGGTCGTATAACTTGAGCCGACGGTGTGTGTGTGTGTGTGTGGGAAGGAATCCCATGGAGAATGCAGTAGTGATTCCAAATATGTTAGCTGTGGAGGAGTGGATTGTGTCTCCCAAATATAATATATATATATATATATATATATATATATATATATATATATATATATATATATGTATGTATGTATGTATATATATATATATATATATATATATATATATATATATATATATATGTGTGTGTGTGTGTGTGTGGTTGTGTGTGTGTGAGGAATTTAGTAAAAAGTAAATTTGGATTATAAAGGGACAAAATGGACGGCTTCTCTCTCTCTCTCTCTCTCTCTCTCTCTCTCTCTCTCTCTCTCTCTCTCTCTCTCTCTCTCTCTCTCTCTCTCTCTCTCTCTCCATGATGGAGTTTATCCTATAAGTTCATCCTTTAAATTTATCATTTAAATTTACCTGCTAAAAGTAGTTGTCAGGATGGTCTTGTGTACCATTTTAAAAACATATTTTACGTTTAACTCGTTTACATCTAAACTTTTGATTCCCATTACCTTATATTGTTTGGAAAATCTTCCTTTATATAGAATCCGTTTTAATGTATCAATATTATCTTCCTTCCATCTTGCTATCCACCTCCTTCTAACAAATATTTCAAAGTGGAACTGCGTTGAGGTTTTCCTCCTGTTACACCTTTCAAACCTACCTACTCTCAATTTCCATTCCAGCACTGAATGACCTCGTGGGTCCCAGTGCTTGGCCTTTGGCCTAAAATCTATATTCCACCTCTGTGCAGAGAATTATTCGAAAGAACCTGTTTTATGCTGATCGAAATTCAGAAATCTTTGTATGTACCTTTCCCTGTTCTCGTAATATTCTTGTATTATATTCAGCTGTATGCAGCTGTAATGATTTATGCGCCGTGATTCATGACTTGTGAATCCTGCGGATGCATTCAGCTGAAGATAGTAATTTAAGAGAGTATTTTCTGTACTATCCACTCCCTTCACTTTTAGATTTAATTTCCTTCCTTTGCTGAATATTGAATCGTGTTTTGTTTTGCTCGAATGAAAATGATAAACATCCTCAAATTCAAAGTTCGATCAGCACGTTTTCTCCTTATTTACGTATTTATCGTAACTTATCGACACGGCTTAATTCCCTCTTGAAATCTTGCCTCAGAGAGAGAGAGAGAGAGAGAGAGAGAGAGAGAGAGAGAGAGAGAGAGAGAGAGAGAGAGAGAGAGAAATTTCTATTTAAAAATCTATATCAGAAACAAAATGATTACATGGAATAAGATGACTGATGAGAGAGAGAGAGAGAGAGAGAGTGTTATTTTCTGATAAATTTCTATTTAAAAATCTTTATCAGAAACAGAATGATTCCATGGAATAACATGACTGACGAGAGAGAGAGAGAGAGAGAGAGAGAGAGAGAGAGAGAGAGAATCTTATTTTCCAATTGATTTTCATCTGAAAGATCTTCATCAGAGACAGAATAACAATATGGAATAACAAAATCTGATGAGCGTATGAGAGAGAGAGAGAGAGAGAGAGAGAGAGAGAGAGAGAGAGAGAGAGAGAGAGAGAGAGAGAGAGAGAGCGAGCAGGGTTCCAAGGACAGATCATCTGTAGGAATATCGGGCCGAGTTGAAAATTTATACTTGCATAGTCTTTGTTATCATTTATTTTTTATATAAATAATTGCCAGGTCGTTACATTCATAATTAATTACAGAGTATGCCCTGTAGCTTTAGGTGAAATAATATATCGGACTCTCTCTCTCTCTCTCTCTCTCTCTCTCTCTCTCTCTCTCTCTCTCTCTCTCTCTCTCTCAGAATTCATACTGAAGCTTTTAACTCTTTTCTGGGGTTTATGTGAATTTAGATGCATTCATAAGTCTCTCTCTCTCTCTCTCTCTCTCTCTCTCTCTCTCTCTCTCTCTCTCTCTCTCTCTCTCTCTCTCTCATCAGTCATGTTATTCCTTGT
>NC_089777.1:17626536-17631536 GCF_040412425.1 Macrobrachium rosenbergii | reverse complement strand
TCTCTCTCTCTCTCTCTCTCTCTCTCTCTCTCTCTCTCTCTAAGTTCTTGAGCCAGGCAGCGCTTACCTCTCTCTCTATCTCTCTATCTGCTTGCCAGCCAGCCAGGCAGCGCTGGCCTCTCTCTCTCTCTCTCTCTCTCTCTCTCTCTCTCTCTCTCTCTCTCTCTCTCTCTCTCTCTCTCTCTCTCATTATTGCATGTCATGTTAAATGTACAATTTAATTTTTTTTGTGCTTTTCGTCTCATTTGTGGGAAGCGGTTTCTATTCTATCCTGATTGCTCGCTTACCTTATGTTTAAATTAGTTCATGAAATAGTTTTATTTTTATATTTATTTTATTTGTGATTGCTCGTGCTGCTCAGCTGATTAGCGAATCGATTGCTCGCACTTGCTCGCCGACTTAGAGAATCGTCTTATTGAATGAAAAAGGGAAAACATTTGGTAAGTGTTTGATGTATAATCCAGTTGGGCGTTTATAAAAATTGGCAAAAAGTCTTTGTATTATGTATTTGCTCAGTGGTGTATAGAAATGGAGTATTTTTTTTCACCAGTGGATATCTGTGGTTCTTTTGTGTTTATTCAGTTCCAAATGTCATTGTACTGTATGTAGTGGGATCATTTAATGTCTAAAGATGGGTATATATTTAATCACAGACATTTTTTCATCAGTGGATATCTGGGACTATGCTTTTGCGTTGGTTCAGTTTGTAAAGTCGTTTCATTTAATAAGACATAGAGGAACTATGTCTTATTACTCACAGACATAGAGGAACTATGTCTCATTACTCACAGACAAACAGGAACTATATCCTATTACTCGCAGACATAGAGGAACTGTGTGTTGTTATTCACAGACATCAAGAAACTACGTCTTATTACTCACAGACGTAAATTAACTGTCTCATTATTCACAGACGTAGAGGAAAACAATGTCTTATTACTCACAGACATTGAGGTACTATGTCTTATTACTCACAGAGATAGAGGAACTGTTTTAATTACTCAGACATAGAAGAACTATGTCTTCTTACTCACAGACATAGAGGAACTATGTCTTATTACTCACAGACATAGGGGAACTACGTCTTGTTACTCACAGACGTAAATGAACTATGTCTTATTATTACAGACATAAAGGAAAACAGTCTTATTACTCAGTAACATAAAGGAAAACAATGTCTTATTACTCACAGACATAGAGGTACTATGTCTTATTACTCACAGACAGAGGTACTATGTCTTATTACTCACAGACATAGAGGTACTATGTCTTATTACTTACAGACATAGAGGTACTATGTCTTATTACTCACAGACATAAAGGAACTACATCTTATTCAGTGGAAACGAAAAGAAACATTCTTGAAAATCCGTCTATATATAAAGTCGTGATACATTTAAATTGGAATCTACTTGTCACATACCTCCGTAACAGCACGACTGGTTAATTGAATTGTATTGAATATAGAATTCAGGCCAAGGCCAGGCACTGGGACCTATGAGGTCATTTAACGCTGAAACGGAAATTGACCGTAAGAAGGTTTGGAAAGGTGTAACAGGAGGAAAACCTCAAAGCAGTTGCACTATGAATCAAATGTTGGAGAGGGTGGAAAGTAAGACGGAAGGAAGAGAATATGAAAGGAGGTACGGTAAAAGGAACGAAAGGGGTTGCAGCTAGGGGCCGAAGGGACTCTGCAAAGGCTGGACTCATTTCGTTCCGAAAATAACGGTTCTCGTTTGTCTCCAGCTTGGAAATGTATCCGGAAATGTTATGGAATCGAGGAGTTTCAAGAGCATTATGGATCATGAAATGTTAAATTAAGTTGATCGTCAATAGTTGATTGATAAAAAAGTAAATAAATAAATAGATAGATAAATAAATATATAAAACAAATAATTCATTCTACACCAAAGGAAGCAAGACCTTGGCAGTTATTTTTTTTCATATACGTAACGAAAACTTCCCAGATTGATTCTATGCACTGTTGGGGTTGGAAATCGAAAAGATTCCCGGTACTGATTGCGTGTCTGCCAGGTTTCGATGCAAAATGACAGCGGTGGCTGATACCATTTCATCTTCGGTGAGGAAAATCACAGTCTCTGGAACCAACAAGAAATCCTAGAATGACAGGAAGGTATCCTAGAGCATCCGCAAGGTATCCTAGAGCAAGGATTCAGAGATTCAGCGTAGATCCATCCTTCCGTGTCTCCTCCTTGTTCCTCCTCCTCCTCCTCCACCTCCTCCCTCCTTCATCATCTTCTGCGTCTCCACCCACGTCATGATATCCACTTATGGAAGGGGAGAGAGAGAGAGAGAGAGAGAGAGAGAGAGAGAGAGATAGTAAACTTATGTGTAGAGTTTTAAATCCTTCACTTCATGGGATGCTATTGAGAGAGAGAGAGAGAGAGAGAGAGAGAGAGAGAGAGAGAGAGAGAGAGAGAGAGAGAGAAAGGTGCTAAAGTTGTTTAGACTTTTAACTACTTCATTTCATAGGATGTTATCGAAAGAGAGAGAGAGAGAGAGAGAGAGAGAGAGAGAGAGAGAGAGAGAGAGAGAGAGAGAGAGATTGTTCTATAATAATCTTGTGTTTTGACTTTCAGCTACTGTAAATAATGACATAAACTCAATAATCCCCTCTTCAATTTTAGTTATTGCACCCTGCCCAAATTATCTTTCAGTAATCATCTTTCTTAGTTCTTTTATCCTCTTCCATTTTATTCCCAAATTGCCTGAATAACTTCCCAACCTCGACTCAATTTTTCTCATTTTGTTTTTTTCCAGATATTTTTTTGTATTTCTTCCCATTCTCTCCCACCTCCCTTAAGCAAGAGCTTGCAGTGATCTGTCCTACTCACCCACAAACCTTTGTTCATCTTTTGAGGCAGCATCTCCGAGCATTGTGTCAATGTCACCCACGTCTACGCCCACCGCCGTTAAAATGGGGTTGATGTCTGCGCCCACCCATCCTGCTGATTTGTCCCGTGATGGCTCATCCTCGAGACGGCTCCCTTATCCTAGGAGAGGGCTCAATGGCTCTCTTATCCCAAGAGAGGGTTCAATGGCTCTCCGATCCCAAGAGAAAGCTCTACAAACTCACTTATCCCAGGAGAGTGTTATAAGACTCTTATCATGAGACTCTTATCCCAAGAGAGGGCTCTACGAACTCTCTCATCCCAAGAGTAGGCTCTACAAACTCTCTTATCCCAAGAGAGGGCTCTACGAACTCTCTCATCCCAAGAGTAGGCTCTACGAACTCGCTTATCCCAAGAGAGGACTCTACGACTATCTGATCCCAAGAGAGGGCTCTACGAGCTCTCTTGTTCCTAGAGAGGGCTTTACGAACTCTCTTATCCAAAAAGAGGGCTCTATGAACCCTCTTATCCCAAGAACGAGCTTCTATAACTCTTGTTCCTGGAGAGAGTTCTCTACATACTCTCTTACCCCAAGAGAGGGGTCTACTTATTTGGTCCTCTGAAAAGATAATTTCTTGTAAAGTGATTCTCAAGTCATTGCCTCGATTCTCTGTGATTTTCGAGATGTGAGGCTGAAAACGATTCATCGAACCATCAGCCTGTCTTTCGTAATGTTAGTCAGATGGCTCTCTGACACGAACGTTTATCGTGCATGGCCGGGGCTGCGTAAAATCACGGCTTAGATATTTGGGACATTTAGACTCGGCTTGGATTGTTAGTGGCTTATTTGTGGTTGGACAAGCTCTGGAATCCCAGATTTTAGACATAGCATGGATTCTTTGTAGCCTACTTGTAGTTCGAAAAGATTTGAAGTCCCCAGAAACTCAATGTTGTAAACAGTCAGTAATTCTCTAAGTGTAATTGCTTTTGCCTTATCCAAAGGTTGTATCTTACTTTGGGTATTGATCTTGAGATGTCGTGGCCATTTTACTGCTTTCTTGTAATTCTACAGAGTTATTTAACAGTCTAATAACCTATAGAATTTTTGGCAGTTTTGACGGAGGGCCTACCTATACGTGCTTTAAGTCTTCGTGTCTGAATACTTAAGAGTATTGTTATTCAGTGGAAGAAATCCATTGATGTTCATTTTTCATTCAGTGGGCCAGACCAAATTTAAACTTCATTGTGTCTACCTTAATTTTCCTAGTAGAAAGAATCCTACTATGTGTACCATGAGCGTGTATATGGCACTTTTAGAGTAAGGGTGAGTCCACACCACAGTGAAACATGTCATAAACATATTAGCAACTTATCGCACATACATCACAAACAGGTTGCGCTAACCAGTGCTTTATATGGTTATTCAGCATTGGCTTAAGATTCAGTTCCCACTCATGGTTGTTGACTTGTTGCTGACCTGTCTGTGACATGTATGCAATATGTTGCCTACATGTTGGCGACATGTTGCCTACGTGTTCACGACATGTTGCCTACATGTTTACAACATGTTTCCTACTTGTTCACAACATGTTTCCTACATGTTTACAACATATTGCACTGTATTGCAGACACACCCTAAGCTGTGAAGCTACTTAGGGTGCTCAGGGGCCTGGATGAAACGAGGGTAAGGTCACGGATGTTGTTCCGGGAGGTCACGGTGACATGCTTCTGTATAATTAGCGTCGGATCTAAAGAGGTACAACGTAATTAGAGATCACTAGAGTCTGACTGCTCTACGGTTTTTGGCCTCCGGTGATTGATCTGATCTGACGCTCTTTAGAAAAAAGAAAAACCTTTTTCTCTCCCCGGAAACTTTCTAAAGTTACTCTTTCTAAGTTACCGTTTGTACGTTACTGAACTCGCTCGCGGATTGGTCGGTTTTGTGGTGATTTTGAGCCTCCATTTTCTATGGCTGCTATGAGATGAGGGGGAACTGTGATAAGTTCGATTCCGTTTTTCATTTCAGTCGTAAGAAAGTTTTTTTTTTTGACGTTAATGCTTTCGTGTTTGAAGAGCTGACGTTAAAACAGGGTTGCTTTGTAGTAACAGAAAGCAAAACAAAGATAAGATATTTCCAGCCTGTGTTTA
>NC_089777.1:17619036-17624036 GCF_040412425.1 Macrobrachium rosenbergii | reverse complement strand
TGTGCGTGGGAATCTCCCTTTAGTGTCAAAAAGAAGAAATTGTCAGTTGACATTATTCATGGAATAATTTAGATCCAGTGACGAGAGAGGGTTAACCAAGAAATATTGAGACATTATTCTAATTCATTCCTAGAGTTATCAAAATTATTATGGAAAAGATGCAAGAATTGGAATGTTTTGTTTTTCTTGTACTTGAGAATTCCTGTCTAGTGTCAAAATGGAGAAATTGCCAGTTATTATTCATGGAATTATTCTGATCACATTACGAAAAATGGCTAATCAAGAATTATCGAGAGATTAAAAGGTTATTCCCAAATAATGTTGTTGGTGAGGGGGGGAGGGGTCTAATTGGTTAACCAGACACTAATTTGTTCAAGAAATAAAACGCTTTCATGCACTAGATTATTGCAGTCTAATTTGAATTCTTGGAGCCTAATGTGTAAATCAAGTTCTAATTTACCTAAGAAATAAAACGCTTTTTATCCTGTATAATTATTTCAGTCCAACTTGAATTATTGATAATTAAAATCCTGGAGCGTATAGAAACGAACCACTCTCATTCAGTGAATGATAATTATTCATCCAAGCGTTCACGGGCGTATTACTCCCTTAAATTCTCGCGTTCAGGTCGTGAACTGAATGCCAAGGACCCAGGAACGGGTATACCACTCGTACAAGTGGACGTTCGTCGCCAGAAACAGGTAACAAAACGCAGGTGCATCCGACAGGAACGTGACGCGTCCCATCATAAATTAGTAATGGCATCTCCACCCACGCTCTCTCTCTCTCTCTCTCTCTCTCTCTCTCTCTCTCTCTCTCTCTCTCTCTCTCATGACAGTTCATACTGAAGCTTTAACTCTTTTTTTCTTGGGTTAATGTGAATTTAGTTACATTCATAGGCTCTCTCTCTCTCTCTCTCTCTCTCTCTCATATAACAGTTCATACTGAAGCTTTTACTCTTTTTTTCTTGGGTTTATATGAATTTAGATGCATTCATAGGCTCTCTCTCTCTCTCTCTCTCTCTCTCCCCCAGTGTAAGTTCACATACCTGCTTTCACATTAAAGCTTTTTATATTCCTCTCCTGGCTTAATGTGAAATTAGCTACTTTGATTGGCTCTCTCTCTCTCTCTCTCTCTCTCTCTCTCTCTCTCTCTCTCTCTCTCTCTCTCTCTCTCTCACTGCAATCTGTAATATCATCTCCATGAAATGTCATTACAGGTATATGCAGTGGGAAAAGGTTATGGGAGCATGCGCACTACGCTTGCAATGACATTAATTGACTGTTTTTTTTTTATAAAGTCTGAGTTTCTTGACACTACAATTCATATGTTTTGTTTCCTTCCCCTCCCCTCCCCTCCTCCTCCTCCTCCTCCTCTTCCTCCTCCTCCTCCTCCTCCTCCTCCACCCCTTTCTCACCCTTAACTCGAACTCACTGTTGGTTCCAAGGGGCTAAAGGGCACGCATTCTAAGGGCGTGGATGTCACATTCTGAAGGGTAAAGGGCAGAGCACAGTCTGGGGGGGAGGGGGGAAGGGGACACGAGTCAGTCTGGTTTGCAATGCTGTTGTTCCAATTTCACCTTATGATTTCGAATGACATCGTCAAGTCTAGTTGGCGTGAAATATAATGTCTGAACTTTTTTTTTTATGGTAATTGAAGGTTTGTTATCTTCCCTTTGCTGTACAGTTACCTTATTTTCTTCCCTTTGCTGTAAAGTTACCTTATTTTCTTCCCTTTTGCTGTACGGTTACCTTATCTAACCTTTGCTGTACAGTTACTTTGTTAACTTCCCTTTGCTGTAAAGTTACCTTATTGTCTTCCCTTTGCTGCAAAGTTACCTTATTGTCTTCCCTTTTCTGTGAAGTTACCTTATTGTCTTCCCTTTGCTGTAAAGTTACCTTATTATTTTCCCTTGGCTGTACGGTTACCTTATCTAACCTTTGCCGTACAGCTACCTTATTATCTTCCCTTTGCTGTAAAGTTACCTTATTTTCTTCCCTTTGCTGTACGGTTACCTTATCTAACCTTTGCTGTACAGTTACCTTATTATCATCCCTTTGCTGTACAGTTACCTTATTGTCTTCGTTTTGCTGTAAAGTTACCTTATTTTCTTCCCTTTTGCTGTACGATTACCTTATCTAACCTTTGCTGTACCGTTACCTTATTATCTTCCCTTTGCTGCACAGTTACCTCAGTCATTGTAGGAGCTGTTAAATTGCATCCTCAGATGAATTCTAACGGAAGGATTGCAAAAAGAAATCCACAAATACACTTACATATATTTGTACAGTTACATAACTGTGGATTTATTTGTCAATTTTGGGAAGAATCCTAATGTATATGTGGAACTTATTCGTGGCGGAGGTTTGCCAACGCTCTAACTCCTCTAGCCATGGAAATTGTCTCCAGTTATTAAGATGGATAGAGAATAAGAACAGAGGTACAGTAAAAAAAAAAAAAAGAATGAAAGGGGTTACAGCTAGGGACCGAAGGGACGCCACAAAGAATCTCAGCAAGTATCACTACCACCTTCCCCACAAGGATAACTGTTCGAGACCAGACGCGAGGATGATGCGCGGGTTCCCAAATGATAACTCAAGATGATAATTCTACTTCATTTTGGGAAATACTCGACGTGAATTTACTGTAATGCCCCTCTGGGGTCATCGCCCCCTGCCTGCCTTACGAAGTCATTTCCTGGGGTCTGTGAGTTTTGCATTGTATTCAGACATCTTTTTTTTTAATTTTATATTTTTATTTTTTGTTTTATTTTTTTCTTTTTACGATTCGGGTCTCTGAAGGGACGAGAGGCTAGCTTATTTGTTTTTGTGTTTATTTATTTATTTCTTATTTTTTCTCTGATATGTTTAATTATATGTTTATTTATCTAATTTATTTCTTTATAGTCCAAAGGGAAGATTGAAAAGTGTTGTATTTACAGATAGACAAAAAAGGAAGTGGAATAAGATATATGTGTATATTTGTACTTATTTATTTATTTGTTTATTTATTTATAGACTCACAGATATAGACAGATAGATAGACAGAACGACAGATAGACGGATGACCATCCGCCAAAACTGTATGTCTCCGAAATATTACACAAATTACAGTTGTAGACACAGAACAAGTTCCGTCGAATCTGTCGAATATTCAAGTCGCTGATAAAATAAGAGAATATTTTTCATAATCCTTTGAAGCTGTTGAAATTATATGAAGCCTGAATACTTAAATTATCTCAGTATATTTATTATTAGGAAAGTGAATTTGGGATTATTGGCAGGTTTTTAGAAGCCTCATTCGTTCCGAATATTGTAAATATTAGTAAGATATTTGTAAATGGTTGTAAATTGATTTCATAATTACTGCTATTGTTACTACTATTTAATACTCTACTATTGATTTCATCTGGAAAATCTGAGTAACCTTTCTCAAACAATTTTGTAAATAAGTAAAAAAATACCTCTTGTCGTTGTGCGTAAAAATGCGTTGACTCCTGTCGTAAGACACAGTGATTTATGAATGAAACGTCTAATACTACTTTCATTCATTAACTACTGATACAGTGATTTATGAATGAAACGTCTAACACTACTTAATACAATCTTCATTCATTAAAATTCCTAAACCAGTTCGTGTGAGATGATGGGAACACTTGAAGTTGTGAATCAGAACTCTATGCCTCATCTCGTATTAAAGGGGACCTCTCTCTCTCTCTCTCTCTCTCTCTCTCTCTCTCTCTCTCTCTCTCTCTCTCTCTCTCTCCGGAAGCTTTTAGTGGTGTTAATATTTTTTCTCCAGTGAGCGAGGGATATAAGTGAAAATGGTTGTCATTTTGAGGGTGAGATAAGAGAAAGATTATTCAAATGTCTCTGCTTGTACAACAATGGGAATTTTTTTTTCAGTCATAAATCTGGATTAGATTAATGTTCAGATATAAAGCGGTCAGTTGGATGCGCAATGTTTTATGTGTTTTTTTTTTTATGTGCGTGTGGTTTATTTTGTCACTGAATGGAACCTCTGTTTATCTTATCCTGGTATTTATTTTTATTTGGTTTTTAAATCCTCTTGTTGTTGTCATGTTTACCAAATCGATAAGACCCCAACAGACGAAGCTTCTCATCTGTAGTAGCTAATCCGAGACCTGGCCTTGCTGGTATAATGCCATATTTATTCACTTGTTAAGCATCATTTTCCAGTTATTTGTAGTATCTACATTTCTGTATTATGCAACCGCATCAAAATGTATTGACATTCAGGAATCAGAGTCTTTTCATTGTGTGGTATTATCGTATAAAGGCATGTTTGAATACCAGGCAGTTTAGTCCCAAACATATCAGGTGTATTCACGCATCGAGGGGGCACTGATCCTCTTTTATTTAATGTTTTGAACTTCCGTCTGTTATTTGGAGCATTATTTTATGCGTAAATAATCAGCTGGAGCATCATATTATGCGTAAACACTCAGTAATGTTTTGAAGATATGCAGAAATTGAACGCAGACTGTTCAGGACGACTAAAGATCAGTTTATCAAAGAGACGAAGAAGCTAAACATTGTCATCCAGTTGGAAAACTTGTCAGATTATCCGACAGCGCACGGGAAGACTCCTTTGTTTCACGAGGCCCCTAGGATCCGTCTCAGTTAAGTGACAGGCGTGTTATCACCAAAGGAAAGGAGGAAATTTCTGTGGCTTACAATCAGCAGAGATAAACTCGGAGGCTTATTTATACCTTCTCTTTCCTCTGAGCATCAAAGTCATGTCTCCTCTTATCCAGTATTAGAGGGACAGGTGTCACTAAATCCAGGAAGTAAATAGGGAGTTCCATTTATGTCAGGTGCGAGCAGAATGAAGAATTGCTATGGAGCAGTCCGTATTATCTGTAAAATGGAATCGGGAAGACGATCTGTAAACTGGAATCTGGAAGGGGATCCATAATGGAATCAGGAAGGGGATCTATAAACTGGAATCTGGAAGATGATCCATGAACTGGAATCTTG
>NC_089777.1:17601536-17614036 GCF_040412425.1 Macrobrachium rosenbergii | reverse complement strand
ATATATGTGTGTGTGTGTGTGTGTGTGTGTGTGTTGTTATGTGTCTCTATCCAGGCACACTATTCCCCTATTTACACTTTTATTTTCTGCCAGTATTTCGCAAACGGCAGAAGAGAGAACGTGGGAGCATATTCAATCCTCTTTCAAAGGAAGAATAAAGACTCATGAAATTGAAATTTCCTCACGCAGTTGGTTTCCGTAGGAGGGTAGTGCCGTCAGTGCACCACATGCTGTGCACTGTAGGCATTACTTAAGGTTCTAGCTGCAACCCCTTTCATTTCTTTTACTGTACCTCCTTTCACATTCTCTTTCTTCCACCTTACTTTCCTCAACCCTCTCCTGACAGCTGATTCATAGCACAACTGCTTTGAGGTTTTCCTCCTGTTACACCTTTCAACCCTTCTTACTGTCAATTTGCCGTTGCAGCGCTGAATGACCTCATAGGTCCCAGTGCTTGGCCTTTGGCCTCAATTCTATATGCAATTCTATTCCATTCAACTCAACGTAATTGGTCTTTGGCAAAGACCAGCAAGATTAAACAAAGACCCTTAGATAAGAATGGTGCAGGAAAAAATGGAATTTAAACTCTGTAAATTGCGTCGGAATTGCAATGAGGAAAAGAATACCGGAATATGGATTATTATTGACAGTAGGCAATCAGCTGATGATGGCAGTGTCTGACAGGCGACTGCATCAGAAGCTGTATCTTTCTTGAGAGAGAGAGAGAGAGAGAGAGAGAGAGAGAGAGAGAGAGAGAGAGAGAGAGAGAGAGAGAGAGGGAGAGAGAGAGAGAGAGAGAGTCGTTCATAAGTTCTGTTGACTAGGATATTGAATCCAGACATCTGTCGAGAGCGCGCTTGAGTTTATTAATCTTGCTTTTGTCTGGTATTAAAATTCTCTCTCTCTCTCTCTCTCTCTCTCTCTCTCTCTCTCTCTCTCTCACACACACACACACACAGTCACAGACATATTCTACATAAATACATATTACTGCATATATATGTATTTACACTCATATATGTATGTATATATTATATATTTATCAGTTTATATATATATATATATATGTATATATATATATATGTATATATATATTATATTTATCAATTATATATATATAATATATATATATATATATATATACATACATACATACATACATACATACATACATACATACATACATACATACATACATACATACAAACAGTATATCTCTGTATGTATATACAGTATCTGTATATATAGAACATTCTATATATGCATTTTACAGGCGTTCTATCAAATGCCGCGTCGTATTAAAGGGGATGAAGGTAACATCTCCCAGCGATGAAGATATGTTTCTCTCTCTCTCTCTCTCTCTCGCCAAGCAGTTAAGGTAGGTGTGCGCATGCGCGTTTGATTCCGCTCAGCTCGCCATGATGCAATCATCCAGTAGGGGGCCATTTGACCATCACCGTCTTTTGGGCTAGATTGTGATAGTTCTTTCTCTCTCTCTCTCTCTCTCTCTCTCTCTCTCTCTCTCTCTCTCTCTCTCTCTCAGTCGTTTGTCGCGAATGTCTTTTAAAATCACTTCAGGTAAATATATTTTTTTACCATCACCGTCTTTTGGGCTAAATTGCGATATTTCTCTCTCTCTCTCTCTCTCTCTCTCTCTCTCTCTCTCTCTCTCTCTCTCTCAATCGTTTGTCGCGAATGTCTTTTAAAATCACTTTAGGTAAATATATATTTTTTATCTTTTTATTTCGAGCAGCTAGTGTGTATATTATGTGTATATATATATAAATATATGTCACTTAAAATTACAAAAAAGTTACAATACGGTCATAAATGGAAAACTGACGTATCAATAGAAGATCCAGCGTTGTTCCGCAACTGTTGTTTTTCCCCCCCTCCTGAATATTCCCATCCATTCATTCACGCAAAGTTTGACGCAAGAATCGTAAATTGCTTCAAAGTTTTCCCTTGTGTGAAATTGGCTGTAGTTACCACACAATTTTTTTTTCCTGTTTGTTAATATTTGTAGTTTCCCAAGAATTTATGTTGTTGCATCACTGATAGGTTGTTTTTTGTAGTACTGAGGGTTGTACAGTAGTCTTTGTTGTATCAGAAGGTTGTTTTCGTTGTTGCAGTTCCCAAGAATTTATGTTGTTGTTGCGTTACTATTAGGTTGTTTTTTGTAGTAGAGAAGGGTTGTAATCTTTGTTGTTTCAGAAGGTTGTTTTCGTTGTTGTGTCACAGAAGGATGGTTGTATCACTGTAGGGTTGTTGCTACATCGCAAAAGGGTTGTTGTCGTTGTTGTATCACAGAAGGGTTGTTGTATCACTCTAGGGTTGTTGCTACATCGCAAAAGGGTTGTTGTCGTTGTTGCATCACAGAAGGATTGTTGTATCACTGTAGGGTTGTTGCTACATCGCAAAAGGGTTGTTGTCGTTGTTGTATCACAAAGGGTTGTTGTATCATTGTTGCTACATCGCAAAAGGGTTGTTGTCGTTGTTGCATCACAGAAGGGTTGTTGTATCAGAGAGGGGTTGTTGTTGTATCATACAAGTTTTTTTTGTAGTACAGAAGGGTTGTAGTCTTTGTTGTATCAGAAGGTTGTTTTCGTTGTTGTAGTTCCCAAGAATTTATGTTGTTGTTGCACCACTGACAGGTTGTTTTATTGTACGACAGAACGGCTGTTGTTGCATCGCAGAAGTGTTGTTGGGCATAGCGGAATGGTTGGTTTTATTGTTGTTGTTGCATTGTAGAATGTAACATAGAAAGATTGTTGTTGCATCGTGGAACGGTTGCTGTTATATCCCTGAAGGAGTTTTACCATTTAAAGAAATTGAATTAATTTAATAAATAAATAAGTCAATAAACAGATAAATGGATGAATAAATAAATATATAAAAGAATTAATAAATAAATAAATAGAAAAATAAAAAAACACACAATTAAATGAATAAAACAACATTACACTCAATAACCCAACTGCAGTTCTGTCAAGCGAGATTAAAAGAGAGAGAGAGAGAGAGAGAGAGAGAGAGAGAGAGAGAGAGAGAGAGAGAGAGAGAGAGAGAGAGAGAGAGAGAGGTTAATTAACACAAGCGTCGTCAGAACTTTTCATTTGGAAAATTGCCGGGGATGTCTCGACATTAAGTGACTTCGTCTTCACCTCATCAGCGCTGGTTTGAGGAGATGCGGAGCGAGGTGAAGAAGGAGATTTAAGCGATGCATGCATACATGCATAATACATACATACATTATATACACACATACATATACATATATATATATATATATATATATATATAATATATGTACAATTGTATAATTTAAATACAAGAAAATTAACAATGAAATCAATGTTATATGACCGATCATATGTGCATTTATTTTCTTTTATTCTCAAATTTTAGAAATTATTATTATTATTATTATTATTATTATTATTATTATTATTATTATTATTATTATTATTAGAACGAGAATTAATAAAAAGAAAAACCCAAATTTCTAAAAATCTACTTTTCTTTCTCTTCCCAGACTCGGCGCTCCACGAATTCTGAAAGGACCTTCACTTCTGCTTCCTCAGGACATCAAGGATTAACGACAGATTCCTTCAAGCACCGCCATGATCTTCCTGAAAGCACTGACGCGTTCTGAGAAGCATAAATTGGAAAGTGCTTTCATAGAGATGGATAAAATTACATCAACAATTATAGACTTCTGTGGAGACAGTGTTCAATGCGAGTTTTTAAAACACTACCTGTGGTTTACTGAGAGAGTTTTATTGCTCTTGAAGTGGTCTTGTCCTTTTCTGTTAATTCTGAGCTGAAGTTAATTGAAGTTTATGAAGTTTTTTTTTTAATGAGTTTGATGATATGCGGTTGAAAATAAATTGATGAATTGCTTGCTGAAACAGACTGACGTTTCTGAAGTTTTTGACGATATTTGATTGATAAAAACTTAATGAATTACGTTGTAAAATCGACTGAATTTTCCGAAGTTTTTGAGGGTATGTCATTGATACAAACTTGATGAATTGCTCGCTGAAATTGACTGAAGTTTCAGAAGTTTTTGGTGATATGTGATTGATGAAAACTTGATGAACTGCTTGCTGAAATCAACTGAAATTCCTGAAGTTTTTGGTGATATGCGATTGATAAAACCTAACGAATTACCTGATAAAATCGACCGAAATTTCCGAAGTTTTTGATGGTATGTCATTGATGAAAACTTGATGAATTGCTTGCTGAAATCAACAGATATTTCTGAAGTTTTAGGTGACATGCGATTGATAAAAACCTAACGAATTACCTGGTAAAATCGCCCGAAGTTTTTGAGAAGTTTTTGATGTGTTTGATGATATGCAACTGAAAGAGAAAATAACCTGATGAATGATCTAGTTGATGAAGGGGAACACTTGAAAACCACTTGATGAACGACCTGGTTTACGAAAGGGAGCACTCGGGTTATTCCTTGATTTTGCAGAACGCCAATGAATGCCAGATTTCATGAGAGGTCGCATTCGCCCCAATGAAGTTCAAGGCGTCCCTGAAGCGTCACCCCTGGCGTAAGAAGAAGCTGACCACGCCTTCCTCCTCGTCTCGCTACGCCTTCGGACACCATGACTTCTCCAGGTCGCACCTGCGGGGGTTCTCCACGCCCACAACCTTGGCCCCCCGAGTCGACCCTTCGCTCTACAACGAACTCGTCACCCCGAAGGACCCTAGGATCGGGCAGGACACGCCCGACAGAGGGCAGATCCTGTACCGGAGTCGGCCGATGGTGGTCGTCTGCCCCTCGAGCGAAGAAGAAGCCGACGACGACGAATTCGGGGAGGTCCAGAAGGTCCCCATCAACCTCTACTACGATTCCTACGGGGACGCCATCGAAAACAGCCTGTGGGCGCGCTTCAACTCGCGCGAACTCCCCTCCCAGGGGCACGTTCCCGAGGGTCACGCGGCCGAGGGGAAGAGGAGGCGCTCTTGCGATTACCACCAGAGGGCCTGGGAGGACTACCCCATCAGTAGGAGGAGGCGGTTTTCCACCGACGACGTCCAGCTTCGCGCCGGAGGAGGCGGCGAAGGAGGAGTCGATCTGGGCGAACTAAGCCGAAGGTATTACATCACGGGGGAGTTCGTGAGACTGACGGAGAAGGAACGCGATGATCTGGCGGAGGCCATGGAATACTACTGGCTGGAGAAGGACCTCCTGGAGGATCTGGGCGGCAGCGACCTGGAGGAGGAAGGGTCGAGCGAGGCCAAGGGCAAAGGGGGGAGGAGGAGAGAGAGGAGGAAGAACCGGAAGCACCGAGTGGCAGACCGCAAGGCGGCTGCGACAGGAGTGATGACGGGGGCACCGGACAGCGGGAGAATCTTACCTGCAGCAGCAGCAGCAGGAGGAGGAGGTTATGGGCGGGGCTTACGAGAGGGCGAGGGGCGGGGCATCGGCAGCGAGCGGCCGCCTGTGCCCACCCACTTCTCTCACCCAACCTTGCATTACGGCTCCTCTTCCTTCATTGACCCCCAAGACATGATATGGGCCTCCATGTGTGCCATGTACCCGAGTGTTGAGTGGAGGGATGTGGGCGTCGTGGGAGGAGGAGGAGGAGGAGGAGGAGGAGGAAGAGGAGGAGGAGGGAGTGAGGGCTTAGGGGCCGCTCGAGACATCACGAACCGTCAGTATGAGAGTACCTGTGTTAGTGGTCGCGCCACGGCTGCCGTCACTTCCCGCACACCTGTCGCACCCCAGGCCTATGCCAGCAACCCCCGACGCCGCCGCAGCCGAAGTCGCAATGGTTCTAGGGCCCGGAATGACGACGACGACGACAGCAGCAGTGCCACGCAGCAGGACATGAGCCACTGGAACAAGAAGACGAGTGCCAGGGTCTCGCGCGACTCAGGAGGGGGAGTAGGAGGAGGAGGAGGAGGAGGAGGAGGAGGAGTTCTTCTGCTGGCAAAAGAAGCGATCAGCTGTTATCAGTTCGACGAGATGGTGCCCAGCGCAGTCCATCTCGGTCGCCCCATCGCCAATCATCGACGGCGAAAACGTCGGCGGGCGCTACGTTACCTGGTCATGCCCAGTGCCACGCCCTCACCCACATAGATTATGATAACGTGGCACCCGATTGGCACCACCACCACCACCACCGGTGCCACGGACGGAGTGGAAGGGAGAGGGAGAGTCAGGCACTGGGAGGAATGTCTTCCAGTTCTTCGTCTGTCCATCCACCTCCTCCTCCTCATTCTTCTTCTTCGCATGGGGGACAAAAGCAACGGTCAGCTGGCGGAGGGGGAGGAGGGCCTCCTTCAGTTGTCGGGAGGCGTGGTGGTGGTGTTGGTGTTGGTGGTGGAGAAGGAGCGTGGAGTAGTGGTGGTGGGGGTGGGGGTGGCGGTGGCGCTCGTAGCCAGGCGAGCGGAACATGTGGAGCACTGGGCCATCTGGGAACTCCACCAGCAGTCTCAGCGCGCGCTCTGCCACGTGCACACGTGCGGCCCAACGGCGCCAACGCCTGCAGCAGCACCAGCAGTAGCAGCACGTCTCATCAGCCTTCCGGCGTCGGGAATCGCAGCGTCAGTGTTCACAGTGAGCCAAGTGTTAAAACAGTGACCACCAGCAGTGTGGATAACAAAAGTGCAACAGTGACGAAGAGCGGCGGTGCTTTTGGTGACGGAGGGGAAGAAGGAGGAGGAGGAGAATGGCACCCGTCACCCCCAGGGGAGGGTGGTGCCACCGCCGTGTGTGAGGGCGAGTGCACCTGTGCCATGCCCTGCAAAGTGTCGGGGATACCCGTTTATCAGGGGCGCGGCGGGGGGGAACAAACGCGCAACAACAGTAACAACAACATCATCAACCCCCGGGAAGATGCGCCACCCCCCAGTGTTTCCCCCGGGGGGGCTGGCGGTCGAGGGAGGAGTGCTACTGGAGGAGGGGAGGGGGAGGGAGTAATGGTACCACTGGCCGACGAAATGGTAGCAACAAAACCTCCTCCTCCTCTTCCTCCTTCTCCTCCCAGGGGCTCCCCACCACGGGTCGCTCCACTTCCCTAGTGGGGCGGAGGGGAAGCTTCGGCTCCGCCGGGGCTTCTTCCAGGGGAGGGAATCCCATACACGACAGCGAAGTCGATCTGACTCGGAGGGCGTCGCTGCCTGGCCCTGGAGGGGGTGGTGGTGCCGCCGCCAGTGACGACAACCAGAGAGGATCTAATTACCGCTCAAGGGCGTCTCCATTGCCCTCGACGCGTTCCTCGGCGCGAGGGGCGTCCCCAGGAATGGGTGCCAGGGCTCCGTCCCCAGCGGTGCCCAGAAAAACCCCGACGCCCACCACACGAAGGCGGGAAGCCCAGACGCCCCCTTCCACGCCCATGACCCGCCGCCCGCCGCCGAGGGCAGTCTACCAGGTGAGATTATCCCCGAATTCCTCCTCGCGAGATTCTCCGCCCCTGCAGAGGGACAGAGACAAAACTTCGTCGAGATTACCAGTCGTGAATAGCAAATCGGGTAAAGGGGATGTCTCCACGCCCACCATGTCAAGGGCCATGCCGCCCCGCCCTGGGATGGCGCGTGGAACGGGGTCACAGCGCACGCCCAGAGAATCCAATAAATCGACTGGGGAGGAAGCTAGAGGTGTCGCAGGTCAATCGTCTCTGAAGCTGGACACCCCTCCGAAGTCGCTGCCCTTGTCCTTGTCGTTGAGCTCAGGCGAGTCCGGAGACAACACGAGCATCGGTGAAAACTCCCTGAATTTAAGTTACGCCTCGATTCCGACGGACAGCGACCCTTCTTTAGAGAAATCGGCCGAGAGGGCCTACGGGAAGGCGACTGGCACTTCGAGGTCAACCTTGAACTCACAATCGAGGTCATCATTCCCGGATAAGTCGCCTGGCCTGGCCCGGGCTGGCAGCAACAGGCTCACCTCATCAGTGTCACGTCTCTCCCCGGCCAGACGCAACGCCAACGACGCAACGAGGGCCAGCGACTCGAAGTTGGATCGAACTCTGAGTGCCAGTTCTTCGCACATCACCTCCAAGGCATCAGTCACTCGCACCCTCTCGGGACCGAAGAGCTCCCTAACGTCTACGGACAGCGCCAGCAGGGCGAGAATCGTCAGGAGGGTCATGAGCGGCAGTCGAACGAACCTGAGCAAGAAGAAGTCGACGTCGAAGACGTCCCTGGTCGTGGGACGCCATAACCTCTACAACAGAAACAAATCGGGCTCCAAGAATTCGCTGCTCGGATCCCGCAACAACTTGTTCCGGGCCAGCCTGGATTCGCAGAGGACGGAGAGCACCACCGATTCCGGTTGCAATTCGCCCCTCTACGGAAGTCAGTGTTCGCTGGACGGCGACCGGAAGAGGCCGAGCTGTCCCTCCCCGTGCCCCCCCAACCTGCGCAAACAGACCGGGGGGTCGAGTTCCTTCCTCTCCAGAATGTCCAGATCGGACGCGAAGCCGAAGACCAAAGAAAGAAGCAAGTCGAAGGAGAACGTCAAACGGGAGTCGGCCACGCCCACTCGATCACCTGTCAGGACACCCGATACGACGACGACACCCGTAGCCGTGACCCCAGAACCAGAAACGCCGACCGCAAAGACAGAACCCGATTCCGTCGACGATGATATGGGCACTGATACGGGTATGGGGACTTCAGTCGAAGAGACGAAGGGGTGCGAGGCGGACAGTACCTTCGCTGCCGCAGGAGCCGCCGTTTCGAAGCTCCAGGTGAAGATCGTCCACGCCCACACGGATAAGAGTGGCAGCCAGTTGCTCGAAAACATGGGGAAATCAACGACGTCTTTTGAAAACGTCAACAAACCCGTTACACCTATCAAGAGGTCGTGCAGCCTCCAGCTTTCCAGGGACTCCGATCCAGCCGCCATCAGGAGGAGATTCTACGAGATGAGAGCAAAGAGCCTCTCCCAATCTACCTGCGACGGATACCTGAGTGATTTGGGCAAAGAGAACATACCCCTTCCTGAAGTAGGAGGAGCAGGCGGGGGAGGAGGAGGGGGAGGAGGGGGAATCAGCGTGTCTTTCCGATCTGTCACTTCGCCAGTCCGCCGCCCTTCGGTGAATATCATTCCTAATTGTATCATTTCCTCTGAAAGCGACGAAAGGGGGAATGGGTCCAGAGAAAAGAGAGAAGTGACGAAGGTTGCCATCGTTCCCGAGGTAAAAACGAAAGAAGAAAAAGGGATACAGGTTGAGGCATCCAGTAGCGAAGAGGAAGAAGAAGAAGAAGAAGAAGAAGAAGAGGAGGAGGAGGAGGAATTAGATCATAACGATGAGGAAGCAGAAGAAGAAGAAGTAGAAGAAGAGGAGAGAGAGGGCGTCTATTCGGAAGCGAGGAGAGAGGAAAACGGAAATTTAGGACCTGCTATAAGAGAGGAAGAAGAAGACGAAGAGGCGAGAGAGAGAAAGAACGGGGAAATGAACGAGAAGAACGAGAGGCCAGACATTCAAATATGCGAGTCAGTTGGTAGTCCTGCCGTTCAAGGCGAGTCGGGACCCTTAGATACAAAATCTCGCGTAGGGGCGTCCGACGGCCGCCACATTCTTTCCCGGCCCCTCCCCCTACCCGGCCCATTGATGGAATTGGCCAGGCAGCAGCAGCAGTCTACCTGCGACAAAGTGCGAAAGAACACCTTGGTGCACATTTCCCGTCACCCCGAGGATGAGTTCAAGGAGGAGGACGGCAACAACGCCAGCAGGATCTGTCGCGCGGAGATCGAGGACAACCGAAACAACGAGAAGAAGCTCCTCAACGACATCGAGGAGGACGAGAACAATCAGCTGATCCAGAGGCTCGAGACGTCCCTGGCCGACATCATCGACTCCGCCGTCCTCAACAACCTGCGGGTCAACGGGAACATCCTCAGCGACCAATTCGACGCCATCATCGCCACGCTGAAGAAGGTCGCCGCCTCCGTCGACTCCGGCGGATCCGACTCGCCTCACTTCATCAGGAGGAACTCGGAGTTCGGGGTGAAGGGCGCCCCTAAGGCTCCCCCTCTCTCCCCCTCGACGTTTCCCGTCTCGCCGTCAGCCCCTCTGACGCCCACGTCAGCCTCGTCAGCTTCGTCCTCATCAATGAGTCCCATGAGTCCTTCGACGCCCAAGACCCCGCCCTCGAAGACGCCCCTGTCCTTGTTTGCCATCAACGAGTGCCATCCGGGGCATACGGGCACGCCTCCCTTGATACCCAAGAATAGGAAGCTCTCCCTCCCGCGGGATAATCTGCAGGACAACTCGCCCACGTTAGGAGAACTTGCCCGCCGCCTCCACGCCAACCCTAACCACCTGAAGGCGGACCAGGATTACGTCGACTTCATCGACCTCGACCAGCCCTACGTCAGCCCCGTTCCCACGGGAGTCAGCGCGAGCGATCTTATCAGAGGAGGACCCACACCGAAGGCCTACGGCAGGAAGAACAGCACCGGGTCCTTGGGTCTTTCGTCTTGTGCTTCCCTTCTGGAGGATAAGGCGTATTACGCCGGAGGCCCCTCCATTGCCGCCAGCGTGACCAATCTAAACGCGGCGGAGGATTATGGAAATGTTTTCGGGCCGCAGAAAAACGCCTTCAGGAAGGTCCACAGCACGTCGAATGTCAACAACGGGTCTTCCGCGGGAGGGCCGCACCGTCTGTTCCAGCGGCACCTGTCCCTCAGCGGCCCCGACGACCAAGGGGAGCACCGCCTGAGGAAGAGTCTGTCCAAGAGCCGCGAGTTGCTGAGCCAGCTCGAGAACGAGCACAAGAAGATCAAGGGGGACGAGAACAAGAACGCCCGCAACTCCATCGTCATCGACCAGAGCTGGCTCGACAAGGACTTCGACGAGCTCCTGCAGACGCTGTCGAACGACAAGACGATCCAGGGAGACCCCCACGAGGCCTTGGCCTTCCTAACCAACAACAACAACAACAACAACTCTACAACAATCGCGACGTCGACTTCCACTTCTTCGTTACAAGTGCCCTCCTCCACTTCCTCCTCCTCCTCATCCTCCTCCTCCGGCAGGAAGGTGTCGAAGAAGGACATGCCTCCGCTGCCCTCGGATCACAGCCCCCGCGTGAGGCGCCATCACCAAGGGCAAGCCGCCTCGGAGGGTCGTCACATCTTCTCGTTCTTCCAGAAGAAGGGTCGAAGTCAGAGCCTCTCGGGCACGGAAGCCATCAAGATAACTTTGCCTGTGACGAGGGAGGGTGACTTCCACGGCGTCCCTCGCTCACCCCACCAGCAGGAGGTCATTGCCGCCCCCCACGTAGGAGGAGGTGGGAGGAGAGTCACCTACGAGAAGGCGACGACGTTGGAGCGCCCGCCGGGCCGCTCCAACAGAAGTAACAGCATCCCATCGGAGGTGCCCCCTACCTCCAACGGCTCTGCGTTACCGCTCGACCTCGTCGGGATACTCAAGAAGACCAGGAGTAAGTCTTTATCGAAGGCCGCCTTTAAGGAGAGTCACGAAGACCCCTTCCTGGAGGAGGAAAATCCCCACCAGGAGGATGGGGAGGAACGCCCCTCCGGTGGGGGAGAGCATGATGGGGAGGACGAACCTGCTAGACAGATGCGATCTCTGTCTCTCCCCAAGTCCTTCCTCTCCGACAGATATGGACTGACGGGTTTCAAGGCTGCGCTGCCAAGGTAATGTCCTCTTGTTTGTCCTGTTTCATTTTGGTTTGATTTTTCCATTTTTATTTGTTTGTTTTCTGTTTGTTTGGTTCTTAGACTTTGTATTGACACCGAGTAGTTGTTTGTTCGTTGCAATGAACTGTGGAAAATATTTTTGAATGATATTTGACATGCTATATGAAAATGATTTGCAATGAGACATGAATATATTTTTCATTAAAATGTGACCATAATTTCAGTTAATTTAAAGCGGAAATATATGGCAATAAAATGTGAAAATAACTTCAAGTTTAATGTGACAAATTTTGCCAATGAATGTGGAAATATTTTGTCATGAAATGTGAAAGAACTTCATGAAAAATGTAAAAAATATTTTGCTATGTAGATATTTTTGGCGTGTGTGTGTGTGTGTGTGTGTGTTTGTGTTTGTACGTAATTATAATGTCTATAAATGAAACTAATCTATTTTATATAATATTCAGTGTTTTGGGAAACTTGTAGTAAGTTATATTTATATAAAATCTAATGGTCACTTTTTATGCTACAATGTCCTCCTAACTTCTCGAAATCTTCACACTTTTTTTTTTGGAAACGCTTGTCGCTACAAATTATGATCCAAATGCAACACTATGAAGTAAAATCGCATGATTCTTTACTAAAAATATGTAAACTATGAAAGTCTTTGCCGTGTCGTGAAAACATGAATGATCTACTTTCCTGTTTACCTAATTAAATTTGCGAGCGCAGCTGATTAAAAAGGTTTTATCAATGGTGAAGCGGTGAAGCTTTTATAGTTTCATGTCTTAAAAATTATGTGCCTCATTAATAACATCGCCATCTCCCTCTCTCTCTGCTCAACTTTAAGCTCTCTCTCTCTCTCTCT
>NC_089777.1:17594036-17596536 GCF_040412425.1 Macrobrachium rosenbergii | reverse complement strand
AGAGAGAGAGAGAGAGAGCAATTAGTGAGGCTGTCAAGAAGACTCTAGGTAATAGACAGCTGGATCTTTTATTTCCTGTATCGGCACTCCGTTTTATCTTGATTTTTTTTCGTTATGCGCGCTTGCGCGCTTGATTGTGAGATGGTTGATTGGGCCGGGCAGAGCTCTGGGCCTCTTTTTTGTTACTTTATGAAATTTACATTGGTGCTCTGATTAGCGTCTTATTTTAGAAATGTTTGAGCGAAATATATCTCTTTATAAGTAATGTACTTTATCCTTTGTGATTATTTAATGGTAGTAAAGACAGTTTGATGCTCTCTCTCTCTCTCTCTCTCTCTCTCTCTCTCTCTCTCTCTCTCTCTCTCTCTCTCTCTCTCTCTCTGGTGCGGGGAAAGGAATGAAATATTTGCGTTTCCTTAAAAAATTATTAGCCTATTTCTCTCTGCTTCATGCAACACACCTGAATCTCTCTCTCTCTCTCTCTCTCTCTCTCTCTCTCTCTCTCTCTCTCTCTCTCTCTCTCTCTCTCCATCAAGCAAGAGCAAGAGTGAAGATCCTACCGCCTCTTCTTCCTCTGTTCCGTCCGGTAGGAATTATGATCCCTGCCCTCTCTCTCTCTCTCTCTCTCTCTCTCTCTCTTGGCATGTTTCTCTCCCTTCTCCTTTAAGGGATTTCCTGTCAGCGGCACTTTCGCGGTGTCGTATCGGCGTGGGGGGTTTCCGCGTGTCATTTGGGGTCATTGGAGGTCATATAAGGTCATGTGGGGTCACATGGGGTCATATAGGGTCATGTGTGGTCATTTAAGGTCAATTGGATTTTTGGGGGGTTATCTGGGGTCATTTGGGGTCATATTTGGGATAATTTGATGTCCTATTGGGTCATTTGAAGTCATATGGGTCATTTAAGGTAATTTGGGGCCATGTTGGAGTTATTTGGGGGTCATATTGGGCCATGGGCCATATTTGGTCATATGAGTTCATATGTGGTCTTATTGAGTTAGTTGGGATCATTTTGGGTCATATGGGTATCATATGGTGTCATTTGGTGCCATGTGACATCATTTTGGCTAAACTTGGGTCATTCAAGGTCATTTGGGATCATTAAGGGTCATATAGGGTCAGTAAAAACTCTTTGGGTGAATTTGGTAGGAAAGTAAACTTAGGTCTATTAGTTCCTGAGGTCAGTGTTGGAAAGATTATTATTATTATTATTATTATTATTATTATTATTATTATTATTATTATTATTATTATTATTATTATTATTATTAAAGTTTTTGGGAGATCAGCTGATACCCTTTCTTGAGCGTGACCATTCGTCCCCTCGACCTCAAGTCTGTGGACGTCTCTCCTCCCAATTCCCTTTGATGTCTTTCACATTCCCCTTTTTTCTGGAGAAGGGAACCAACTCTCCCTCTTTCTCTGTGTTATTTTCTTTTTCTTGTTATTTTCTTGTGCTTTGGTCTGCGTCTAAGACAAAAAAAAAAAGCCTGGTCTTCACTTGTGTTGAAATCTGTGCATTTTGGGGAATTTTTTTTAGTCTCTAATTTATTTCTTTTTGTGCATACGCATGTTAAGTATTTGTAAAGTGGTATATTTACTTGGAAGTATAAGAAAAACATTCAAATATTTTTTCCCCAGGGGCTTTCGTGTATTGACAATACACACATATCTTCAGGGATGAATTATTTTTAAGCTGTCATAAAAAAAAGCCCGGGCTTCACTTGTGTTGAAATCTGTGCATTTTGGGGATTTTTATCTCATTTATTTCTCTTTGTCCATTTGTATGTTAATTATTTGTAAAGTAATATATTTACTTGGAAGTACAAGAAAAACATTCAAATATTCTTTCCCAAGGGCTTTCGTCGTATTTACAATACACACATCTTCAGGGGAATTATTTTTAAGCTGTCATAATTTTAGAATTGTTTTACTCATGAAATCTGTATTTACAACCTCACTGGGTATGTTATAATCTCAGAATTTATTTCTCTCTTAATTTATTTCTCTTTATTCGTTGGTATACTAAGTGTATACTACTCGATATATTCAATCAGAGGTCAAAGAAAAATATTCAATATTTTTTCCAAGGGGGAACTATTTTTCTTCTATACCATAATTTTTGAATTGTTTAATTCACATCATCTGTGTTTAGATCCTCGCTAGTAATAGGATTGTGTGTGTGTGTGTGTGTATGTGTACGTTTATATGTGTGTGTGCGTGTGTATCTGTTTGCGTGTGTCATAAAAGCTTTATAGGTATCCACCACTGCGGTAACTCTAGGCAGTCAGAACCAGTTCCTTCACATGCGTGTAATGGCGAACTTTTGAAAAAAAAATTATTCTTAAAAATCACAGCAGATTATTCTACATTATATTCCTCAAGTATCATTACGTCAGAGATGTGGGGAAAAAAAAAAAAAAAAAAGGAAAAATCGATAGTTCCTCTTCCCACGTTCCACTTTTCTTCTTGCCTCTGCCGTTCCGTTCCGCGTTCCCCTT
>NC_089777.1:17579036-17589036 GCF_040412425.1 Macrobrachium rosenbergii | reverse complement strand
AGATTTTAGAGTGGTTGTGTTTATATGTATATGTATATATATATATATGTATACAGACATACACATACATATACATAAACATACTGTATGTCTGCATGTATGTCTTTGCCTAATATAAGTACTAAGCCTTTTAAATATGATATTCAAAACAGAAAGTATATAGATATACATGTGTTTGTCACTTAGAATTCTCAATGATATATATAAAAAAAGTATTTTAAGCATGTATAATAGCACCTGTTTTCTTGCAAAGTATAAGAAAAATCTTCATGAGCATCTGTTTTCCTTGCAAAGTGTAAAAAACATTTGCAACGAGCCCATGTCTCTTGCAGTGTGTGAGAAACATCTGTATGAGTTCCTGTTTTCCTCGCAAAGTACAAGAAACGTCTGCAATAGCACCTGTTTTCCTTGCAGAGTGCAAGAAACATTTGCAAAAGCAACTGTTTTTCTTGCAGAGTGCAAGAAACATTTGTAAAAGCACTTGTTTTCCTTGCAAAGTGCAAGAAACATTTGCAAAAGCACCTTTTTCCTTGCAAAGGGTAAGAAACATTTGCAAAAGCACCTGTTTTCCTTGTAAAGTGTAAGTAACGTTTGCAAAAGCACCTGTTTTCCTTGCAAGGTGTAAGTAACGTTTACAAAAGCACCTGTTTTCCTTGCAAAGTGTAAGTAACGTTTGCAAAAGCACCTGTTTTCCTTGCAAAGCGTAAGAAACTTTTGCAAAAGCACCTGTTTTCCTTGCAAAGTGTAAGAAACATTTGCAAGAGCAGCTGTTTTCCTTGAACAGTTAAATTCCTAGCATTTTTAAACTCGTGTATCGCAGAGGCCAACAAATCCTTCATGATTCCTTCAGCCTCGTGCGAAGGACTCAAGGACCCGCAGTGAAAAATAACAGAATGAGGTCGGCAAAAAACGGAAGTCCTTGAGAAGACGTATTTCAATTCGATCTGGACGGGTATTATTGGTTTGGAGAGAGAGAGAGAGAGAGAGAGCTAAAGGCCTCAGGAGGAGGAGGAGGAGGAGGAGGAGGAGGAGGAGAAGGAGGAGGAGGAGGAGGAGGAGGAGGAGGCAAAGGTAGGCGGGGGAGGTAAGAGTCGTGTATATGTGTGTGGGTGTGTTGCGTATCAACCTCGGTCAGTCACCGATGTTAATAGCCGAAGGTCCTCTCTCTCTCTCTCTCTCTCTCTCTCTCTCTCTCTCTCTCTGGAGGATCACCTGGGATTCAATTCAACGTCTTTAGGCCCTACAGCAACGGGCCAGGGCTAGGTTTGGGCCCTTTAGATGACAGGATTGTACTCTGTGTTCCTTACCTGTCAGGTGTTGGAGGTACCACCACCTAACTCGGCCCTTCCCAGGTGGGAGTTGGGTTTAACGGTGCATAAAAAGAAGAAGAAGAAGAAGATGAACGAGTCCTTATGAAATAAGTGATAAGAATCACGTAGGATTGGTTTGAGGAAGCGAATGGTTCCCTCGTTCCGAACTGATTTTGGGCACCTGGTAATTTGCTGATTTTTAAGTACAGGTTCTGTCCGTCGGTAATTTGTTTTTGTAAGGACAAATTAACGTAAAATTAGACGTATACATTTGATTTCTCTCTCTCTCTCTCTCTCTCTCTCTCTCTCTCTCTCTCTCTCTCTCTCTCTCTCTCATTTTGCGTGAGACTCACCTTCCTCGCAGGAGTGTCCAATATCAGGTTTAATTTTCCGGACCCTGGCAAGTAATAGACTCTCTCTCTCTCTCTCTCTCTCTCTCTCTCTCTCTCTCTCTCTCTCTCTCTCATATCTATTAAAATTTTTTGTATCTGTCTGTACATAAAGCAATATCCGGCGTGACTGAAAGAAAACGCACAGACACAGAACACAGACTTTAACAGACTCTAACGTATCGCAGTGATTTCAAAGCACTTGAGGTTAAAGTGACACACGATAAGCCCAGTTTTAATGAAATGTTATAAGTAGGAAAATAACGTGCAATAGAATATTGGAACTAATTTAATAAAGAATATTGGCAGACTTTTAAATTTAGAAATCTAAGGCAAAGACAACTACTTTGATCAAGCAAAGGGCCTCTCTTCCCCCCCACCCTCGAAAAAGTTTTGAACAAAATAAACAGGAGCATAAATAGTAACATAAGGCAAAAAGAATATTGGAACTCTTTGTTTTAACAGGAAATCTTGGAAAACTTTTAAAACTCAAGAAATCTATGACAAATTGGTAAATAAAAAGTATAAGTAGGAATTCATTAGTAAACAATAAGCCAGAGAGGACCGTTTCAATATAGCATGGGGTCCCCGGCCCCCCTCTCCTCCCCAAAAATAAAAATAATAAGTAGTAACATAATGCACAAAAATATTGGAACTTTGTTTTAACAGAAAATCTTGGAAGACTTAAAACTCAAGAAATCTATTTATAATTGGTAAATAAAATTAAGCATAAAGTATAAGAGGGAATTTATAAGCAAACAATACGCCAGAGACGACGGTTTTAATATGGCAAAGGGTCCCCGGCCCCCCCCCCCCAAAAAAAAAAAAAAATAATACAAGTACAGAAATATTGGAACTCTTTGTTTTCCTATGAAATCTTGGAAGACTTTTAAAACTCAGGAACTCTATTTAAAATTGTAAATAACATTGAGTTTAAAGTATAACCAGGAATGAATAAGTAAACAATAAGCCAAAGACGACTGTTTTAATCAAGCAAAGGAACCTCCCCCACCCCATCCATCCTACCCCTGAAAAAATAAAAAATCAAACAGGAACAGAACACGTTCATCAACTATTAGGTTACCACGAGACACAGGAAATACTGGTTACCTATTGATGAGGGAACTTTTCAAAGGTAGGTAAGTGGGGAAAGGAGGGCAGGGGGAGGGAGGTAAGGGTAAGGGAAAATGGGGAGGGGGGAGTAATAGGCCAGCTATTACCAAAACATGTTGGGAGGGGGGGAGGGTGGCCAGGTAATATGAACTTGTGAATTGAACGACTGGTGCGGTCACGTGACTTCCCCCCCTCCCCCCCAACAAGTCATGAATGGACTGAACTGTGTGTTATGGGCCTTAAAGTGAAATGGCTCTCTCTCTCTCTCTCTCTCTCTCTCTCTCTCTCTCTCTCTCTCTCTCTCTCTCTCGTTTTGATGCCCGTGTTTTAATGAGGTAATTCTGAACTGGAATTGGGATGAAGATTGCCGTGTTATGCCCTGAGAATAATTTCATTTGAATCTCTCTCTCTCTCTCTCTCTCTCTCTCTCTCTCTCTCTCTCTCTCTCTCTCTCTCTCTCTCTCTCTCGTTATGCTCGTGTTTTAATGAAGTCATACTGACTTAGAATAACGTGGATATTGCCATGTTATGTCCTGAGAATGATTTGATTAACATCTCTCTCTCTCTCTCTCTCTCTCTCTCTCTCTCTCTCTCTCTCTCTCTCTCTTCTCTCTCTTGGTATAGGACCATTTCTCTCTCTCTCTCTCTCTCTCTCTTGCTGGTATAGGATCATTTCCTCTCTCTCTCTCTCTCTCTCACTTCGAACTGCTCGAATATTGCTGAGTTATACCCTGAGAATCTTTTGATTGAAAACTCTCTCTCTCTCTCTCTCTCTCTCTCTCTCTCTCTCTCTCTCTCTCTCTCTCTTCCGGATTTCCTCTATATAACTACACAGTCGGTCCGGCGGGCGCGCGCGCGCAGATGCGGTTATTAAAGCTCCCAGCTTCTGCTGGTCACGGGTTTTCGCCGGAGAGAATAAGGTCACTGTGCTGTGTGTGGAAGTCCCTATATAAGTACCGCGTTCAGTTGGGCGTGCACGCGCGGCGTATGTATATATATGTATATAAATATGTATATATATATAAATATATATATATATATATATATATATATATATACATATATATATATATATATATATATATATATATATATATATATATATATATATATATATATATATATATATATATATATATGTATGTAGTGACAACGAAGCATAACAATTTTTACAATGCGTGTAATTCCCATAACGACTACGTAGTTACCTCGTAAAATGCAAATATTATCCGCCATAAAAATAAATCAATTTCCTTGTAACTGGAATATTGAAAATAACTCGATCAGTTTTTTCAGAGAATTGAAACTGATTTATTCCTCTCTCTATTTTCTGAAAAGAAAACTATTGAGATGGCTTTGTCTGTCGGCCCGCACTTTATTCTGTCCGCACTTTTTTTCTGTCCGCACTTTTTTCTGTCCGCAATTTTTCTGTCCGCCCTCAGATCTTAACAACTACTGAGGCTAGAGGGCTGCAAATTGGTATGTTGATCAGCCACCCTCCAATCATCAAATAGTCCAAATTACAGCCCTCTAGCCTCTGTAGTTTTTATTTTATTTAAAGTTGAAGTTAGCCATAATCGTGCTTCCGGCAGCGATATAGGATAGGCCACCACCAGGCCGTGGTTAAAGTTTCATAGGCCGCGGCTCATACGGCATTATACCGAGACCACTGAAAGATAGATCGATTTTCGGTGGCTTCACGGAAAACTCGATTTCGCCGAAGAAGCTTCGGCGCATTTTTTAACTGGTTTATTTCCTTTCCAATTTAGCTATGCATAACATTACACCGTTATTCTTGCTTTCCCCACACATTCGAATGACGTAGATAATAATAAAAGCAGTTATTTCCACGACTCCCGTGAAAATAAAAACTTGAGCTATTTTCACGACATTCGTTAAAATAAACACAAGCGTCGTTTCGTAAACACACGTTCCCACGCCATTGTCACGAAATAAATCGAAAAATTACGAACATCAAGAAGAAAGAGATTGCATACGTTATGCTAATAAGGCATTACAAGGGAAAGAGAACATGTATATATATATATATGTATATATATATATATATATATATATATATATATATATATATATATATATATATATATATATATATATATATATATATATATATATATATATATATATATATATATATATATATATATATATATATATATATATATATATATATATATATATATATATGAAATTGTATATATATATATATATATATATATATATATATATATATATATATATATATATGAAATTGTCTTATATAAATACAGTATATATATATATATATATATATATATATATATATATATATATATATATATATATATATATATATATATATATATATATATATATGTCTTGTGTGATGAACTGAGATTTAAAGATGTAAAGATCTCTCTCTCTCTCTCTCTCTCTCTCTCTCTCTCTCTCTCTCTCTCTCTCTCTCTCTCTCTCTCTCTCTCTCTCTCTCTCTTTCATACACACAAATGCATGATGAATTTAGATGCAGAGAACTACCTCTCTCAGGAAGCTTCCAGGAGGAGGAGGAAGAAGAAGGAAGCTTCCAGGAGGAGGAGGAGGAGGAGGAGGAAAAGGAGGAAGAAGGAAGCTTCCAGGATTAGGAGGAGGAAGAAGAAGGAAGCTTCCAGGATTAGGAGGAAGAGGAAGAGAGGAAGGAAACTTCCAGGAGAGCTTTCCAGGAGAATGTTCCAGGATTCCGGTCATTCCAGTTGGGAACGAGTTTCACATTCTTGGTGTCTTGCTTCGACAATTTCACATTGACACCTGATACTCTCTCTCTCTCTCTCTCTCTCTCTCTCTCTCTCTCTCTCTCTCTCTCTCTCTCTCTCTCTCAGTGGTAGGCTACCAGTCACGCCTCACAAGCGAGGAACATTCGTCCGATCCCTGGAATGAATGAATTATGTACCTCGTTGTTTGTCGACTGTTACGGGTCACGGCCTGGACGAAGAGAGAGAGAGAGAGAGAGAGGAGAGAATATGTATATACTGTATATCTCATCATATAAAAAACTATAGGACCTCGACGAGGTCATCCTTACCTCACCAGAGATGAAACCATTCGTAAGAGTCTCTCTCTCTCTCTACGTGTGTGTGTTCCAATATTCCCCTGCGTCCATAACCGCCGTGTTCCAATATTTCTTAAGATTGGTCAGTCGCTCCAGGCTACAGAAAACCCACAAGACGATGACACACATTATATCCTCCCCAACGCTGTCTTGTGTGTGCGTGTGTGTCCGTGCGCGTGTTTGTTTGTATGTGTGTCTATCCATTCTCCACCCGTGACCGGCTTCTTCTTCTTCTTCTTCTTCTTCTTCTTCCCTTCAAAAGGGTTAAAATTCCCTTCGGAAGTGAAATGACAGGTGTGTTTCCTAGTTAATGGGGAGGGGGAGGGGAGGGAAGTGGGTATGAGGAGGTGAGGGGGGGGGTGCTATCAGCAGGTGTACGACGATTCTTTCTGATTAAGTGTGCGGCACTGTTTCCGTCGCACCGTCGCTCATTTGCGTGGGAGAATTTTGTCGCGCCGGAGAAAAAAAACTAAAAAATGATATTGGAACGACAATTTCATGTAAATATATTTGCTTTTCCTCATAATGCCTTATTAGCATAACGTATGCAATCTCTTTCTTCTTGATGTTCGTAATTTTTCGATTTATATCGTGACAATGGCGTGGGAACGTGTGTTTACGAAACGACGCTTGTGTTTATTTTCACGGACGTCGTGGAAATAACTTTAAGTTTTTATTTTCACGGACGCCGTGGAAGTAACTCTTGTTAGAATCTGCGTCATTCGAGTGTCTGGGGAAAGCAGGAATAACGGTGTAATGTTATGTGTAACTAAGTTGGAAAGGACCTGGGGAATTTGGCCCACCCCAAAAAATAAAGAAGAAAAAGTCAGCTTCAAATGTTTTATATTGTTTATTGAAATTGATTTATTTTTATGGGGAATAATATTTGTTTTTTATGAGGTGGCTGGCTGTTATGGAAATTACATGGAATGTGTAATTCGTTATGCATCGATGTTCGCTGTATGTGAGGTTTGTGAATTGGAAATAATTTTGTAACTTGTTGCTTATGAATAGGTTCATCTTCTGAATAATAGTAAATATATATATATATATATATATATATATATATATATATATATATATATATATATATATATATATTTATTTATTTATTTATTTATTGTACACAATTGTGTTATGTAAAGGTTTTAAAGGTATTACAGTAAAACCTTCTAAAGAACACCGTGTAGCATCTCTCTCTCTCTCTCTCTCTCTTTGGTAAGATTCCCTTTGACCATGTTGACCAGGGTCCAGAAGAGATTGCAAGAGTTTGTAAGAGATTGTCAAGAGACTGAGAGACTAAGAGACTGTCAAGAGACTGTAAGAGACTGTCAAGAGACTGTATGAGACTGTCAAAAGACTACGAGACTGAAAGAGACTGTGAGACTTTCAAGAGACTGTCAAGAGACCGAGAGACTGCAAGAGACTGTCACTGGATGCCTGATCGCTTCGAACTCTGACAGATAGACGGATCCCATTAGTGAATAATGATTGTGAGAGAGTGACTGAAAATCATTATACTCTTGACGTGCGCTGTGACAGATGAGGAAATAGATTAAACAGAGTTTTCTTTTTCCTTTTATGTTCTGCTTCTTTATAGAATCTGTGTGTGTGAGAGAGAGAGAGAGAGAGAGAGAGAGAGAGAGAGAGAGAACAAGTGGACACGATAGGTAAACATTTCGAAACCGATGTTCCGGACTATATACAGTGAAAGTCTCGAGGTAAGTGTGGCGTTTTTCGAGACGGTCCTAAAGGTGTTGCGAGCGCGCGCGCGCATTTTTAGCACATGCGTACTCTTCAGCGCAGTCACTTCGACTGCGCTCAGATCTTGTTGATAGGGAGCGCAGTGCTGCGGATACCTAATGCACTCGCACAATATGCGTGTGTATATATATATATATATGTATATATATATATATATATATATATATATATATATATATATATATATATATATATATATATATATATATATATATATATATTTATATTTATATTTATATACACATATATATACACACATATATGTACGTTTCATATTTTTAAAGAAATGCATAAGATACACAGTTAAAACTGAACATGCTACACCTATCATATTGTACAACTCCGCATGATATATATGATTTGACAAGGCCCAGTTCCCCTGGCCCCCCACCCCACCCCCTTATCTTCCATATTCCTTTTTATAGGATCATTACGTCATTATCATAATTACAGTACTTCTCCAACTCTTATATATATATATATACAGTATATTCTGCTTTCCTACAGGAAGTATGCTTGGCTTGTCTGTATGATAAGGTCTTCACAACTTATTACAGGCAGCCTGTGTGTATGTCTGTATGTCTGTCTGTCTGTATGTATGTGGGGTTATATAGGTAGAAGGTTTCGTGGGGTGGTGGTGGTGGGGGGTTGGGGGGAAGGTACGCTTGCATTTCCTAAAGTGCTGCTTTTGTCTTAATGGCTGGGAGAGAGAGAGAGAGAGAGAGAGAGAGAGAGAGAGAGAGAGAGAGAGAGAGAGAGAGGAGAGGGAGGGAGGAGAGAGGAGAGAATAATAATAATTATTAATATTATTGTAATGGGTCTGAGAGAGAGAGAGAGAGAGAGAGAGAGAGAGAGAGAGAGAGAGAGAATAATAATAATAATAATAATAATAATAATAATAATAATAAGTCGGAGAGAGAGAGAGAGAGAGAGAGAGAGAGAGAGAGAGCGGATTCAGGTATGGCTTCTGGAAGGAGAGTTGATGAATATTTTCCTTTAAAAATATATTTTTGTAAAACTCAAACTTACTTAGCACTTACTTATAAGTAACCCTCAAAATTCTTACCAACAAACTCTCAGTACATATGAGAACACTTTTAGCACGTGTACGGAAAAGTTAACAGGTGTTACAGGCGTTATTCAAGCATCTGTTTTGTCAGATAAACAATTTAGACTTTACCTTCAAATATTACCAGAATCTTTCATCACCAAACTCTAGTCAGATTGAATATCTCCCACTACTGTACAGCCACCTGTGTTATTGTATTGCAACCCCCGCATCAATCTTGCATGGCGACATTACGTTAAAGGTCATATATAATGTGTAATGGCTTTTTTCTTTTTTAATCTCCCTCCCACCTACTACAAAATGTCTCTCCACTTCCTGTTAGGAACCACGCTAGCAGCTTGATGCGCACGCGTTTGATGAAGCTATAGTGCGCATGCGCGTGATGAAGCTATAGTGCGCATGCGTATAACGAAGCTATAGTGCGCATGCGTTTAACGAAGCTATAGTGCGCATGCACGTGATGAAGCTATAGTGCGCATGTGCGTGATGAAGCTATAGTGCCATGCACGTGATGAACTATAGTTCGTATACACGTGATGAATCTATAGTGCGCATGCGTGTGATGAAGCTATAGTGCGCACGCGCGTGATGGAGCTATAGTGCGCAGGCGTGCATTCTTGCGTTTTATGGAGCTGCTGTTTGTGCATACGAGATTCATACATGTTGGAGAAGCTTATTTTGTAGATTTACTGAGCAGATTGTTATGTAGGTTGGTACAGGCAATTTTATACAGGTAACAAAATATATTTATATACAGTTGATTTTTATACAGTGGCTCATAGAATTTTAATATGTTGGGAATGAATGGTTTTTATACACTAGACAGTTGATTTTTCTGTATGGACAGTAAAGGATAGTATTTAATCAGTGGGATATTATAAAGGAAACAATGTGTATTTTTTTATATTGAGTAGATTTTTATACAGTGGCCCATAGAATTTTTATATACAGGGAATAATGAGTGGGTTGTAAGTAGGAAACAGCTGTTTTTTGTATGTAGGTTACAGACGATATTTATTCAGTGGGATAAATTGGGTTTTTATACAGTGTCGCCTAATAAATTTCATATGAAGGAACATAATTTTTGTGTAGTGTAACAGTGTTTTCTGTATAGGGTCACATGTTGAGGATTTGTAGTGTGACACTAATTTTTGATGCCGTGTTACAGACTATTTTCATACAGAATTACGTAACTTTTGTATATATATATAGCTATTATATTTATAGTTATCACCAAGATGTGTTAAAC
>NC_089777.1:17569036-17574036 GCF_040412425.1 Macrobrachium rosenbergii | reverse complement strand
GAGAATCCTAAATGCTTCGGCTAAAATTCCACACCTTTTTTTTTTTTTCATCAGGGTTCTCGCTGTGTCCTTCGTATTATTTCGGTAATGTCTACTCCCCCACCCCCATTTTGGCCCGGAAGTAGGTCGTTAATGGAAATTTCAATTGCGCCGTCTTTAATTGGTGTGGTGGGGGAGGGGAGAGGGGGGAGAGGGGAGGGGTGGAAATGTGAGGGAAGGAGTTCGTTTCACGTTTTCTATTTTTTTTATTGCGTTCTTTTTATACTTTGAATTTTTTTTTATTTTAAAAAATTGTTTGTGTTGTTTAGTGGTTTGTCTAAATACGCCCATTTGTTATCTCTCTCTCTCTCTCTCTCTCTCTCTCTCCACGAGTTGGGAAATGGTCATATTTCAAGTTATGGTTCTTTAATGCGTCTGGCTCTCGAAATTGTTTGGGTCCGTTTAGACGTCATTTCGGAGAGAGAGAGAGAGAGAGAGAGAGAGAGAGAGAGAGAGACTACTTCAGTAAGTACTTTTCAACATGAAGAGAGAGAGGGGGAGAGAGAGACTACTTCAGTAAGTACTTTTCAACATGAAGAGAGAAAGAGAGAGAGAGAGAGAGAGAGAGAGAGAGAGAGCGGTTCTTCTGTAAGTATCCAAAAAGAGAGTTCTCTAAGTACTTTTCAACATGGAGAGAGAGAGAGAAAGAGAGAGAGAGAGAGAGGTTCTTCAAGACTGTAAGAGCGTTAAAACAGGAATCCAAAGAGAGAGAGAGAGAGAGAGAGAGAGAGAGAGAGAGAGAGAGAGAGAATATGTACGTCAGAACGAATGAGTATATAGTAGATATATCCTGACTTTCGTGTGAATGAATGAAAAAGAATTAAGAGTATGTGTACCCATACTTTCGTGTGTGAATGAATGAATGAACTGATTACGTAGTACGCTGTCCCTACTCTCGTGTATATGAATGAGTAAGAAATTAAAGCGTGAGTGTTTTGAATGAATGAATGAGAATACGCGTAATTTACGACCGTGCTTGCACTGATGATCTAACGTATATTATGGTATTTAAAACACGCGATTATAATCTTAGGTATATTTTGATATTTAAAATACGCAATTATAATCTTTCGTATATTATGGTATTTAAAACATGCAGTTATGATCTGTCGTATATTATGGTACTTAAATACGCAATTATAATCTTTCGTATGCAATTGTAATCTTTCATATGTTATGGTATTTAAAACACGCAATCATAGTCTTGCGTATATTATGGTATTTAAAACACGCAACTATAATCTTACGTATATTATGAGATTAACAATTTGCAAAAAAAAAAAAAAATCGTACATTGTGCGCAAACTGTTGCATCTAATGCATTGTTTACTTCAATGGCCTGTCATTGATTTGTCAATGAATTCACAATGACCAGCTGCTGTAATGCGGGCCTCTCTCTCTCTCTCTCTCTCTCTCTCTCTCTCTCTCTCTCTCTCTCTCTCTCTCTCTCTCTCTCTCTCTGTATAGTTCCACGAAATATGCTGAAAAAACCTGTGAATTGAATTAATATTAGTCATATTTTTCTGTCATTTGAAGAGTGTTATGCTTCTCTCTCTCTCTCTCTCTCTCTCTCTCTCTCTCTCTCTCTCTCTCTCTCTCTCTCTCTCTCTCTCTCTCTCTCTGTGTATGGTTGCTTGAAATATGCTGAAAAATGGGTCATTAATATTAAACATATATTTTTCTATCATTTGAAGAGTGTTATGCCTCTCTCTCTCTCTCTCTCTCTCTCTCTCTCTCTCTCTCTCTCTCTCTCTCTCTCTCTCTGTATAGTTCCATGAAATATACTGAAAAGTCTGAATGAATTACATTAATATTAGTCAAATTTTTATCATTTGAAGAGTGATATGCTTCTCTCTCTCTCTCTCTCTCTCTCTCTCTCTCTCTCTCTCTCTCTCTCTCTCTCTCTCTCTCCCCTGTATAGTTCCATGAAATATACTGAAAAAGTCTGAATTATTACATTAATATTAGTCATATTTTTCTATCATTTGAAGAGTGATATGCCTCTCTCTCTCTCTCTCTCTCTCTCTCTCTCTCTCTCTCTCTCTCTCTCTCTCTCTCTCTCTCTCTTTCATTGCTTGAACTGCCTTTCTCAATTTTGGTTCGTGTGTTTGGTGGTCCTAATTTGAAAGAACGCATTTTGCTGAAGAGAAATACGCGAATACGAGGAGAATTGCCCTACGGTAGTGATGCATTCCATCTCCGCTTGAGCGTTCCAGGTTCTATTTGCACTACATCCTCAGCAGGGAGGCTGTTGTTTCATATATTATGATTAAAATTTTATTTTGATATAAATTTAAATAAATTCATAGGTTTTTTTAAGGCCATGCATTTGCAAGAAGTCAAAGAAAAATTATTTTGCATTTGTGAAAGGGAAAAACACAGCCATGACTTTCTGTAAAATAAACAGTTACTTCAGACGGGGGAAATGGAACAGTTTCTTATGAAAATTATGAATAAAATTTTATATTTATATAAATTTACATAAGATCATAGGTTTTTTTAAGGCCATGCATTTGCAAGAAGTCAAAGAAAGATTATTTTGCATCTATTAAGGGGAAAACACAGCCATGACTTACTGTAAAATATACAGCCACTTCAGATTGGAAATGTTTTTACACTGGTGAAAATTTACGTAAAAAAACACGACTTTTTAAAAGTACGAGAATAGAAGTGTCTTTTTTTTTTTTTTTTTTAGAGAGAGAGAGAGAAATGCTTATGCGTCTCATGGCGTGTCCGGAAGACACGCGACGTATTATAAGTATATATATAGAGAGATACTAAGACCATGGAAGACGTCACGACGAAAAAAGGGTCTTACAAACCTAAGAGAGAGAGAGAGAGAGAGAGAGAGAGAGAGAGAGAGAGAGAGAGAGAGAGCAGGAAAGACCTATCGATGAGGATTGTCTTGCACAGAGAGAGAGAGAGAGAGAGAGAGAGAGAGAGAGAGAGAGAGAGCAGGAAAGACCTATCGATGAAGATTGTCTTTCAAATCAGAGAGAGAGAGAGAGAAAGAGCGAGCAGGAAAGACCTATCGATGAAGGTTGTCTTTCAAACCAGAGAGAGAGAGAGAGAGAGAGAGAGAGAGAGAGAGAGAGAGAGAGAGAGAGACCAGGAAAGACCTATCGATAAAGATTGTCTTGAACAGAGAGAGAGAGAGAGAGAGAGAGAGAGAGAGAGAGAGAGAGAGACCAGGAAAGACCTATCGATGAAGATAAGATTGCCTTTCAGACCAGAGAGAGAGAGAGAGAGAGAGAGAGAGAAGAGAAATGTTGCTAGCAACGTCGAGGGCTGCACTCAGATGCAGGCTGAGTGGCAGACAGACTGACCGCTCATGGAGTAGTGGAGGAGGAGGAGGGGGTGGTGGTTGTGGTGTTGGGGGAGTTGTGGTTAACACACTCCACGAACCTAAATGATTATCGGCCATTTTGGCCCATTCCGACAGCGCTTCTACTCGCTTGCTTGCTTTACGACTGCTGTTGTTGTTCTCTCTCTCTCTCTCTCTCTCTCTCTCTCTCTCTCTCTCTCTCTCTCTCTCTATATATATATATATATATATATATATATATATATATATATATATATATATATATATATATATATATATGTTTGTTTGTCTGTCTGTCTCTCTCTCTCTCTCTCTCTCTCTCTCTCTCTCTCTCTCTATCTCTATCTCTATCTATTTATTTCTCTCTTTCTTTTCTCTCTCTCTCCAAATTGGTTTTCATCTTCAACTCGTGAGACTGAAAGTCTCCTCATAATTGAATTCGTCTCCGGGACGTCAAGAGACGTAATGGATTGTCCCTTCCCACTTTGGGGTTTAGAAGGTGGATGAACTTCATTTGCTGTTTCAGTTTTCTGTCAAAGAAAACTATTGTGCCGGCTGTGTCTGTCCGTCCGCACTTTTTCTGTCCGCCCTCAGATCTTAAAACTTACTGAGGCTAGAGGGCTGCAAATTGGTATGTTGATCATCCATTCTCCAATCATCAAACATACCAAATTGCAGCCTTCTAGCCTCAGTGGTTTGGATTTTATTTAAGGTTAAAGTTAGCCATAATCGTATTTCTGGCACCGCCACCACCGGACCGTGGCTGAGTTTAACGGGCCGCGGCTGTACGGAAAACTCGATTGCGCCGAAGAACTTAGGCGCATTCTTTCCTTGTTTAAAGTTCACGAGAAACGAAGATTCTGGTGAGAATTTCTGTTCAAGGAATTGTTTATTTTTTCTTTGTCTTCTTAAGGGAAATTGTTTATTTTTTATTGTATGAAAAGTCGAAAGTTGCCCTGACATACAGTTTTGTATTGTATGTCTCCGTTTTCTATATTAATATTTTCTGTTTCATAAATTGGGACTTGTACCATACTAATATTTTCTATTTTCTAAATTGGAAGTTATTCCATATTAATATTACTTATTTTTGGCGTCTATATTCTATATGTAGAGTTACATTTAAAACTGTATTTGAAAATCTAAGCGTATTTGTTTATCATTATAAAATCAGTAATATCTTCATATCTCACAAATTAGATTTTGATATTATTAAGCCTATCACGTGGAAATTCAATTAACTTTTTCATATGATTTTCGTATATTATTCAGAGCTCTAAACACCCTTAGTGTTTTGATCATAATAGACCCCAAGAACATTCATTAAGACTTACAGGTTTAGTGTCTGTAATTATTTCCCCTAATTACGCATAAATAAGTGTTATAATCTCTTTGCAAGGCGTAATTTGCGTAATACGTGTCAATTTTAGTTGCACAATCAAATGATGAGTTGAGTCGATTTGCGCAAGAGCGTCGCTAATTATAATTTCACTTCTGAGAAATGTTTTTTTACATTTAGAATTATTTTTTCAGGAAATGTGTTTCTGGTGTTTAGTTATATTGAAAACTTTTTTTTATATGTTAAATTATTCATAATATGAATATTATGTTTGGGACAGTCGAAAGTTTAGTCGGA
>NC_089777.1:17554036-17564036 GCF_040412425.1 Macrobrachium rosenbergii | reverse complement strand
TTCTTCACTTAATTACTTTCGCCCGTAACTCCTCTAATTCCTTTCGGTCGTAACTGTATTCGTATAGTTCGTCACTCAAATTCCTTTCGTTCGTCCTCCCATTCCCTTGGTTCGTCACTCAGATTCCTTTCGTTCGTTACTCCAGTCTTTTAGTTTGTCACTCCTTTCCTTTCGTTCGTAATTCAAATTCCTTTCATTCGTAACTCCAATCCTTTGGTTCGTAATTCAAATTCCTTCCATTCGCAACTCTCTTTCTTTCGTTCGTCACTCCTTTCCTTTAGTTCGTCCCTCCAATTCCATTCATTCGTAATTCAAATTCCTTCAGTTCGTCACTCCTTTCCTTTAGTTCGTCCCTCCAATTCCATTCATTCGTAATTCAAATTCCTTCAGTTCGTCACTCCTTTCCTTTAGTTCGTCCCTCAAATTCCTTTCATTCGTAATTCCAGTCCTTCAGTTCGTCACTCCTTTCCTTTAGTTCGTCCCTCAAATTCTTTTCATTCGTAATTCAGATTCCTTTCTTTCGTCACTCTACATCCTTTCGTTCGTCTCCCCATTCCCCTCCCCAACCCCCACCCTCCCTCTCCACCGTCAGGCAGTTTAGGATTACCGAGAGGCCACACATCAACTTCAGAGGTACAAAACCCAACCCAAACTTTGACAAGTTGACGCCTCCCTCTTCCCCCCCTCCCTGGGTGACCCTTCCAGCCACTGACCCGTCCCACCCCTTGTAGCCACAACTACCTGGAGAATGGAGTTTTTCCACTGTTTAATATGAATTGTTTTTTTTTTTTAGGTTTGATGTAGCTGGAGACCTTTTTGAATGTAGGTTACACAATATGAGATTTTTTTTTTTTTTTGCAGTTTTATGTGTTTTAGAGATTGTATGAATGGCATTCAATAAGGAGCTTTTAAATTGAAATGCTGGTTGCATATGTATATATATATATATAATTACATATACATATATATATATATATATATATATATATATATATATATATATATATATATATATATATATATATATATATATATATATATATATATATATATATATATATATATACATATATATATATATTTATATATATACAGATGTATATATATATATAGATGTATACTATATATGCATATATATATATATATATATATATATATATACTGTATATATATATATATATATATATATATATATATATATATATATATATATATATATATATATATATATATATATATATATATATATATATATACATTCACGTACAAACCACACACACATGCATGTAATACAATCTGTGATCACACATGATAAATATTGTATGTATATGTACAGTATATGTATATATACATACACATATATACATATATATGCATACATGTATGATCACTGATTGCATTACACGTATTTCCATCACTGACATAAATAGGCAATTACTTACTCGCCCAAAAATACAGTTAACATATGGACCCACAGCCGTGATATACAGTATTAATTGTTTTCTGTGTAATCAATTTCCTGAGCATGCATGAACAGACATTGAATTACGGTTCTGTAAAAACTGATATTCATGTGTTATGCAGTCGTGATGTTTTGGCGTCAATGGTTCTCGTTGTGTTCCGCATCCCGAGCGTGCATGAGTAGGTATTAGATTACAGTATATAGGTTATTCTGGGAAGATAATTGATTTTGTTGAAAATAAGTATATGTACTCATATGTATGTATGTATGTATATATATATATATATATATATATATATATATATATATATATATATATATATATATATATATATATTTATATATTTTATTTTATGTGTATATATATCTATATATATAAATATATGTATACATATATATATTATGTATATATATACATATATATGTATACTGTATATATATATATGTGTGTTGACATACATACATACACACCACGTCCGTATCACATTCAAAGCGGAAGACATTCCATTCAATCTGCTTTCCGCGTTCACAAGAAAAAAAGAACATTATCGTAACGTGAAAGGAAGGATGGAAAGAGAAAAAAAAGAAAAAAAACTACGACCGGAAGTTAATGTAGAACAGTGTATAAGCAGGGAATCCACACACAAGACTTCTTGTTTCTTGCGAGAGACAGAGACGCGAACCGCTTTTGGCCCTCTCTCTCTCTCTCTCTCTCTCTCTCTCTCTCTCTCTCTCTCTCTCTCTCTCTCTCTCTCTCTCTATATATATATATATATATATATATATATATATATATATATATATATATATATATATATCTTGTATATATGTATTATAGTGTATTGTATATATATATATATATATGTATATATATACATATTTATATATATATATATATATAATATAAATATATATTATCACTTTCCCCTAATTATTATCGTTTCTTTTAATTTGTGTAGCATTCCAATAAACAATTGTTCTTGTTTATCTATATATTTTCTTCGAGACTGATAAAATCTCGTATTGGTGATAATTAATTACAGGCCTTTTTGAATTCCTCTCTCTCTCTCTCTCTCTCTCTCTCTCTCTCTCTCTCTCTCTCTCTCTCTCTCTCTCTCTCTTCCAATCTTTGGGAGACTTGTAATTGCATTGTATATTCACATTTAATGGCATGGGATGAAATCTGTAATTATTATTATTATTATTATTATTATTATTATTATTATTATTATTATTATTATTATGTATTATTATTATTATTCTGTTTCTGTTTCTGCTGACCACTTCTTCGTCAACTGGAACTGGGAACCGCTGTTTCTGCTGACCACTGCTAGGCTCTCTCTCTCTCTCGACTCTCTCAACTGGAACATGGGAAACCTGTCTAGCTGTCTATTCTGTCTCTAGGGCTCTCTCTCTCTTCTCTCTCTCTCTCTCTCTCTCTCTCTCTCTCTCTCTCTCTGTTGTAAGAGATTTTATTCTTACTCTCTCTGTCTTCTCTCTCTGTCTGTCTCTCTCTCTCTCTCTCTCTCTCTCTCTCTCTCTCTCTCTCTCTCTCTCTCTTCTCTCTCTCTCTCTCTCTCTCTCTCTCTCTGTTGTAAGAGATTTTGTCTTTGTCTGTCTGTCTTGTAAAAAGATTCTCTCTCTCTCTCTCTCTCTCTCTCTCTCTCTCTCTCTCTCTCTCTCTCTCTCTCTCTTAGTTTGGAAAAGATTGTCTCTCTCTCTCTCTCTCTCGTGTAAAAAGATTTTCTCTCTCCCTTGTAAAAGATTCTCTCTCTCTCTCTCTCTCTCTCTCTCTCTCTCTCTTTCAAAGTCCCCCTGCACGAGGACCACTCGCCTTGGATATTTCATTTTGTTTGACTTGTGTTATCTCTCTCTCTCTCTCTCTCTCTCTCTCTCTCTCTCTCTCTCTCTCTCTCTCTCTCTCTCTCTCTCTCGTGCTCTCAGTAATTAGCTATGCAACGTCAGGAGGACAGAGAATGGCAGAGTTTTTTTTTTTCTCAGTCATCAAAAGCATGTGTGCTAAGTGTCCCTTGTTAGGTTTTCTTTTTAGCTTAGATTTTTTTTGTTGGTTAGACCTTTTTTAGCTTAGACTTTTTTTTTTTTGTTGGTTAGACTTTTTTTTCGCTTGTTAGACTTTCTCCAGCTTGGTAGATTTCGATCTTCAGACTCTGCTTATTATAATTTTTTTTAACTTATTTTTTTATCTTTTTAGGCTTTTTCCCAGCTGGTTAGACTTTTTTTCAGCCTGACAGACTTTTTTCACTTGTTATATGAGTTATTTTATTTGCCCTTTTTCGCTCGTTAGACCTTTTTTTTGCTCGGTAGACTTTTTTTCACTTAGACTTTTTTTGGTAGATTTTTTTCCCCATTTATCAGACTTTTTTTTTTTTAATTTGGACTTTTTTTGCTCATCAGACTTTTTCTCGTTTGTTAGACTTTTTTTCGCTTAAAATGTGTTCTCACAAGTGACAAAAATCCTCTATAATAATAATAATAATAATAATAATAATAATAATAATAATAATAATAATAATAATCATTATTATTATTATTATTATTATTATTATTATCATCATTCATACCACTTCGCCCATGCACTCTCCCTCCTTCCCCCCCTCTCTACCCCCTCCCCCAAAGCAATAAGCCCCAATTCACCTTATTGAAGTTCCCATTATCAGAATCCACACACACACATTAGCAAAGACCCCACAACTGGGATCTGGGGGGGAGGAAGGCGATAGCGCCATTAAACCACGTTAATTTCGTTAATTTATGGGTTGTTAATCTGGTTTAAGCTGCAGTTAATGAGGCCCCTATCGCTAGGTATCCAGTTACTCAGTAACTGCAGATTATGGTTCCTCTTTGGGGGGTAAGACCTTGCCGAATTGTTTCAGGGTCCAGAGTCTGGTCATGTAGGCAGCTTGGGTCCTGTATGAGCTTTAAAAAATTGTAAAAAATTATTTTAATATTTAAAAGATTTTTTTTAGAGATTTTATATTATAGATTAAAGTTTTGGCTCTCTGGTGTTTTCATAGTAATTTTCTGAAAGTGGAATTACCTTTTTTAAAGTAATTTTTAAAGGATTAATCACCTTTTTATTCTCTTTTTTTTAATGTTTGCAGTAGATATTCACGAAAGAAATGATTTCCTTTCAGCTCTTGTAAATAATTTCTAATATAATTCTCTCTCTCTCTCTCTCTCTCTCTCTCTCTCTCTCTCTCTCTCTCTCTATATATATATATATATATATATATATATATATATATATATATATATATATATATATATATATATATATATATATTATTATTATTATTATTATTATTATTATTATTATTATTATTATTTATTAGATTAAGAATTCATCCTTGGAACGACCACTACAGATCCTATAGGATACCACTGCCATAAAATTCCATCCCATTAAGTAAAAGAAAAAAATTTAAAATGATTGACTTTTTCTATAAAGTCCTTGATGGGATTCCGAGATGTAAAAGTAACTCCGAATATTATGGCTGTTGTAACTGATATGTGTCATAACTGCAACTAATTTAAGGCCATTGTTGTGGTCGTTATTTGTTGAAGGGTTAAGCAAAGGAAGTGTTATTTTTTTTAGTAATGACTGTTGTTAAGGGTTATTCTGACGTATTTCATAGAAGCATCTGACCGAGGAAATAAGTTGTTGTTTGTCGTGACGTCACGTTTCCCTGCTGGGCTCTGTCCTTGCGTGTCTAGTATTCTCAAGTGTTGTTTTAGCTCCTTCCTGAAACAAATGAGTTTTTTTCTTTCTCTCTCTTTTGAGTTGAAGGACAAAATTAATTTGACTTTTTCTGTTGAAGTGATAGATAGTTATATAACATTTCTATTTAGTTATATAATATTTCTATTTCTTTAGCTACCTCCATTCTCCTTCCTGAAATGTAATGAGTTTCAGTACCTCCCTCTTTTGAGGTGAAGGACAAAAGTGAGTTGAGTTTCTTCTTGTAAATTGATACATAGATATATACATGTATATATACTTATATATATACACATATATATATTATATATACATATATATATTATATTTTTTTTTTTATATTTACATTTATGTTTGTCTAATTGAGTTTATAGTTTATAAACAAGTCAGCTGTCAGGTATTTCTGGGAATTTATTTGGTACATACACACTAAATTCCTCTCTCTCTCTCTCTCTCTCTCTCTCTCTCTCTCTCTCTCTCTCTCTCTCTCTCTAATCATGTTCATGAATCATAATCTTATCATCTATTTCTTCAAATGTTGTAGGTGCATAAACGCTAAAATTCTCTCTCTCTCTCTCTCTCTCTCTCTCTCTCTCTCTCTCTCTCTCTCTCTCTCTCTCTCTCTCTCTCTCTCAAAGAAGTGAAGGAGATCACGTAGTAATTTTACGGTGGCTGATCGATAAATATTTTATAATTTCCCTCAAGTGAGGCGATTTTGCCAAGCGGCTGGACACGCAAAGTGAGGAACGCTTGCAATCTGAGAGAGAGAGAGAGAGAGAGAGAGAGAGAGAGAGAGAGAGAGAGAGAGAGAGAGAGAGAGAGAGAGAGAGAATGATACAAGATTATTTTATTTAACAAGAAGTCTTGTATGTGAGAGAGAGAGAGAGAGAGAGAGAGAGAGAGAGAGAGATGATATATATAATGGTTTTAATCAAACAAGAAGTGTTAAGACAGAGAGAGAGAGAGAGAGAGAGAGAGAGAGAGAGCTAAGAGAGAGAGAGAGAGAGAGAGAGAGGAGAGAGAGAGAGAGAGAGAGAGAGAGAGAGAGAGAGAGAGAGAGAGAGAGATTTTATGATGGTTTTATTCAACAAGATGTGTTAGAGAGAGAGAGAGAGAGATAATATGTGATGGTTTTAATAAAAAAAGAAGTGCTAAGACTGAGAGAGAGAGAGAGAGAGAGAGAGAGAGAGAGAGAGAGAGAGAGAGAGAGAGAGAGAGAGAGAGATTTATCTCCTTTGCCAGGCATGTTTTCAGTAAACCGTTGCTCCACTAATGAATGAAAAATGACTTCGGGAAATTGATGGTCCAGCGTGAAACCTCATTAAGAGAGAGAGAGAGAGAGAGAGAGAGAGAGAGAGAGAGAGAGAGAGAGGGTGAAATGGTAGGGAGCCAAAGGTGAAGTGGAGTGACACGCCTCTGTAGTAAATGATAAATACAGGTTAATTACAGGTATCCTGCCATTGCCACCGTCTGCTGCTGTTAATGGACTCTCTCTCTCTCTCTCTCTCTCTCTCTCTCTCTCTCTCTCTCTCTCTCTCTCTCTCTTAAGCTATTACTAACGATTTATTTTGCTATTTCGGTAAAGAAATAAACAAAGTAATCCAGTTGTTTATCACAATAACTTTGCAGCCATAACATTGTAAGTCTCTCTCTCTCTCTCTCTCTCTCTCTCTCTCTCTCTCTCTCTCTCTCTCTCTCTCTCTCTCCCGGGTATGAAAACTGGGTCACAACCAAGCCTAAGGCCTACTATGAGAATGAGCCTATATTACCAACGGTTAGTTATATATACAACAGTCATTTTGTTGACATAAAAAATAATTTTGAGTAAAAATATAATTAAGAGACTTAGATGTACAGATAGGCATTCACACATACCTGGAGAGTAGAGAGAGAGAGAGAGAGAGAGAGAGAGAGAGAGAGAGAGAGAATACATGGCGGTCTTGTGAAATAGTAATTTCTTGTGGTGTCAGATTGTGTATTCATGCTCTTGGGTTTGATATCAGCTCTCTCTCTCTCTCTCTCTCTCTCTCATATGTCTTGGATTTCATATCATCTCTCTCTCTCTCTCTCTCTCTCTCTCTCTCTCTCTCTCTCTCTCTCTCTCTCTCTCTGCTCTGCTCTGCTCCAATAACCTGGCATTTTCCCTAAAAGTGGCCTTTCTGTTATACTCGTAGACCTAAATAACAATCAACATCCGTATGCTTTTGTCCATTATTATTATAGGCCTTCCATTATATCTTTCGACAATCGCACCGTGTAATCCGGTGGACGGTGCCGTCGGCCTCCGGTGGTATTCCTTTCAAAGGCATGTAGGCTCCTTCACTGAGGACCGAGTTTTCAATGAGGTCTTTCAACTGGCCTCCAACATCCATTGTTGGAGACTGATTTCGTGGAGTGAATTCCTCCAACCGGTTGGACCTAAATACACAAACACACATATTCACTTACACACACGTACGCAGATATACACATGCACACACGTTGGGAAGTGTAGTCGTGTAAACTAAAGTGTTTTACCCAAGGCTGTTTGTGTTTGAGAAAATTTTTTTAATAATAATAATAATAATGATAATAATAATAATAATAATAATAACAATAATAATAATAATAATAATAATAATTTAAATAGATATCTATGCTTTTCCTAAATTATCTTTTTGTAAATAATGGTATGGTATGCATACCATGAAATGATAATAATAATAATAATAATAATAATAATAATAATAATAATAATAATAATAATAATAATAATTTCAACAGATATTTCTGCTTTTCCCAAATTATCTTTTTCTAAATAATGGTATGGCAACCATACCTGATAATAATAATAATAATAATAATAATAATAATAATAATAATAATAATAATAATAATAATAACAATAATAATAATAATAATAATAATAATAATAATAATAATAATTTCAATAGATATGTATGCTTTTCATATATATATATATATATATATATATATATATATATATATATATATATATATATATATATATATATGTATATATGTATATGTGTGTGTGTGTTTGTATCTTTCACAAACAGCTTTCCATTCTCGAATCCACGTAAAGAGATGCATGCGCCCATTTATCCCTTAACGCAGACTAATAGTTCGCGGCCCTAATATTGACAATGCAACCATTTTATTGCATAATTTGTTATTTCCTAATTGGAGAGAGGTAATTATCGCTAATTGTCAACATCAGATATATATTGCGTTGGACGGGAGGTTAATTATGAACGATTTTTTTTTTCTTGTGTGTTTCGTTCCGTGAATATAACTTTGTTGTGCTTAATAGCTACTATTGTGCCGGCTTTGTCTGTCCGTCCGCACTTTTTTTTTTGCCCTCACTTTTTCTGTCCGCACTTTTTCTGTCTGCACTTTTTTCTGTGCGCGCTTTTTTCTATCAACACTTTTCCGTCCGCACTTTTTTCTCTCCGCACTTTTCTGTCCGCACTTTTTCTGTCCGCACTTTTTCTGTCCGCACTTTTTCTGTCCACCCTCAGATCTTAAATCTTACTGAGGCTAGAGGGCTGCAAATTGGTATGTTGATCATCCCCTTCCAACCATCAAACATACTAAATTGCAACGGTCTAGCCTCAGTAGTCTTTATTTTATTTAAGGTTAAATTTAGCCATAATCGTGCTTCGGACAACGCAACAACATAGGCCACCACGGCTGGCTGAGAGTTTCATAGGCCGCGGCTCATACAGCAATATACCGAGACCACCTAAAGATAGATCTATTTTCGGTGGCCTTGATTATGCGCTGTACAGAAAACTCGATTGCGCCGAAGAAACTTCGACGCATATTTTACTTTTTTTTTTATACAAGACCTGTCTGTTATACAGAGGGGATTTATGATAATGATAATAATAACAACGGTAATTTTGTGTTGGTTGTTGATGAACTAAAAGGCGTTATTTGTGTCTGTGAAGATGTTCATAAATTATTTTCATAAATTTTATCTTTACATTTTCCTTCATACATTTTTTCATACAGTTTCTTCAACATTCAGTTCAAATATTTTCTTCATAATTTTTTATAGATTTTTTCATGAATTTTTCATAAGATTTCTTTATTAAATTTTTCATAAATTTTTTAATACATTTTTTCCCGGATTTTTTTCATACATTTTCTTCATAATTTTTCCATACATTTTGTTTATATGTATTTTCAACATAAATTTTCCTCATAAATCTGTTTCTCATTAATTTTCTTCATAAATTTTTATTAATTTCGCTTCATATATTTTCCTCAGACATTTTCTTCACGATTTTTAAAAATCATTATTTAATAAATTTTCCTCGCAAATTTTCTTCGTGAATTTCTATAAATTTCTTTCATAAAATTTTTCAGAAATTTTCTTCATACATTTTCTTCATAAAATTTTCAGAAAATTTCTTCACAGGATTTTCTTCATAAATTTTGTCATATATTTTCTTCATAAATTTCTTAAATAAATTTTCTTCATACATTTTCTGCACAGATTTTCTTCATTAATTTGTTTCACAATTTTTTTTTTTACCTCTTCTGTCTGTCTACATTTGCATATCATAACTCATCGTCTACATTTGCATATTATAATTCAGCTGTAATTCACAGCCAGTAAACAAAGTAATTAGTATATTTGCATAGTTATCTTTCCGGTATTTAAGTTAATAACCTTAAAGTATTTCATAATTAATATTTGCCTTTCGTCTCTTTACAGGTAAGGAAGTGATATCATATTACCTTCGCGTGGGATGAGTACATTTAAGTATGTTTTGTTTATCTGAAGACCT
>NC_089777.1:17546536-17549036 GCF_040412425.1 Macrobrachium rosenbergii | reverse complement strand
TTGTGATGTGTTTGTAACAAGTTATCGGCACATGTTTATGACATGTTTAAGACTCAGTTATTGTCAAGACTCGCCCAGACAATCTAAAAATTCAGGCTTTTAAAAGACAGCTCAGACATTCTAGCAGCGACTCAGCCATTTCAAAGACACGTTAAAAACCCACCTTGGATTGAAATAAAAAAAAACAACTCAGACATTCTAGCAAGGACTCAGCCATTTCACAGACTTGACATGTTAAAAAAAACCTACCTCGTAGTAGGAATTAACAGACACTGTTACACACCCCCTTTCGTTCATGTTCCAGATATGGTCTCTGCTCATTTCCTTATTCCTTTGTGTTTCAGAGATTGTCTCCACTCATTTCCTTTAATTATTCTCTTTAATTAGTCTCCATTATTCGCCGTCCTGCAGACGTCAAAGAGAATTCCTCCTTCTCTGCCCGAGGAAGAATCGATTCAAGATGAAACAAAAGCTTGTCGGAATCCGTCACCGGAACTTCAAGTCTAATCACTGGAACCACTTTCCAAATTTTATCTCTGGATGTTTATCAGTCAGTCGATGCCCCCCACCCATAACTGGTTCCTTCTCTCTCTCTCTCTCTCTCTCTCTCTCTCTCTCTCTCTCTCTCTCTCTCTACTGAAGTGTGTAACCTAGAGGATGGTTTGATTCAGAATGTTTTATGGCTCTCTCTCTCTCTCTCTCTCTCTCCCCCGTTCTGTTTCTATACTTTTATTTCTCTGATTACTTTCTTAACCAAAAACATTTTATCAGAATGTTTTATGTTTCTCTCTCTCTCTCTCTCTCTCTCTCTCTCTCTCTCTCTCTCTCTCTCTCTCTCTACAGTTCTGTTTCTATACTTTTATTTCTCTGGTTACTTTTATTACCAAAAACATTTTAATTTTTGTAACATTTATGTTAAACAATCATTAAATAATTATTTAATAATTCAATAATTACTGAATTATCATCAAATAATTTAGACTAATAATCATTACCTCTACATAAGCAATTTCACAGACATTCTCCCTCTCAAATAAACAAATTTAGGGCCCACGAAACAGAAGACACACGCCCACAAATCACACTGCCTCTATTATCAACTAAAAGACCCCCGTCAGCCACTTCCCCAGCGACGCCTTCAGGAGCGAGAATGGATGAGTCCGCGTAGGGCGTCAACGAGCACCTTCAGGAGCCAGTCCGCATCATCATATTCATGGACTATGCTAATCTCTTACGTGTGAAAGTTGCCGAGGACCGTGGTGGAGGGAGAGAGAGAGAGAGAGAGAGAGAGAGAGAGAGAGAGAGAGAGAGAGAGAGAGAGAGAGATAATAAAAGGGATTGATCAACAGTTAGTGAATAAATGTAAGAAAGAGCTGAGCGAAGAAAATACAGAGAGAGAGAGAGAGTGAGAGAGAGAGAGAGAGAGAGAGAGAGAGAGAGATTTAACATCAAGAAAGGGAATGATAAATGAATAATGAATTAATATAAGAACGAGCTGAGAGAGAGAGAGAGAGAGAGAGAGAGAGAGAGAGAGAGAGAGAGAGAGAGAGAGAGATTTAATATCAAGAAAGGGAATGATAAATGAATAATGAATAAATATAAGAACGAGCTGAGAGGAGAAGAGAGAGAGAGAGAGAATGAGAGATAATAAAATAGATTGATAAACAGTTAGTGAATAAATATAAGAACGAGCTGAGAGAGAGAGAGAGAGAGAGAGATTTGGTATCAAGCAAAGGATTGATAAATAGATAATGAACAAATGTAGGAACGAGCTGAAAGAGGAAACAAGGGGGAGAGAGAGAAAGAGAGAGAGAGGGAGAGAAAGATTTAATATCAAGCAAGGGAATGATATAAATGAATAATGAATAAATATAAGAGCGAGCTGAGAGAGGAAAAAAGCAAAAGTTTTCCGATCACAGTGGCTGTCCTGAAATTCAGAGAAATGATGAAAAGGAGAGAGAGAGAGAGAGAGAGAGAGAGAGAGAGAGTTTTTGTATTTTGTAATCTATTCTCTTTCTTCTTTATTCATTAGTTATGAATACCATCGATGTAGTATTGATGACACGTATCTCATAGAATGGTTAATAATGATATTAACATCATAGTTATGAAAATGACATCCTCTCTCTCTCTCTCTCTACTGGGATGAAGTTACTTTATTTTTTCCATTGCCAGTAATCTCCTTTTCTCGGAGCTTATGGCACCAACAGGAGGAAGTATGGAATAAACTAGGACACAGGGATACATCTCTCTCTCTCTCTCTCTCTCTCTCTCTCTCTCTCTCTCTCTCTCTCTCATACATATCCTGCAATAGAATGATGCTAAGCCTCTAATCTCCTTTTGGATGTGGGCTGAAATCTTCTTAAGGGTGCAATTTTTATTCCTCGAGGGAAACAGTATTCTTTCTCTCTCTCTCTCTCTCTCTCTCTCTCTCTCTCTCTCTCTCTCTCTCTCTCTCTCTCTCTCTTCTTCTTCTTCTTCTTCTTCTTCTTCTGGGCCA
>NC_089777.1:17489036-17544036 GCF_040412425.1 Macrobrachium rosenbergii | reverse complement strand
ACACTGGGTTTCCTTTTGCCTTTTGACCTGATTGACCGAGTGTATCTGTACACACTGGGTTTCCTTTTGCCTTTTGACCTGATTGACAGAGTGTATCTGTACACACTGGGTTTCCTTTTGCCTTTTGACCTGATTGACAGAGTGTTTCTGTACACACTGGGTTTCCTTTTGCCTTTTGACCTGATTGACCGAGTGTATCTGTACACACTGGGTTTCCTTTTGCCTTTTGACCTGATTGACAGAGTGTATCTGTACACACTGGGTTTCCTTTTGCCTTTTGACCTGATTGACAGAGTGTTTCTGTACACACTGGGTTTCCTTTTGCTGTTTGACCTGACTGGCAGAGTATTTCTGTACACACTGGGTTTCCTTTGCCTTTTGACCTGACTGACCAAAGTGTTTCTGTCCACACTGGGTTTCCTTTTGCCTTTTAACCTGACTGACAGAGTATTTCTGTACACACTGGGTTTCCCTTTGCCTTTTGACCTGAGTGACCAGAATGTTTCTGTACACACTGGGCTTCCTTTTGCCTCTTGACTTGTGCATTTCTCTACCCATTGAGTTCCCTCGCTCCTTCTGACCAGAGTGTTCGTTTTGCAGGTTTCTTGTTTGCCTTTTGACTAGAGTGACCCCAGGTGTTTCTTTACCCACAGGGTTCCCTTTTCCCTTCGGACCAGAGTTTTCTTCCCACAGGGTTTTCTTTTGCTTTTGGACCAGAGTTTTCTTCCTCCTCAGTTTGCCATTTTGCCACTTGACCAGAATGTACTTCTTATTCAGTTTCCCTGGGTATTTTCTTCCCAGTATAGATCCTGGTCTTCAAATGCAAGTCTTCGTCCGCGTTATGTCCTCAGTTGGCTCTTACCTGATAGGGGCTTATTATTATTATTATTATTATTATTATTATTATTATTATTATTATTATTATTATTATTATTATTATTATTATATATCTTCACTCCAGCTAATGTCTTCAAGAGGTAAACGAAAAAAGACAAGACCGTATAATATGTGTTGTTGTTATTATTATTATTATTATTATTATTATTATTATTATTATTATTATTAATGTTTTTATTATTATTATATTTTCAAGAAGTCACACGAAGAAAGATAAGACCGTATCTTTGTTATTATTATTATTATTATTATTATTATTATTATTATTATTATTATTATTATTATTATTATTATTATATCTGACGAGGTCTTTGAAGAAAAATAAGACTGTATCTTTGTTATTAATATTATTATTATTATTATTATTATTATTATTATTATTATTATTATTATTATTATATCTTCACGAGATCACACGAAGAATGACAAGACTGTATCTTTATTATTATTATTATTATTATTATTATTATTATTATTATTATTATTATTATTATTATTATTATTATACCCTCCCGAGGTCACACGAAGAAACACAAGACCGTGCCATTGTTACCAGAGCCAAGGTTGGGGAGGAATGCACCTAAAACACGTGACCTTGGAAGGGAGGGGGATCTTGTCTGTTCAAAACTCACAGTAGCGTTGCGGGGTTGTTGTCACTTTGCGTGTGTGTGTGTGTGTGTTTGCTGAGTGGGGGTGTGGGTAGGGGTGGGGAGGTGTCCTGCCTTTAGGATCGGGTGGGAGGGGGCGTTAAGTGTTCCTGAGGAAGAATTTTGGGGGAATTTTTAGGAATTCAGTCACGGCGGGTGGGTAACGATGCGGGCCACCATTACGATTCTCTCTCTCTCTCTCTCTCTCTCTCTCTCTCTCTCTCTCTCTCTCTCTCTCTCTCTCTCCTCTGATAAACCAACCACTATGGAGTGTCAGCTAGCCTTCGTGGAAGATGATAACTATGCCATTAACTTGGATTGAGGGGAGAGAGAGAGAGAGAGAGAGAGAGAGAGAGTGTAAAATGACTGTGACTTTGTGTGTGGAGAGAGAGAGAGAGTAGAAAGTACACTAAATATGATTTTAGTTTATGTATGTTTTATGTGTGTGAGTGTGTGTGTGTAAAAAAGAGAGAGAGAGAGAGAGAGAGAGAGAGAGAGAGAGAGAGAGAGAGAGAGAGAGAGATGAGCGTGTGAGAGAGACAGAGATAGAGAGTACACTAAGTATGACGTTCTGTGTATTTCTGTGTAAAAGAGAGAGAGAGAGAACGAACGACCTTCCCCCCCCCAACTCTTTCTCACCTGCAAAAACCGGCTTTCACCTAGCAGCGGCTCTCTTCCGTGACTGAGAAATAAAGCCAGCGTGAAAAAGTATGCAACCCCAAACAGCCACACCATTGACTCCTGTATAGAAAGTAGAGTCTGTCAGGTACTGTACTATAATACACACTCATTCAGGTCAATAAAGAGAGATATACACAGACAGGTGTGTGTGTGTGTGCGTCTGTGTGTGTGATTCTGTGTACACAAAGAGCAATGGAGCAGGTTCGTGAGAGCTACAATAATAGCTAGCTGCTTTGATGTAGTGGTATTCAAAAGGCTTTCAATTTATAGCTGGCGGTTGCTGGAGTTCTATCTGCTGCTTAGTGTGTTGAACTTCACGTTTAGTTATTTCAGTCCGTGAATATTTGTATTTTGTCATTTCTGGAGAGCTACAGTAACAGCTAGCTCCTTTCTTGTAGTGTAAATTAAAATAGTTTTCAATATATATCTTGTGGTTGCTGGAGTTATATATGTTGCTTACTGTATTGAACCTCACTGTTTTGGTATTGTAGTCCAAAGAGATTTTTGTTTTATGATTTACTTGCAATTCTATCTATTTAATTAGTAAATTGTTAATTTATATTTTTATAATAACTGTGGGCTTGTTCCATATGAATAGGGTTCATCTTCTGAATAATAATAATAATAATAATAATAATAATAATAATAATAATAATAATAATAATAATAATAAATTTATTGTCAAAAATAAATAAACAAAATTATCATTCATAATTTATAGAAATTAATAAAAACACTGAAGACATTTTGTTAGAATTAGTCTTTGAAATATGTAACAGTTTCAAACCAACCTATAAGATATTAAGGGCCGCTGTACGCATGCGCAAAAGGCCTAAGGCCTATAGAGATTTATAGCAGCAATAGCTGGTGAAGGGGAAAGTCTTTGTACTTAGATTTATAGGCAACGTTTTGATCCATATCATTTTGTCTATGTTTGTTTGTTGTTTGTAAGCAGTCGCGTTTAAAGAAGAGAGTTATATGGATCTGTTGTGTGAGTTGGTGTGTATGTGTATTGGTATATATACATATATGTGTATGTATATATATATATGTATGTATGTATATATATGTATGTATGTATATATATGTGTGTATGTATATATGTATATATACACGTTAAAAAATTTGTTTTCTTAATTTCTATTATATGTCTTTTAATACTATCAGTTAATGTTATTTTATTTCTTTTTTTAAAAAAAGCCCTTTTCTTACCACGCAAGCAGAGAGAGAGAGAGAGAGAGAGAGAGAGAGAGAACAAATGTTTCATGTACTGTATTTTGGTAAAGAGAATTTACATGCTAGGTAAATAAATGTGTCATTAGCTCTCTTTTCAAAGGCTGTGATGTCTTGCGTCACTATCCAATGATATTTAGCTGGGACCTCCCTTCCCCCCCCGTCTCCCCTTCCGAAATATGGGGAGGGGGTCCCTGGCAGGAGGTGGGGAGGTTTGGGGGTTGGGAGGTGAGTCACCTGTCCAACCCAAAGGACCTTGCGGGAAAGTCTCTCTCTCGGGGTATCAGTTACCTTGAGGCGGCATACCCACCCCTCTCTCTCTCTCTCTCTCTCTCTCTCTCTCTCTCTCTCTCTCTCTCTCTCTCTCTTCTGGCCTAGTCCAGATGGGTTTCGCCATTACGTATTACAAAAAAATAAAAGATATGTTGCCTACAATTTCACCCTAGTGAACCTAAGTCGCCGACATGTTGCCTACAACCTCACACTAGTAAACCTAAGTCGCCGACATGTTGCCTACAATCTCACCCTAGTAAACCTAAGTCGCCGACATGTTGCCTACAACCTTACCCTAGTATACCTACCTGAGTCGTCGACATGTTGCCTACAACCTCGCCCTATTAAACCTAAGTCGCCGACATGTTCCCTATAACCTCACCCTAGTAAACCTACCTAAGTCGCCGACATGTTGCCTACAACCTCATCCTAGTAAACCTACCTAAGTCGCCGACATGTTCCCTACAACCTTACCTTTGTAAACCCACCGAAATTGTCGACATGTTCCCTACAAACTCACCCACAAAAGGCAGTTTACAAAAATGTTGCATACATTGTTTGTCGCAACTTCAGTGTTTGGTTTCTGAGTAGAGCTGATGTTTGTGCGTCTATGAGATTATAATGATCACATTGTTGTGTATGGTGAAGGGGGCGGGGGAAGAAATTATATGTTATGGTGAAAGATTCAACGCTCGTGATTATCGGTTCCGCTGTTTTGGTGTCCGTTTTCTGCTTTAACTTTCGGAAGGGTTTCGGAGGGTTGACAGCTCTGGGGAATGCGTGTGTGTGTGTGTGTGTGTGTGTGTGTTTTTGTTTGTATTGATTTTGTTTACGCTTGAATATATAAACTTTAACGTGTCTGTGCAAATACGTATATGTATATATATATATATATATATATATATATATATATATATATATATATATATATATATATATATATATATATATATTATATATATGTATATAATATATATACAAATTTATATATATATATAAATTTTATATATATATATATATATATATATATATATATATATATATATATATATATATATATATATATATATATATATATATACATACACACATATGTAATGCTTCATAATCTAAGTAATGTTCATTTGCAACTCAATCTTTAAACAGCAAAGACATCTGGTACTTTTAAATCAATATTCTATGTAACAAAAGAGAAACATTACACAATATTATAAGTTACCGAAGAGAAACATCACTCAATGCTCTAGGCGCCAGAAGAGAAACAATACCAATTAGCAAAAACACTTAAGGCAGCCTTGACACATTCCTACCAGGTAAGGTGGAAATGATGACACACCAAGGTAGAACAGTTTACACGATATTTATTCTCCTCATTATTCATTTTTCGTTTTCTGTAAGAGAAAAATATTGTGCCGGCTTTGTCCGTCCGCACTTTTTCTGTCCGCCCTCAGATCTTAAAATCTACTGAGGCTATAGGGCTGCAAATCTGTATGTCGATCATCCACCCTCCGATCATCAAACATACCAAATTGCAGCCCTCTAGCCTCAGTAGTTTTTATTTTATTTAAGGTTAAATTTAGCCATAATGGTGCTTCTGGCAACGATATAGGATAGGCCACCACCAGGCCGTGGTTAAAGTTTCATGAGCCGCGGCTCATACAGCATTATACCGAGACCACCGAAAGGTAGATCTGTTTTCGGTGGCCTTGATTATACGCTGTAGCGGCTGTATAGAAATCTCGATTTTGCCGAAGAAACTCCGGCGCATTTTTTACTTGTTTAGTCTATTTTGAGTCGGTTATTCTGAGATTCCTTCCACTTTCGTAGTCAGGATTTTAGGATACATTTTGATTACCCTGAAAGTCCTTCTTAGGAACCGAAGAACAATGAACTCCTTGGGAGTCCTTCCTGAACCTCGCCAGATAAAGGATCCTTTCCTTCAATACAATTTATTTTACTCAACATCCGTTTCGTCGCAGGAGAGGAATGAAAGTGTTACCCACTGACTTGGCATCGTAATTTGCTTAAATCCTCTCGGACGCTCGAGAGATGTTTGGATGTTGGCATATTGGATGTTGTGGTGTTGATGTTATGATGCTGGATGTTGAGATGTTTGGATGTTGAGATTTTCGGATGATGAGATGTTTGAATGTTGAGATATTGGATGTTGAGATGTTTGGATGTTGTGGTGTTGATGTTTGAATGATGAGATGTTGGATGTCGAGAGGTTTGGATGTGGAGATGTTTGGATTTTGAAATGTTGGATGCTGAGATGTGAGATGTTGGATGCTGAGATGTTAAATGTCGAGATGTTTGGATGTTTGAATGCTGAGATGCTTATATGTTGAGATGTTGGAGCTGAGATGTTTGATGTTGAGATGTTGGAGCTGAAATGTTTTGGTGCTGAGATGCTTATATATTGAGATGTTGGAGCTGAGATGTTTGATGCTGAGATGCTTATATGTTGAGATGTTTGGATGCTAAAATGTTTTGATGTCGAGATGTTAGATGTTGAGATGTTCTATGCGTGCTCGTTCGGCCTTCGTTGTCAACATCACTTGAGGCATGGCGTGTTTTGGTGACGCGTTTCTCTTGTTTTATTTTTTTTTCTTTTTTTGTATCTCTTTGTCTTGAAGATGAAAGTATTGTTTTTATATTAATTTTGAATAATTTTTCTTCTCATTATTATTATTATTATTATTATTATTATTATTATTATTATTATTATTATTATTATTATTATTATTATTATTATTATTATATTGTAAAGCACCTGGTGCTTTATAGTAATAATAATAATAATAATAATAATAATAATAATAATAATAATTCTAAAAACCATTTGTCCTGACACGTTCAAATTCACAGGTAAACAAAAATAGTTGTGTTTTTCAAACCTCGCGTGGATATATTAGGAGTCAGAAATATTTTTATAGAATCTATAAAGAAAGAGAAAGAGAATAATCTTAGAACCGACTCAAAAGTCAGGAAAGTTTTTATAGAATCTATAAACCTAGAACTGACTCAAAAGCCAGAAATTGTTGTGATAGAATCTATAAACACAGAAATGACTCAAAAGACAGAAATGTTTGATAGAATCTATAAACTTAGAACTGGCTCAAAAGCCAGAAATGCTTTGATAGAATCTATAAACTTAGGATTGACTGGAAGGTCAGAGATTTTTGATAGAATCTATAAACCAAGAACTGACTCAAAAGCCAGAAATGTTTAAGTAGAGTCTATAAACTTAGAACTTAGTCCAAAGTCAGAAATGTTGTGAGAGACTCTGTAAACCTAGAATTGACTGGAAAGTCAGAGATGATTTTATAGAATCTATAAAGAAAAGATAGAGAATCAACTTATAATTTAGAATTGAATACCTGTGAGAGTACCTACCCGTGATGCCCACACCCTCCCCCCCCAACAGGTGTACGTAAGACCACCACACATGACAGGTTAATGGAAGACAGAGTTAGACCACGAAAAAGACAGACGCTCGGACCATCCGTCGATCGAAAGTGGCCCTCTGTCGAATCCCCTGCCGTCGAATCGTCGACAGTTCCGTCATTTATCGTAGACAGAAACGAAGAAGAAGAAAAAAGGCCTTTAAAAGTCTCTGTGTGCTTAGCACCAGGTGAAAAAGCTTGCATATGTAAAGGGAGAGAGAGGGAGGGAGAGAGAGAGGGAGGGGGAGGGGGACGGATCGGTTGTGAGCAACGCAGGTGAAAGTGAATGCTCGGACCGTTGTGCTAAAGCGATCTCTCTCTCTCTCTCTCTCTCTCTCTCTCTCTCTCTCTCTCTCTCTCTCTCTCTTGACGAGCGTTCTAATAACTGATTGATTGGTTTGTGTAGATCGGCGTTCAGTCCTTGTAATTGATTTGGTTACTTGTGACGAGTTCGAAGGACTCTCTCTCTCTCTCTCTCTCTCTCTCTCTCTCTCTCTCTCTCTCTCTCTCTCTCTCTCTCAGGTACTGTAGCTCTGAACTGTGACAGGTTGGGAAGAGAACGTGTGAGATATTCTTGCTATGCTTTGTAATTAAGAATCCTCTCTCTCTCTCTCTCTCTCTCTCTCTCTCTCTCTCTCTCTCTCTCTCTCTCTCTCTCTCTCTCTTTGTTATTTCATGAAATTGCTACAAAAATGGGTCTGAATTATAATAACATTTGTCATGTTTACCTTTACAACTTGAAGGGTGTTATCTCTCTCTCTCTCTCTCTCTCTCTCTCTCTCTCTCTCTCTCTCTCTCTCTCTCTCTCTCTCTCTCTGAAAAATATGAAAATCCATTTTGCAATAATTAACTTCATGTTACTGTTTTGATTAAACTCTGACAAACTCCAAACTTGTTTGATTTCGTTTGATTAAATCTCCTGTTAATACGTGAGTGTGAGTGTGAGTGTGTGTTTGTGTGTATGTTTTATACGCATGCGTGTGCGTATGAATGGCGTGAGTATGTGGAGTGTATTTTCAATTGTTTGAGTGTGTGTATGTGTGTGTTGCATCTTATGTATGTGTGCATGTATTAACTGTATTTAGATTGTCAGTATTCATACGCTTTTTGTGCGTATACGTAATTGCGTATTTGTAAGCATTTACCTATCTCTGGTGTATCATTATTATTATCAATATTATTATTATTATTATTATTATTATTATTATTATTATTATTATTATTATTATTATTGGAGATCCTGAAAATTATGTTTCACTTTGTATATTTTAGTGTATTTATAATTGAAAAGTTATTTTCCTTTTAATTATTCTCAAGTTATTTGTGTTCATACCTTTCCTCTCTCTCTCTCTCTCTCTCTCTCTCTCTCTCTCTCTCTCTCTCTCTCTCTGAGGTTTCAAAAATTGTTGAAAAATGGATCTGAATTATATTAACGTTAGCCACATTTTTCTCATCATTTGAAGGATATTGGTTCTCTCTCTCTCTCTCTCTCTCTCTCTCTCTCTCTCTCTCTCTCTCTCTCTCTCTCCTCTCTCTCTCTCTCTCTCTGTGAAGTTTCAAAAAATTGTTGAAAAATGGGTCTGAATTATATTAAGGCTGGCCACATTTTTCTCATAATTTGAGGGATATTGGCTCTCTCTCTCTCTCTCTCTCTCTCTCTCTCTCTCTCTCTCCATGACGCTTGACCAACAACGTAACGGAAATGAACGCGGTAGGGGCTCGTTGTTGCCTTTTGTCATGGTCTGTTGGTCATGTTTATTGGGAGGGGAGGGGGAGGGAAGAAGGAGGAGGGGGAGGAGGAGGAGGGGGAGGGACATACTTCCCCTCTCTCTTCCTTCGCCTTTACCTCAACCACCAACAGATGGAATGGGTAAAGGAGGGTGTTTGTACCAATTAGTCACCTGTCCAGGTGAGAATGCTTCAGCCATGCGGATAGATTTGGAAATATGTAATACGTTTTTGCTTTCAAGATTGTGTGTACTTGTGTGTGTGTGTGTGTGTAAGTGTGTAGTGTGGTCCTGTGCGCGTGCGCCTACGCATGTATCATCTGTTGATGACGTAGGAGGGATGTATAATCTACTTCATTCTCTTAAAGGGGATGCACCTGTGTGTTTACCTGTGTTAATGCCACCTGTTGTCGTGGACGGATGTGATGGATGATGATTTTGGATGATTGGATTGCGCTCAGTAAGCTGTGATCGGTAAACTATACCTCATTTTGAAGGTGATTTAGGAAATAAGACTTCTGTTAAGTGCATGTCATAATTTCTGTTAATTTTCAGACATTATATGACAGGTGTAATGATTTTTGCATTATTTGATTATGCTCGGTAAATTGTAATCGGCAAAATATGCCTCATTTGGAACCTGATATAGGAAATAAGACTTCTGTTAAGCGCATGTCATAATTTCTATTAATATAAAGACATTATGTAACAGGTGTAATGATTTTGCATGATTTGATTGCTCTCAGTAAATTGTACTCGATAATCTATTCCTCATTTTAAAACTGATTTAATGAATAAAACGACTATTGAGTGCATACCATAATTTCTATCAATATAAAGTCATTATACAACAGGTAACATACACTAGTTTAATATTCTGTCCTCGTAAGCTGGAAGAACCATTCTAGACGTGCAAAGAGTCTTAACGCCATTGGCAGCCTTCCAGAAATATGGAACTGATATTTTCATTCCAGTTGACTGCCATTGTCGCAGGCTTTTTGAGGAGCCGCTACACAGGTGAATCCTTCTTGCTCACTACTAATAATAATATGAATGAATTTGTTCCCCCCTTGAATATGTTTAGATCAAGCAGGCAGCAGGATTTCGTATGGGACGTTTTGAGATTCTCTCTCTCTCTCTCTCTCTCTCTCTCTCTCTCTCTCTCTCTCTCTCTCTCTCTCTCTCTTGTTTCAAGAAATTGTTCTAAAATGGGTCCAAATTAGATTAATATTTCAGATTTTTTTCCCCTTTTCAAGGGGCAACAGTTTACGGAAAGGTTGCTAGATCTCTCTCTCTCTCTCTCTCTCTCTCTCTCTCTCTTCACGTATGTATGGGTGTTTGAAGAATCTTTTTGTATCCCTGCTGTGCTTTGTACTGCAATTTAGAATCTCTCTCTCTCTCTCTCTCTCTCTCTCTCTCTCTCTCTCTCTCTCTCTCTCTCTCTTCCCTTTGTGTTTTTTTGATGAAGGAGAAGTACAAAGTGTTGTAGCTACAACACAAGACAAGGCTGGTTCCACCGGTTACGGAGTTACTGGAGAAACATGAGACAAAGAGAGAGAGAGAGAGAGAGAGAGAGAGAGAGAGAGAGAGAGGTTTTGTCGTTGACAAAGTAGAAGAAACACCCACCTCTCTCTCTCTCTCTCTCTCTCTCTCTCTCTCTCTCTCTCTCTCTCTCTCTCTCTCTCTCTCTCTCTCTTCACCTTTGTACGGATGTCTCAAGAACCTTTTTGTTTTTCGTATCCTTGCTATGCTTTATACTGTAATTGAGAATAATCGCTCTCTCTCTCTCTCTCTCTCTCTCTCTCTCTCTCTCTCTCTCTCTCTCTCTCTCTCTCTCTCTCTCTCTCCGTGGAGCCTTGGTACCCTGTGTCACCCAGTATCATATTTTTCTGTGCTTAGATTTAATAATAATAATGATAATTATAATAATAATAATAATAATAATAATAATAATAATAATAATAATAATAATAATAATTTCAGCTTATGGTGTTGTATAAAAACAGAATTTAAATATATTAAAGACAATAAAAAATACTCATAGTGAAAAATATATATAAATCATTAATATTTTTCTAGCCTCAGACTCTCTCTCTCTCTCTCTCTCTCTCTCTCTCTCTCTCTCTCTCTCTCTCTCTCTAAATAAATAAATAAATAAATAAATAAATAAATTAAAGACAGTGTAGAATATTTAAGCGAAGTGAAACAAATATTTAAATCATTAATATTATTTTTAGTCACAATCTCATCTCTCTCTCTCTCTCTCTCTCTCTCTCTCTCTCTCTCTCTCTCTCTCTCTCTCTCTCTCTCTCTCTCTCTCTCTCTCTTTAAATAAATTAAAGATAGCGTCCAATACTTAAGTGGTGAAACAAATATATAAATCACAAATAGATTTTAGTCACAAATTCATTTCTCTCTCTCTCTCTTCTCTCTCTCTCTCTCTCTCTCTCTCTCTCTCTCTCTCTCTCTCTCTAAATAAATAAATAAATTAAAGATAGCGTACAATACTTAAGTGGTGAAATAAATATATAAATCACAAATAGATTTTAGTCACAAATTCATTTCTCTCTCTCTCTCTCTCTCTCTCTCTCTCTCTTTAAATAAATTAAAGATAGCGTACAATACTTAAGTGGTGAAACAAATATATAAATCATAAATAGATTTTTAGTCACAAATTCGTTTCTCTCTCTCTCTCTCTCTCTCTCTCTCTCTCTCTCTCTCTCTCTCTCTCTCTCTCTCTCTCTTAGGCATCCCCTCAACCCCTTAAAGCAGACCCGTGACTGAAATAGGAGAGAATGGCCGAGGCGGTAGGCCTAAGGCCTATTGTCCGCGCAAACCGAGGAATGAAGGAATCTCAGGCCTTCTTACGTAAATAGGGTTTTCATGTTCAATGACTTTGCTTTTTAGAGAAGAAAGTTCGCCTGTGTTATTTTCCTTAAATAATTTAGATTTACTTTTATTATTATTATTATTATTTATTATTATTATTATTATTATTATTATTATTATTATTATTAAACGTACTTTCATATTGTGAATAACAGAATGGCTATTATTTTGCTAAATAAAAATTATTATTATTATTATTATTATTATTATTATTATTATTATTATTATTATTATTATTATTATTATTATTAGCCCTAACAGAAGCCCCATTATTCTCTAGAGAAAACTAAAAACTAAACCCTTTTTAAAATCTGTCAAAAACTATTATCCTTAACGAAACGAAAGTCCCTACGACCCACCTGTTTAATGTACGGAAGGGTCCTAGTTGTACCCCAAAAAGTGGCTTACTCTCTGTTCCTCAACTGTGAAGCAGAATTCATTATTATAATGAACGTGCCTAGGGAGGTTTGAAATTGAATATTCGTAAGGCGATTTGAGGGTTACAGGGGAATGAGGTTGTGGTTAGATGGATAAATAGATAGATAGATAGATAAGTTGTTAGATAGATAGATAGATAGATAGATAGATAGATAGATAAGTAAGTAAATGGATAGATAGATAGATAGATAGATAGATAGATAGATAGATAGATAAGTAGGAAGATAGATATGCAATTGGATAAATAATTATATAAGTAGATAGATAGATAGATAGATAGATAGATAGATAGATAGATAGACAGATAAATAGATAGATATATAGATAGATAAAGAATAAATCCCTATCTTAACACTGAAAGAGATCCAGCAACTAAACTTCTCTGCAAATCTTTGAGAAGAGAGAGAGAGAGAGAGAGAGAGAGAGAGAGAGAGAGAGAGAGAGAGAAATAGCCAGCAACCAAACGTCTCCACAAATCATAGGGAAGAGAGAGAGAGAGAGGAACAATAATCGTAGCAATGTCGCACATAAATTATTAAACGTCTCTGCAAATCATCAGAAAAGAGAGAGAGAGAGAGAGAGAGAGAGAGAGAGAGAGAGAGCCTGTCTTTGGTAAGGCTTCCTATGAAGTGTCAGGTTCGCCTGAAAACCTTTTGATGAACAAGCCTGTCTCCTGTGTCCTGATGTTTGCTCCCTCCGTCACGAAGGGCAAAGGGCTTGAGATAGACTGATGATGATGATGGACGCGAGGACAGGGGAAAGAGAGAGAGAGAGAGAGAGAGAGAGAGAGAGAGAGAGAGAGAGAGAGAGAGAGAGAGGAGTTGTAAGACACTGCATAAATTCTTAAACGTGTCTGCAAATCATTTAAATAATTTGAATTAGATATTGATACAAAATATTTACTGGATTAGGAAGAGGAAAGAGAGAGAGAGAGAGAGAGAGAGAGAGAGAGAGAGAAAGAGAGAGATTGATCGTTGTAATGTACTGCCTCAAGTATTGTTGAATGTCTCTACAAATCACTTATATTATTGTGATTAAAAATAAGACAAAATATTTGATAAATGAGAGAGAGAAGAGAGAGAGAGAGAGAGAGAGAGAGAGAGAGAGAGAGAGAGAGAGAGATTGATTCGTTGTAATATACTGCATCAAGTATTATTGAAAGTCTCTACAAATCACTTAAATGATTGATTAAATAATCTCACAAAATATTTGATAAATTAGGAAGGGAGAGAGAGAGAGAGAGAGAGAGAGAGAGAGAGAGAGAGAGGCATAAAACGTCCCTGCCATTCAAATAATTAGTTTGAAACATGACCGCAAAAATATTTTTTTTACCAGGATGCCTCAATCATAAAATTATTTATATTTTCAATGACTGACATGAATGACCTTTCCGTGTAACGGGAAAATGTATAAATAAAAGCAAAGTATGATATATACATTTTTTCATGGGAATAATGATAGATTTAAAATATGGGTAAATTCTTTTTCTGATGCTGCATATTGTCATTGTTTTATCGTCATCATTTATTATTATAGCTCTCATGATGCGTTTTTATAATTATAAATATAGATCACTTCTCTTCTTGATGCTGTACATTATCCTTATCTTATCATTATAAAAACCATTGTCATTGTATTTTTCTGGAGTGATAGACGCTACTCTGGCATTAAGTTATTTGTATCAGTAATGGATCTATTCACTTTAAAAATAAAAAATTATAACATTTAAATAAACATATTTTATTAAAATTGCTTTAGATACCTAACCTAACCTAACCTAACCAACATAACCTAACCTAATCTAACCAACCCAACCTAACCTAACCTAACCTAACTTAGCCTAACCTATTTGCAGTACTGAAGTCTTTCCCTTTCCTGTTATAGAGAGATTTTAATCCTGTAAATCTTCCAATTTCCTCGTCATAAAGATTCTACTGCCTTTTTCAATAACGAGAGCAACTAAGGAAAAGGCTATTTTCCACGCGTAGGAAACAGGGAAAGGGCAAATGAACAGGAATATAAAGAAGGAGAAAGGAAAAATAGAATGATAATCTAGCATTTTCACGTAGGCGTCATTCCGTATGGAAACGTGACTCCCAGGACACGTGACAGAGAGTGTGGGGGCGGTGGTGGTGGGTGGGGGGGGTATGGAGTGGTAGGGACTGTGTGGGAGGTTGGGGGGGAAGGGGGTGGGGGATTGGAAAGCGGAGGCGGAATTGGAGCTAGAGTAGGTGGATAACGTGGGAGACGCCACAATGCAAAAATGATTCGGTTGAAATTTCAAATGTGAGAGGCCGACAGCCAACCAGAGAGAGAGAGAGAGAGAGAGATAGAAGGTGAGAAAGAGAGAGAAAATGAGAGAGAGAGAGAAAGAAAAAGAGAGAGGGGGAGAGAGAAAAAAAGAGAGAGAGAGAGAGAGAGAGAGTGAGAAAGAGAGATAGAAAAAGGAGGGAGAGAGAGAGAGAGAAAGGAGAGTCAGAGAGGGAGAGAGAGAAAAAACAAAAGAGAGAGAAAGAAAAAGAGAGAGAAGGAGAAAGAGAGAGAAAGAGAAAATGAGAGAGAGAAAGCAGTTTGTTTATGTGTGAGTATTCATGCTTATATGTAAGTGTATATTTCAATATTTATGACTATATACATAGGTGTGTATTGGTACACCTGTATCTAATATTCTTGTCTTGTAACTCTAAGAATGAGAAATATTGAATAATTCAGTTTTATAGTCTTGCCCTTACAATACCTGTTGATTCCTTTCTCTCTCTCTCTCTCTCTCTCTCTCTCTTTATATATATATATATATATATATATATATATATATATATTTATATATATATATATATATATATATATATATATATATATATATATATATATATATATATATTATATATATATATATATATCACCTACATATTTTGTGTACAGTGCTTGAGAGAGAGAGAGAGAGAGAGAGAAATAAGAAAACTTAAAAAAATAAAGAAAATAAAGACTATAATTACACCAGTATCATTTTGAGCGAGGAAAAATTGGGAAAAAAATGACAAAAAACTCCCTGCGGACGGAATCGATCCCTCGCGTAGGAGAGCGGGTAATTCCCCCTATTGTCTCCGACCTTAATCATCTTTGTTTCTTTTCTTCCTACCCGCTTCTCCCGTTCTTCTTTTCACCTCTTCTTTTCACTTCTTCTTTTCACTCTCCGATGGGAAGAGAAAATATCCACGCTTTGTTGTTTTATCAACCAAGCAGAGCAACAACAATGCGCCTTTAAAATGATAGCAGCAACAGCAGTGAGTTGTTGTCGTTTCTCAGATGTTGTTGTATGTTGTTTTTTTTTATATTTTTTTCTTTTTATTTTATTTTTTTTTTACCCATACGCTATCTGACATACAAAGCGAGAGGGGAGATTTCAAATTGAATTAAAACTTTGCAGGGTTTGGAGGGGAAGGTCTGTTGGAAGCCTCTCTCTCTCTCTCTCTCTCTCTCTCTCTCTCTCTCTCTCTCTCTCTCTCAATCTATATATATATATATATATATATATATATATATATATATATATATATATATATATATATATATATATATATATATATATATATATATATATATATATATTTATATATATACTTACATATATAAGTGTGTTTCATTTCCACATTATTACCAATGGATGTTTGAATGTGTTAACCAAATTGCAGGTAATGTAGCCTACACATGATTTCGTTTTAATATTCAGATTTCTACTTTTTCTATTTTTTTTCTTTTAACATGAGGCCTCTGATAAAATGATTAGACCATTTTTGGTTAAATTAGGATGAAAAGTCGGAGGGTTTTTGAAAGCACTGGTCAAAAAGTGTAGATGGTTTTTCCGTATTTCAAAAATGGTTTAAAAATGTATGTTACAATGAATTGAAAATATTTTTTTATTCAGTCTAATACATTAAGATATTTCGTGTGATAATTTTGCTTTATATTTATGAAATTACTTTTAAAAACCTGTCTACTTATTTCATAAATGATTTCAAAATTTATGATGCAGTGATTTTAAATTAATTTTTTAATTCACTTAAAAAGTAATAAAATTTTTCGAGTGATAATTTGACTGGAAAGTTATGAAATTATTAAAAATCTGTTTTTAAACGTATTAATGATTTTATTCTTTGAAAAATTATTGGTCAAAACCGTGTTACAAAATATCTTCAACTTTTTATTCATTCGTAAATTATTAAAAACATTTTTTGACTGATAATTTTACTGAAAAAGTTATACCATTATTATTTTTAAATCTACTCTTTGCTAGTATTGGCTATTTCATTCTCTGAACAATAACTGACCATAAACTTTGTCACACCATTTTTCTGTTTTAGAAAGTATCTACTTTAGAAAAAAAACTTTCGAAAGCACTTATTTTAGAAAGCATTCGTTTTAGAATGCTTTTTTTCAGAAAGCATTTATTTTAGAAAGCATTAATTTTAGAATGCTTTTATTTTAGAAAGCATTTATTTTAGAAAGCATTTATTGTAGAAAGCATTTATTTTAGAAAGCATCCATTGTAGAAAGAATTTATTTTATAAAGCATTTATCTTATAAAGCAAAAGTTCGAAAGCATTTAATTTAGAAAGCATTTTTTAGAAGGCATTTCTTTTAGAAAGCATTCAACTGAAAAACATTCTTTAGAAACTATTTATTTTAGAAAGCACTCAATTTAGAAAGCATTTATTTTAGAGAGCATTCATTTGAAAAAACATTTTTAGAAAGCATTTATGTTAGAAAGCATTCATTTTAGGAAGCATTTATTTTAGAAATAATTCATTTTAGAAAGCATTTATTTTAGAAAGCACTCATTTTAGAAAGCATTTTTATTATAGAAAGCATTCATTTGAAAAAAAAAAGTTTTTAAGCATTCAATTTAGAAAGCATTCATTTTAGAAAGCAAAAATTCGAAGTCTGGCATTCCTTTCATAACTTAATCCATTCATCTGGGTCATTTCATACATAACAAGTGAAAGGGGGGGGGGGTTAGGGGTAGGGGGAGGAGGGAGGGGAATGAGTGAATGATGCAGAATTATATCAATTACTCTTCACTCCGGAAGTGACGTTCCCCTCCATTCACAGCTTTTCGGCACTTCCGGTCCTTGTTTAGGGGGGCAATACTTTGTCACCTGATTATATGACAGATATATTTTGGCAGTTCGATGGTGCGTGGTTCCTGAGATTTTAAAATTTTTTTAAATTTATTATTTTTTAATTTTTGTTCGTGGAAGTGTCTGGTTTGTTATATTATATATATATATATATATATATATATATATATATATATATATATATATATATATATATATATATATATATATATATATATATTAATATCACATACATATATAATATCAAATATATATATATATCCAAGAAATATATATATATAAATATATATATATATATATTTATATATATATATATATATATATATATGGTAAATATATATATATATGTATACATGTACGTATATGAAATTATATTATATTTATATTAAGGTTATTTTAAAACGATTATAAAATTACAAACTGCATCTAAATTATGATTTATTATAAATCAAGAATCCCTTCTTTGCCCAGGAAATTAAATTCTCTCTCTCTCTCTCTCTCTCTCTCTCTCTCTCTCTCTCTCTCTCTCTCTCTCTCTCTCTCTCTCTCTCTGAAAAACCCATATGTAGCTTAAAGGAATAATTTCAAATCCGAACATAACTTTTGTACATTATGCAAATAACTACCTGGAAGGGAGTAATTAAGCTTGCCTCACCTACCTAGCTAATGATTCTCCTGCATAATTTCACCCAAAACACCAAATTTGAAAGTGTTCGTATTTATCTATGGGAGAGAGAGAGAGAGTCTCTCTCTCTCTCTCTCTCTCTCTCTCTCTCTCTCTCTCTCTCTCTCTCTCTCTCTCTCTGCTTCGGGCGGTGCAAAGTATATTAGGTTATGATGAAATATCTGAGAACACACCCACGGAGAGAGAGAGAGAGAGAGAGAGAGAGAGAGAGAGAGAGAGAGAGAGAGAGAGAGAGAGAGAGAGAGAGAATTTTTAATATTATAATTATTATTATTATTATTATTATTACTACACCTTACCATCATCTTTTATCTCTCTATCCATTCATCCCCTAATTCTAATTTATGCTAACTATCTCCCTCCCCCTCCCCTCCCCAAAAATAGGGCCACTCTATCCCCCTACAACTTAATGCAACATCACGGAAGCCTTATCTAAATCAACTTTGCAATAATCGTTCAGAATTGACAGAGCTCCTTTTGACGAATTTGGTATAATCGTTATACAGTCGGTGGATAATCCTCACGAATTATTTAGGGAGGGCCAGTAATTGATGGGTGTCATCACTGGTTAATTTGGGTGAAATTCAAAGACCCGTTTTGGGGTCATCTGCTGTCTAGAATTTAGATTAGTAGGTTTTACTTTAGATTTTTAAATAAGGTTATGGCAGTTCTCTACTTGGAATGACCATAAGTTTGTTCCTTCCAAAGTCACTTAATTTTCTGGTAAGGTCATGCTTATATTTTTAGTTTTCTGTAAAAGAAAACTATTGCGCCGGCTTTTGTTTGTCCGTCCGCACTTTATTCTGCCTGCACTTTTTCCATCCGCCCTCAGATCTTAAAAACTACTAAGGCTAGAGGGCTGCAAATTTGTATGTTGATCATCCACCCTCCAATCATCAATCATAGCAAATTGCAGCCCTCTAGCCTCAGTAGTTTTTATTTTATTTAAGGTTAAAGTTAGCCATAATCATGCTTCTGGCAACGATATAGGACAGGCCACCACCCGGCCATGGTTAAGTTTCATGGGCCGCGGTTCATACAGCATTATACCGAGACCACCGAAAGATAGATCTATTTTCGGTGGCCTTGATTATACGCTGTTAGCGGCTGTACAGAAAACTCGATTGCGCCGAAGAAACTTCAGCGCATTTTTTACTTGTTCTATTTTACGATTTCATTTCCAATTTATATTTGGGCATAAGGAGACTTTCATTATGTCATCATTTTCCTCCACAAATTCATCTAACATCTTGAGTATAGATCAAGAATAGATCTTATATTCCAGAGGAGTGGTCGTTATGAAGGCTGTTTTATTTACTTTGTGTGAATTTTAATCTTGAAAGGTTTGTCGAGAAAGAAAGAGAGAGAGAGAGAGAAGTGACATCAGCTTCTTGAAGGCTCGCATTCAGAGGATATCAAGTGAAGTCAGTTTAGGCCTAAGGCCTGTGGAAAGAGCCTACCTGGGTATTATTAAGATGTTCCCTTCTTCATATCAGTTGTTGTGTGGGGAATTCAACAAAGGCTCTGCATTGTTTATAATGTAGCGGTGAAATATGGGAGACTCATATGGCAAAAGTACAACTCTAGGTCTGCCTCCTATATAAAATTCAAGTGACTTTTCTATCAGCTTGAGAGAAGTTTGAAGTATATTGGTAACTAATTAATGGAATAAAATCATTCCAATTACGGCATCCAATATATATATTTTTTTAGCACAGGCTCTTGCTCCAAGAGCAGCCCAAAACAGCATCCATTATGGGGCAGATGAAGCAGAGGGCTTTTAATTTAAATCTTCCAAGGGTAACAAGATGGTTGTTAAGTCCCTCGTATAGTTGGGGAAGCTGTTGTTTGGTTAGTAAAGAGCTTCTTTATCTAAGTAACACATCAGCTGTATTACAGTTAGAAGCATCCACACTTCTGTAAAACATATCATCAACATGTTGTCAAGTCTATCACATACATGTCACCAACATGTTGTCAACCTATCACATACATGTCACCAACATGTTAAAAACAAGTCAACAGCTGATTACCAGTTAGTTGCCAACTTGTATTCAACCTGTTTGTGAGGGGTGTGCAATAAACATATGTCTGCAACTTATCGTGCGCCTATCAAAAACAGGTTGAATGCTAGTTGGTGACATATTGGTAATTCATTGTTGACTTGTTTTCAACCTGTTGAAGACATGTATGCAACATGTTGCAGACAAGTATGCAACATATTGAAGGCTTGTGTCCAACATGTTTAAGACATGTATGTAACATGTTGCAGACAAGTATGCAACATGTCGAAGGCATGTGTCCAACGTGTTGAAGACATGTGTGCAACATGTTGTGGACGTGTGTTCATCTTATCTATTACTCTAATTTGGACGTATCTTTAGGCGCCAATTTAATATGTTGTAAACTTTTTTTACAACTTTTTGAAAATAAGATTTGATTATAATCGCGTGTTTGTGAATTATATATAAGCACAAGCACATGGGAAACTACGAAAGAAGTCTATGCAATTATGTGCTTATAAGGCTCGTAAATGCTACCTACAAGTGTTCCTCATTTCAGTAAAACACCGGAAAGAACCTACCAGACATTTTGTCAGTTCCCTAATGACTCGTTAACGAGGCTAATTGACTCATTCTCCATAATAACCAGAAAAAGCTGAAACCCTTTAAACCGACCGCCAAATATCACTCTCATTAAGTAAAAGTCCCTCTTCATACATCACGGAAGCGCGTTCAGAGGGCCTGGCGTTCAGAATGAAAGCGTAACGGCGCTGATGAACGAATGAACAAACCGAGAATGGGCTAGAATTGGTCGTTATGGCCATAATGGTGTTTTTGGGGAACCGGAAATTGCCAGAGAGAATGGTGTGTTTGCTCTTGCAATTATTTTGGGGAAATGAAGACGCCATTTTTGGAAAGAGAATGGCTAGGTGAGTCCTTTTCCATTTAAAGGTCTCTTTTAATAATAATAATAATAATAATAATAATAATAATAATAATAATAATAATAATAATAATAATAATAATACCACATTGCTCTGCAATTTCTTGTTGAAGATTTCATGATTCGTCATCACAGATAATTCACTTACGTCTAAACCTAACCTTGAGTGATATTGTTCGTCGTCAAACTGTATTTAATTATTCACTCATTCATGTTATGCGTTATGCATTGTGCATTCGATTGTGAGAGAGCAGCTCTGAATGTTATATGGCTTTATTTGTCTTTGTTCATTCAAATCAGGGCCCCGATTTGCATGGACCCGTGTGACTGCCGAATTTATGCATCGGCTCTTTTGAATGACGTAGGCCTCTCTTTTTTGGCTTTGGTGGTTCTCTCTCTCTCTCTCTCTCTCTCTCTCTTTTTGTTATCTTCGTCTCTCTCTCTCTCTCTCTCTCTCTCTCTCTCTCTCTCTCCTTACTTTTATCTTCCTCTCTCACTCTCTTTCCCTTCTCACTTCTTGCTTTTATCTCTCTCTCTCTCTCTCTCTCTCTCTCTCTCTCTCTCTCTCTCTCTCCTTACTTTTATCTTCCTCTCTCACTCTCTCTTTCCCTTCTCACTTCTTGCTTTTATCTCTCTCTCTCTCTCTCTCTCTCTCTCTCTCTCTCTCTCTCTCTCTCTCTCTCTCCTTACTGTTATCTTCCTCTCTCACTCTCTCTTTCCCTTCTCACTTCTTGCTTTTATTCTCTCTCTCTCTCTCTCTCTCTCTCTCTCTCTCTCTCTCTCTCTCTGACAGTCTGGCTCTCTCTTCCATCTTACGCTTCTAATACTTTCCTACGTATCATCTTCACCATCCTATTTCTCCTTCCTCTCTCATCCTCATATTTTATCTCTACATTCTCATCCTTCCTCTCCCCTTCCCCCTCCTCCTTCCTCCTCCTCTTCCCCTCCTCCCCTCCTACCTGTCAGGCAGGAGCATACACAGAGCCTCGTCTATTAGCACCCAGGGCGCAGAGATATAAACACCATTGTCTAATTGGGTCTGGGAGGTGTGAGTCAGGCTTTGTAATTGGGAAGTCGAACATTCGGGGCATATTAAAAAGACGCTTTCTGGCGAGGCCTTTTGATGTCATATGAACGGCGTTCATTGGTAGTCTTTTAACGTTAAATAGTTACAGATTAAAGAAAGATGTAAGGGCGATAATAATACTTTGCCGACAGTGTATTGCTTCGGGTGAAGTGAGGTAAGATATATTGTTAATTTGAGTGTTGTTGGGGTAAGTTATTAATATAATTTTAGGTTTATTTTCAAATTATCTTTCACTTCCAGAATTCATCTTTCTATTTTAGAGAAGAAGAATGTGTTTTGATTTCAAGTTTGTAATCTCTTCCTTAAAGTCCCCGTAGGGGGGTTAGTGCCGTCAGTGCACCTCATGTGGTACACTGTAGGCATTACTTAAGGTTCTTTGCAGTGTACCTTCCTTAGCCCCCTAGCTGCAACCCCTTTCGTTCCTTTTACTGTACCTCCTTTCATATTCTCTTTCTTCCATCGCACTGTCCACCCTCTCCTAACAATTGATTCATAGTGCAATTGCTTGGAAGTTATGCTCCTGTTACACCTTTCAAACCTTTTACTGTCATTTTCCGTTTCAGCTCTGAATGACCTCATAGGTCCCAGTGCTTGGTCTTTGGCCCAAATTCTATATTCAGTTCAATTCTTCCTCAAAGCAGAAGACCAGTAATTAAATTTACAGTCTGAAATCTCTTCCGTCTCATCACAAACGTGTTGAGTACAAGTTGACGACATGTTGGTTTCCTAACTCCTACTGTTTCACATGGTTATCCAGTGTTTGCCTTGTTACATTCTCTCCACTGACGGTCGTCGACTTGTTTCCAACCTGTTGTTGACATGTATGCCACAGGTTGCCGACGTGTTGACGTCATGTATTACAACATTTTTGACGCGGTTTAGTTACATTTTCATTGTGCAGGAAGTGAATTTAGTTTTAGATGAAATTAATCTATTGGATAGTTTACAAGTTTCAGTTTTTTTTTTTTTTTTTAAAAGAAAACTATTGTGCCGGCTTTGTCTGTCTGTCCGCACTTTATTCTGTCCGCACTTTTTTCTGTCCGCCCTCAGATCTTAAAAACTACCAAGGCTAGAGGGCTGCAAATTGGTATGTTGATCATCCACCTTCCAATCATCGAACATACAAAATTGCAGTCCTCTAGCCTCAGTAGTTTTTATTTTATTTAAGGTTAAAGTTAGACATAATCGTGCTTCTGGCAACTATAAAGGACAGACCACCACCGGGCCGAGGTTAAAGTCTCATGGGCCGCGGCTCGTACAGCATTATACCGAGACGACCGAAAGATAGGTCTGTTTTCGGTGACCTTGATTATACGATGTACACAAAACCCGATTCTTCGGCGCATTTTTTATTTGTTTTATCAAGGGAGCGTTCAGATATTTACTTGTCAGGGAAAAAAGCGTCAGTATAGCATAAACCATATGAACAAGTTGAACGCAATGCTCTTGAACGCGGCGTAAACGTAATAAACCTCGAGAGACTCCTGCGTTCCACCGTCTTCCCCTTTCGGTTGTGGAACGCAGCTTTAAAAAAGGGTATTTTTAGAGGACCAAACCCGCCTTCGATTCTTTTTGAAAAGACAGATAATTAAAGGAAGACTTGAGGTCTTATAGGGTCCTATAAGAAAGATTAAAATGTATTTATGTATGTATGCATGTATGTATATATGTATGTATATGCAAATTACCTCATCATTAACCCGTTTTATACAATAGGACTGATCCCAGACATAAACAAAATAAGTCACTGCTAATTTGCTATTTCTGTTAGCAGTACACGCAGCTTCTGATCAGTATCGCCCGTTAAAGCTGTATTATCACAAAGTGGGTCAATTGGTAACGCCCTGGCCTCTCATTTGAGATTTGAGAGACCGGGGTTCGATCATATGTGAACCAGGAATTTATTCCTGTGAAACACGTGGTCGTTTGGTCATTAGTTCGGATATATATATATATATATATATATATATATATATATATATATATATATAGTATATGTATTATTTATATATATATTATATATATAGATATATAAATATAAATATATATATATATATATATATATATATATATATATATATATATATATATATATATATATCCTGCATAAGTGTGCATGTGTATACACAACAGACCGTCTACACACACACACACACACACAGAGCCCCAACTTCTTTATTTATTCGAAAGTCGCGGCACTGTGTCTCATTTTAAGCTGACCTGCCCACCTGAGTGTCACCTGCGGAGGGAATAAGTTTTTGGGTCCTATCTAAGCGGAAGCGAAGGCACCCGGGCTTCTTTTGGGTTCTATGAATCTTATCAAGAAGAGAGACGTTTCCCGGGAGGGGGAGGCTTCCCGGAGAGAGAGAGAGAGAGAGAGAGAGAGAGAGAGAGAGAGAGAGAGAGAGAGAGAGACTTTGTTCCTGTTTCTGCTTAATGGATAGATACCAGTCATTCATTGTCTGTTTGTAGGATTCTCTCTCTCTCTCTCTCTCTCTCTCTCTCTCTCTCTCTCTCTCTCTCTCTCTCTCTCTCTTATATCTACGATGATGATTTTAATTTTATCTTCAATTAGAATCTGTGGAACGTGGAACGTAAGAACGTGAGAATTACCAACAATTTGCAAAGGTTTATGGTTTGTTTTCCTTCGAAGGAAAGAAAACGGAGGTCTTAGAATATGGGATTTTATGGGGAACTACGCTAAAAGGAACTAAGGTCTTCTTGCCTGTTGCTCTGATACTTTGGTTAAAAGAGAGCTTCTACGTACATTCTTTAGCCATTTTCTAATTTTATTTTTTGTTATATATTAAATTCCAGCAATTTTTCATTGTTTGGGATAGTTAGGGATACCAGATATACGCATCAGAGCGTTATATTTGGTGAGTTTATAGGGGTCTACGCTAAAAGGCTTGAGAGGTTTAGTTTTTGACTGAAAACCGAAGTATTTCTTACAATCTATTTGCAATTTTAGCTTTTAGGCTTTATAATTTGTTAGATTTTAACTCTTTTTATGTTGGGAAAGGATACCAAACTCAGATATAAGTTACATAAGCTATATTATCATGTGAGTTAGTAGATGTAGGCGTATATTAAAATACTTACATAGTAGATAGAGGTTAAGTTTTATAAGATTTGTTACCTTATAAGTTAGCTTACATAGACCTATATACAATACTTATATACGAAATATAGATTAAGCTACATAAGTTATATTATCCTATGAATTAGCTGATATAGGCCTATATACAATACCTAAAACTGAGATATAGGTTAAGCCATATAGACTATGTGATCCAATGAGGTAGCTGGCATAGGCCTATATACAATACCTAGACGAGAGATATTGGCTTAGGATGAATCCTAATATTGAAGCCCTACCTTACATTAATGAAAGGAATCCTTAGGCGTGAAATGAAGGATCTTTTTTCCTAAGGTTTCTTAGTAATCAAATATCCTCCTGTACCACAATATAAATATAATAATGATAATAATAATAATAATGATAATAATAATATTATTTTTTCATTATTTTATTATTGTTATTTTTATTTTAGTATTATAATTATTATTTTTTATTCTTGCTATTATCATATAATATAATAATAATAATAATATAATAATAATAATAATAATAATAATTATTATTATTATTATTATTATTATTATTATTATTATTATTATTATTATTATTATTATATATCAGCTTTGGCTACGAATTCGAACTCTAAATACAAACCAGAATGAATTTCTCTCTCTCTCTCTCTCTCTCTCTCTCTCTCTCTCTCTCTCTCTCTCTCTCTCTCTCTCTCTCTCTCTCTCCCCTTTTTCCTGTTCCAGGAAGTATTGTACTTAAGCTTCAATCACTCAGAACAATTTAATTCTAAAGAACATTTTCATGCAGAGAGAGAGAGAGAGAGAGAGAGAGAGAGAGAGAGAGAGAGAGAGAGAGAGAGAGAGAGAGAAGGGGAAGGAGCTGTAGACGATGAAGTCTCCCTCAAATGGGCTTCATGTTTACCCTGCGACCTGTGACCAATTATTCACCTTTGTGTATATATTTCTCTCTTGTATATCTAACATTCTTGGCAAGAAAGTGACAGGACGACTGAATCAAGGGAAGTGGGAATCGAGGCCACCGAAAATAGATCAATCTTTCGGTGGTCTCGGTATAATGCTGTATGAACCGCGGCCCATGAAACTTGAATCACGGTCCGGTGATGGCCTACCGTATATCGTTGCCAGACGCACGATTATGGCTAAATTTAACCTTAAATAAAATAAAATCTACTGAGGCTAGAGGGCTGCAATTTGGTATGTTTGATGATTGGAGGGTGGATGATCGACAGGCCAATTTTCAACCCTCTAGTCTCAGTAGTTTTTAAGATCTGAGGGCGGACAGAAAAAGTGCGGACAGAATAAAGTGCGGACGGACAGACAAAAGCCGGCGCAATAGTTTTCTTTTACAGAAAACTAAAAGGATTTAATTAAAAAAAAAAAAATTGGGCTGATTTGGGGAAGTTCTGACCAACTTCAGTTGAATGTGACCTTTGAACTTTGACCCTCAGTGTCATGTAGGTCCCATACAGGTCCCATACAGGTCCCATATACCAATTCCGGACTGGAATCACGAAAAATCCCATATAAGGTGCATATGGCCAATCACGCCCATCGTGATCTTTGATTCGCCCTCCTCCCACGCCCACGGCTATACTTTCTTTCCTTTCCCGTTGAGGGCATTCAGGATGGCACAGAAAAGGGCGCAGGGGAAGGTGGTGTCGTAGGGCGTGAGTGTACGCCCTTCAGAAAGGTCTCGCCTTCAGCCTATTAAGGTCGTAAATCACCCATTTCTTGCTTTCACTAACTCTCTCTCTCTCTCTCTCTCTCTCTCTCTCTCTCTCTCTCTCTCTCTCTAAAAGCAGGCCGTTTTGCATAAAGAAAAAGGGTCCTCGTCTTGTACAACTTTTCGCTCGTGGAGAATAAAGCACATTCATGCTGAAGGCTTTAGACATCTTAAAGGTGCTTTGTACTTAAACAATGCATCGTCGGCAGAGCATCAACTTATGTTCTCTCTCTCTCTCTCTCTCTCTCCGATATTTGGTGGTATACTGAACCAATAACCCACTCTCAGTTTTCTAGATTATTAAAATTATTGATATGTTTATTTCTCTGTGCTGAAATTGGTCTGTTCTCTCTCTCTCTCTCTCTCTCTCTCTCTCTCTCTCTCTCTCTCTCTCTCTCTCTCTCACACACACACACAAACACAAACATACAATCATTGTGATTCCAAGCATATGTATGTGCATGTTTATGTGGAGAGGAAGAAGAAGAAGAAGAAGAAGAAGAAGAAGAATAAGAAGAAGAAGAGAGAGAGAGAGAGAGAGAGAGAGAGAGAGAGAGAGAGAGAGAGAGAGAGAGAGAGAGAGAGATAAATTCATTAATTGAACAGAGAAGGGGGAGAGATGATTTTTCAGAATATGAGAGAAGAACAGAACATTAATATAATGAAAAATTAGGACCGTGCAAGGGGAGTTTTCCTTTATTAGTTTCCAGCATAATATTACCATTAAATTTCCTTTCTCTGTTAATGAAAAGTATGTATTTGTCAGTAGAGACAATATAGATGTGTGCGTGTATGTGTATGTATATGCATATATATATATATATGTGTGTGTGTGTGTGTATGTATGTATGTGTGTTTGTGTGTGTTGCAGAGAGAGAGAAAGAGAGAGAAAAGGGAAAAATGAAACTAAAATCTTCCATGCTGTGTTCACAGAGAGAGAGAGAGAGAGATAATGAAAAATAGAAAATATTTTCTTCCATGCTTTGTATAAAGACAAGGCGATTACTGCATATTTTCTGTCCACTGAGAGAGAGAGAGAGAGAGAGAGAGAGAGAGAGAGAGAGAGAGAGAGAGAGAGAGAGAGAGAGAGAGAAAAAGAGGAATACATTCTTCCATGCTCTGTATAAAGATATGAAAATTACAGTAAATGTTGAGTCCACTTGGGTGAGAGAGAGAGAGAGAGAGAGAGAGAGAGAGAGAGAGAGAGAGAGAGAGAGAGAGAGAGAGAGAGAGACTGACTGACATTACAGTACGCTCGTTCACGGTGATGACCGCTGGAAACGAAAGTGAATTGGACACGCTCTGTCTCTAGGACATTTTTTTTTATGTCCACTCCCTTGTAAGGTGACATCTGTGGCGTTAAGGAATTTTCGTTTTGCCTAAATATGGTCACGGGCTGGTTGGGTAACCTTTTGGCGTCGCGTGTGACAACAATTACTTCCACCGTGGGTAATTAGGTGTTGCTGATTGATCCACTGTGTGCTCTCGAGAGGGTGGGATTTGAAAATGGCCCTTTTGGGTTAAGCTATTGTTTTCGTGTTTATCTATTATTTTAACGTTTTATGTTTGTGTATTTTGTTATTTTAATCATTCCTTGTTCTTTTCCTGTGTTTATGTATATTTTTTATCGGTTTTATCCTTCTACCTTTGTTTTTATAACGATTTTTCTCCATCGTCCAGTGTAGTGTGATTGATACGTGTTGAAAATGGCCCTTTGCTTTCAGGTATTATTTTCATGTTTATTTATTATTTTTACGATTTATATTTTTGTATTTTATTCTTTTAATAATTCTTTATTGTTTTTATCTTATTTATGTAAAATTTTAAGCGGTTTTTATCCCTGTATCTTCGTTTTTACAACTATTTTAAATTGGTCAACTTGTCACGTGACTGATAAGTTCTAATATACCATAGTCAGCGTTACAATTTTGACATTTGATCGTTTTCTATGACATGCTAATTCCGTTTTCTTTACTTTCAGGTATGTTGTTATCGTACGCTAGCTTTCGTAAGGTGATTACGTAAGTATTATTGGTCCTTGTCAATTCTAAATCACAATTTACTTATATTATACTTATTATTATGTATATACTTAAGTATATTATCGTGTATGAATACATCCACTTATGTATAATATGTGTGTAAGTAAATATAACGCGGTTTACGTAAATATATTCAAGTATGAGTTCTTGTTTTCGAGACTTATTGACGATATAGGAGAGAGAGAGAGAGAGAGAGAGAGAGAGAGAGAGAGAGAGAGAGAGAGAGAGAGAGAGAGAGAGAGAGGTCTGAAGTGGCAAAGGAAATTGACAGTAATTATATACTGTTGCTTTTAACGTTGGAACTGGAATTTGATTCCAACTGGACTAGCGGTTATTTTGACTTGAAATTAAAATATTTTGTCAATTTATTTTTAATTTTTATTTAGAGACGTTTTTTCGTAACTTGGTTTCCTCATGTCGCGTTAAAAAGCAATTTCTTTGTTTATTTTTACTCTAAAGAATATTCACTTGTGGATATGAGTTTCATTACATGTCTGTTCTGATATTAATTTATTGTGAATATATATACAGTATATATGTATGTATGTATGTATATATTATTGCAATGTCCATTTTACAAAACACTTGCTTTCTTCTGTCCGGATTCTTCTTCTTCTTTCTTCTTCTTCTTCTTCTTCTTCTTCTTCTTATTATTATTATTATTATTATTATTATTATTATTATTATTATTATTATTATTATTATTATTATTATTATTACGAAACATCCTGTTTACTACCCCTGATTATGCCTTATCGTCCTTGAGGTCAGATCACATAAAAGAGGAAATAGCCGGTTGCTGAGGTTTCCTATGGCCCAGGGGTCAAGGTTATTGCCGAAAATAAAGCCCCTCCCCGCCCCCTTCCCCAAGTAGACCTTGTAAATGGTGAGGGTACCAAGGTGGACCTTCGTCATATAGGAATTTACGACGTGTCCGAGACCTGTTAGGATGCGTTTGGAGAGAGAGAGAGAGAGAGAGAGAGAGAGAGAGAGAGAGAGAGAGAGAGAGAGGTTGGTCTCAGTAACATATAGTTTTACTTTGATTCTTTTGTTTTACATAACCTTTGCCTTTTCATTTATTGAATGTGGTAATTCCAGCAGTAGATGTTTTCAGTGACTTTTAAAATTCTCTCTCTCTCTCTCTCTCTCTCTCTCTCTCTCTCTCTCTCTCTCTCTCTCTCTCTCTCTCAAAGCCCATCATCACCAAATTCTGTTCCCAAGTCACTTAAACAGAATCACAGGATGCAAAATCATTTAGAATTGCTGATAAATTGGTCGTTTCCGCTTTTTGTAAGTGAGATGTTTGTTAATAATAGCGACATTTCTTTCCTTTTGGTTGATGGGACGCCTTGAAATGTACAAAAAAAAAAAAATATCCAGGCAATTTTTAGTGTAAGGTTTAATATTACTCAGTGGCCTGTCCACACTAGGAAACATTGTTTGGAAACAAAGTTTACAAACTGTTTGCAAACTGTTTCCAAACAGTTTGCAAACTTTGTTTCCTAGTGTGGACAGGCCTTAAGAGTTTTATGTTGGCTACGACTAAAATGTGTTAAATAGTTTCTCTAGTGCATTTGTGATGGAATATTCTGATCTCTGAATGTCTCAGCAAGGAGCAAATTCATTCCTGCTCTCTGCCCTGAAATCTCCTCCTGAATTTCAGGTGTATCGGTTTTAATTTCCTTTCCCTCGTGTCTGCAAAAGTATAATACTGAGAAGAATGGTAGATATTGCAGTTTTCCCTGGCCTTACTACTGATTTTGCAGATACCGCAAATGGGACCCCCTAAATAAAGCACTGGAGAATCATTCTGCAATTGCAGTAACTTGTGTATTAGTGTTTCACTAGCCCAATAGGTGGCATATCTCAATTTCGAAAATTGTGCAGATACTGCAGTTTTACAATTTAGGGCACAATATAAGTCTGTTGACTCTGTCCTTATAGAGGTTTTCAGCTGAAGATTTCAAGAAAGAGAAAGAAATAAAGTTAGCAGGTTATAATTTTGTTCTGAGTCATTTTGAATTAATGTTATTTAGTGAATTCCAAAGATTCAGAAGAATAAAAGCTGTGATGATGCAAGATAAATTATCTGAAAGGAATAGTCGCTAAGTAATTTTTTCATGGAATTTATCAAAAGCGAATTTAGCATAAATGGCAATTTATTCTGCCTCATAAATTTCATTGCAAACAAGTCGCAATTCTTTTACTAAAAAACTCAATTTCAATTTTCTTCAGATACTTTGCTTTAGAAATTCTTATATGAATAATATTATTATTCATAATTATTTTACAGATGTTATTGTCCATCGTAATTCTTTTTGCAAATGTATCCTGTGGGAATATTTAAACATAACACAATTTTGTCCTACAATTCTGTTTGTTTTCTCAAGAATCAAAAGTGGCCTTGAGGTACAAACAGTCTTCCTGTATTTTCCTCGATAATGAGGTGGGTGAGGTTGCGTTGTATTTTTCATTATCACTCGTTTCGGCTTAAATACAATGACTTGTATACAGTGACGATACTCTTGAGACAATGCGACTGCGACAGTGTGCATGTTTTTTTTTTTAATATTTATTAATTTTGTGAAGTGACTTAGAAATTGGAGGAATTTTTGCGATTAAAGATATTATGAAATATATTTGGTTTTTCTTTTGTAAAATTGTTATTAGTTATACAGATATTTCGAATCATATCCATATATATATTCCTTTGTTGTTTATTCTTAATATATACATATTAGTATTAAGGATAGGTTTGTTTCTCTCTCTCTCTCTCTCTCATCCGCCAGTTATGTAATGGTTTGTTATTTATTCTTAAATAAGTATTATAGAAATGTATGTTCTCTCTCTCTCTCTCTCTCTCTCTCTCTCTCTCTCTCTCTCTCTCTCTCTCTCTCTCTCTCTCCATGATTTCCCTTGGGTTTACATTGCCCTAAAATGGTAGACTGCAGTATCTGCAAAAGTACAAAACTGAGAAGAATGGTAGATACTGCAGTTTTCCCTGGCCCTACTACTGATTTTGCAGATACCGCAGATGGGACCCCCTAAATAAAGCACTGGAGAATCATTCTGCAATTGCAGTAACTTGTGTATAAGTGTTTCACTAGCCCAATAGGTGGCATATCTCAATTTCGAAAATTGTGCAGATACTGCAGTTTTACAATTTAGGGCACAATATAAGTCTGTTGACTCTGTCCTTATAGAGGTTTTCAGCTGAAGATTTCAAGAAAGAGAAAGAAATAAAGTTAGCAGGTTATAATTTTGTTCTGAGTCATTTTGAATTAATGTTATTTAGTGAATTCAAAGATTCAGAAGAATAAAAGCTGTGATGATGCAAGATAAATTATCTGAAAGGAATAGTCGCTAAGTAATTTTTTCATGGAATTTATCAAAAGCGAATTTAGCATAAATGGCAATTTATTCTGCCTCATAAATTTCATTGCAAACAAGTCGCAATTCTTTTACTAAAAACTCAATTTCAATTTTCTTCAGGTACTTTGTTTAGAAATTTTATATGAATAATATTATTATTCATAATTATTTTACAGATGTTATTGTTCATCGTAAATTTTTTTTGCAAATGTATCCTGTGGGAATATTTAAACATAACACAATTTTGTCCTACAATTCTGTTTGTTTTCTCAAGAATTTGGCCTTGAGGTACAAACAGTCTTCCTGCATTTTCCTCGATAATGAGGCGGGTGAGGTTGCGTTGTATTTTTCATTATAACTCGTTTCGGCTTAAATACAATGACTTGTATACAGTGACGATACTCTTGAGACAGTGCGACTGCGACAGTGTGCATGTTTTTTTTTTATTTTATTAATTTTGTGAAGTGACTTAGAAATTGGAGGAATTTTTGCGATTAAAAATATTATGAAATATATTTGGTTTTTCTTTTGTAAAATTGTTATTAGTTATACAGATATTTCCGAATGGTCTCTCTCTCTCTCTCTCTCTCTCTCTCTCTCTCTCTCTCTCTCTCTCTCTCTCTCATATCCGCCACTTATATATTCCTTTGTTGTTTATTCTTAATATATACATATTAGTATTAAGGATAGGTTTGTTTCTCTCTCTCTCTCTCTCTCTCTCTCTCTCTCTCATCCGCCAGTTATGTAATGGTTTGTTATTTATTCTTAAATATTAGTATTATAGAAATGTATGTTTCTCTCTCTCTCTCTCTCTCTCTCTCTCTCTCTCTCTCTCTCTCTCTCTCTCTCTCTCTCTCGCCACTTATGTAATGGTTTGTCATTTACTTATTTTTACCAGCATTATAGAAATGTTTGTTACCTCTCTCTCTCTCTCTCTCTCTCTCTCTCTCTCTCTCTCTCTCTCTCTCTCAGACAAACCGTTAATTCAAGGAAGCTCAGGAGATAATGGTTTTCCTTCGAAATAAATAGATAACTCATTAACCCGGTACCCAACGAGCGAACGCCCTCCTAAAAAAAAAAATACCCCCTTACCTTTTTATTTCAATTCTTCTTCTTCTTCTTCTTCTTCTTCTTCTTCTTCTTCTTCTTCTTCTTCTTCTTCTTCTTCTTCTTCTTCTTCTTAATGAAGCTGCGAGAGAATGACAGGCGAAGAACAGGGGTGATAAAAATTCGGATAAGAGGTAAGGGAGAGGGACCTGTTATTTTTGTCTGCTTTTTTTATTTTTTATTTTTATTTTTATTTTATTTTTTCAGTCTTGGAGGTTAGTAAAGGAACTGTTTTTCCATTGCACCGTGTGTTTAATAATTGTTTATCCAATTCATGTTTATTTTATTATACAAGTACTGAAATCTATCATGGGCTGATACAAAGTTGTGCCAGCTAGAACAGATTTTTGGAGGTTAGTAAAGGAATTGTTTTTCCATTGTACGATTCCTGTATCTGTGTCCTGTAACCTGTAACCAGATTATCTGTCTTACGGGAATATATTAAAAAAATACCAAGATACAGGTACAATATCTGTACCTGCATTCTGAAACCTGTATATGCTTAAACTTGATACCTATATATAGCGCAGTCTTGAAAGATGGTGACCTCACCTTCCGTATTATGAGCAGTGACGTCATCCTAATTAAGGATTCGTTATAGTCACTCCTAATTTAACAAGACAGGAGGGGGGGGTGGGTGGGGGTAATTTTGCGACGGCACAATCCCTCAGCAGGATGGGGCTGGTCCAGTAGGATTGTTGGATGGGGGAGGTGGTGGTAGGGTGGAGGAGTTGGGTGTAGGATGGGTTTGGGATGGGGAATGGGTGGGGGTCCTGCAAGATGGTAGGATGAGGAGTTGGCTGTAGGATAGGTTGGCTGGTAGTAGGATGGGTTGGGGTTCCTACAGGATGGTAGGATGGTTGAGGTTGGTGTAGGATGGAGGAAGTTGGTGTAGGATCGGTTTTGGGGGGAGAAGGGGTGTCCTGTGGGATGGTATGATGAGGGAATTAGCTGTAGGATAGGGTGGCTGGTAGTAGGATGAGTTGGCAAACGGCTAGGGGGGTCATTCAGGATGGTAGGATGGGGGAATTGCTTGTAGGATAGGGTGGCTGGTAGTAGGATAGGTTGTGGAAAGGGGAAGGGGAACCTGCAGGATGGTAGGATGGCGGAGTTGGCTGTAGGATGGAGGAGTTGGGTGTAGGATGGGTTTGGTGGGGAGAGGAGTTAAACTGCAGGATGGTAGGATGGGGGAATTGCTTGTAGGATAGGGTGGCAGGTAGTAGGATGGGTTGGGGAAAGGGGAGGGGGTTGTCCTGCAGGATGGTAGGGTGGCGGAGGTTGGTGTAGGATGGAGGAATCGGGTGTAGGATGGGTTTGGGGGGAGGGGTTAAACTGAAGGAAGTCCTTGTGTCTGTTAGTTGCCCGAGGCACAACGTTTTCCGGAGGTCGGGAGGTATTCAAACCAGGGTGGAAAAAGAGAGAGAGAGAGAGAGAGAGAGAGAGAGAGAGAGAGAGAGAAGGTGGGGGTTCCTTCAAGGTGGTGCTGGGTAGACTACGTACGCTGAACACCTGTTGATTCAAATTCATTCATTAGGAACAGGTGGTCGAGGTATACCTGTATGAAAAATTGGAGTGGTAATATGGCTGCCATGTCGTTATGTCTGGTGGTTCCTTCTGGTTTTCGTTACAGTCCTCTCTCTCTCTCTCTCTCTCTCTCTCTCTCTCTCTCTCGAGTATTATAGTCGGAAGTTATATTGGGTTCTCTCATTTATCGTTATTAGTCTCACGGCCCTTAGTCTACAAAGAGACCAAGTGTTTATTGCAGCTTGAAATTTTAGGAGACTTGTTACTTGAACACTTGAGTTCAAATTTCATAAGTCGAATAATGTCGGCCTTCATATTCGAATATTTCTAAAAAATAATTTTAAATGACGAGTCTTTTGAAACAGTTAAAACATTATTTTTTTTTATTCAGGACGTTGTTTTAAAGAGTGCGGTTTCCCGTTGTGGTTTAAGATATGTATGTATATATGTATGTATATATATATATATATATATATATATATATATATATATATATATATATATATATATACATATTATGTATATATACATTATTCGGCATTTAGAATTTTTATTTTGTCTGCATTAAAAAAATCTTCGTAAGTTCAAAAACCCAAAAATAAAAAATATCTAGAAAAAAAAATATGTATATATATACAGAGAGAGAGAGAGAGAGAGAGAGAGAGAGAGAGAGAGAGAGAGAGAATACAAACACACACATGTCGTGTAAGATCCATCAACTTGAGACCACAGATAACTCAAAATGCAAAAAAAGTTTGCCAAGGCGAAGGTTCCCAACCGCAATCAACGCTTCCAGATGCATTGATTTCTCTGGAGTTCAACTTGTAAGTCTTCAGAAAACTTTCGCATAGAAAACGGAAACCGGTTAGTGAGTGAGTCACGTGGTACACACACCAAGCGGCAGGAAATTGTGTGAACCTTCAATTCTTGGTCAGCTGTCATGAGAGTTTTATATCTTTTTAATAGTGTGGTCCTGGTTTTTGCAAATTTATTTATTTATCTTTTTATTCTCTTCACTTTTATAAGGTTTAAAAATTCATATGAACTGTTGTGTGCCTTTATATATATATATATATATATATATATATATATATATATATATATAATATATATATATATATATATATATATATATATATATATATTATGCAACGTCATGAAATCAAAACAGAATTGGACTGACTCCTTTATCCCAGCTATAAGCCATATACATTAGATGAGATTTTTACATATACATACCTTTACAAAAGACTTTACGGAGATTATTGCACAAATATTCATACCTTTTAAAAATATAAAGTATAATATTACTCCATTTGCCTTTTATCAAGAATCATCTTTATTACCTCATTACACAAGTTTGCTGGGAATCCCCCACAAACTTTCTTTCGCCAATATCAAACGAAAATGTTTAACCAGGTCCGGAAATCACCTCCCCAGATATCTGGGGGACTTCCAACAACGCCAAATGATGGTTCCTCCTCCCAGTTTGCTTTGCCTAATCTGAGCTCCGACTTATTATTGGAGCGAGGATTATGATGAATGGATTGTTTACACAGGCGATTCGGGCTCTCTCTCTCTCTCTCTCTCTCTCTCTCTCTCTCTCTCTCTCTCTCTCTCTCTCTCTCTCTTAGAATTCGTTAAATTGCATGAATTAAATGGTTCGTGTATAGAAATGTACTGGACAAGATTTTCTCTCTCTCTCTCTCTCTCTCTCTCTCTCTCTCTCTCTCTCTCTCTCTCTCTCTCTCTCTCTCTCTTTATGAAAATTAATAAATTGAATATATTGAAGGGTTCGCATCAAGAAATGCTTATTCAGCCTTTCGGTAAACTCACGAATAGAAAGAGAGAGAGAGAGAGAGAGAGAGAGAGAGAGAGAGAGAGAGAGAGAGAGAGAGAGACTTTCCTCGATAACTGTTTATCCAGCCTTTTGATAAACTCACGTAAACCGAGAAAGAAAGAGAGAGAGAGAGAGAGAGAGAGAGAGAGAGAAAGCACGAACAATAGAGACGCCAATAGGCTTTCAACCCAAAAGATATCGGAGATTCTTGACAAAATTCCGCCGGCCATATTTGTTATTACTACTTACCCTCTTCAGGAAAGTCTTCCTTTTGTTCGAGAATGATAAGGCTTTTACGGATCACTGGGTGAATGGATCCGGATCCTCGCGCCCCAGGAGAGGAACGGTTTTACGGATCACGCGGTTGCGAAAGCTTTTTTTCGGATGCTTTGGCTGGAACCGTTAATTTTTTGTAAAGGATTTCGAGTATGGATCTGTATTTTATTTTGTTTATAAAGATGAGGAGTTTATGGATTACGTGGATGGATTCTTTTTTATGGATCACGTGGCTGGAAGATTTTATGGACCATGAGGCCGCAGCATTTTATCGATCGTTTATCTGGAAGATTTTACGGATTGCGAGGTTGGGTCCATTTTTTATGGATCACGTGGCTGGAAGATTTTATGGATCACAAAGCTGTATCCATTTTTATGGATCACTTGGCTGGAAGATTGTATGGATTATGTTGTTGGATCCTTATGAGTGTGTTCGAGAAAGAATGACTTTTATGGATCATACGGCGAGAAAACTTCATGGATCACGAGAATGGATCCTGCTCACGATTCACGTGGCTGGATCCTTCTTATGGATAACGTAGCTGGAAGATTTTGTGGATCACGTTGTCGGATCCTTTTTATGGATCACGTAGCTGGATACTTTTGCATGCGTCCCAGAAAGAAGGATATTTACGGACCACGTGGCTGGAACCTTGGATTATCCACTTAGTACCTTTGGTGTTAACTAACCACGTGCTTTGAACAATTCACGTAACACCGTAATATATTCAACGTGAATTTATCAGTATTATTTACTTTAGTTTGTAAGTGAAAGATTTAAGTTTGTAAGTTAAATGTAAGTAATTTTGTAACATATTGATAAGTACTTTTTTCTTAAACGAATAGATAAGGATAAAATTCCATTGTTTGAAGAGGGACCTCTATCATGAACCTCCAGTAGGAACCATTACGTTGCCGAAATATTTACGACTCTTGTCGTAATCCCTTAGAACATTAAATTATGACACATGTCGTAATCTCTAGAACATTATTAAATCTCTCCTCGTAAATCCAGGATTAACGTTGACAGCTGATTAATGCGACAAACAGACGCTCGTCTATCAAGCATTAGTGCTTCTGTGTACCCACAATCCATCTTAATATTGTATAAAAACAATTTATTGTAAACAAACGAACTTTGCTCAATTTAGCAACGATAAGCGATAAGGGCTAAAGGTACATGTTGATAAAAGTTCGTTTCGGCGATTGCCTGTCCCCCCCCCCGGGAAGGTGCAGGTGGCCCGGGGGGTTATTGGGAAGTAGAGTAGGGTTAGCCAGATAAGAATTATTAATAAGACCTTGCTGCGAGTGAGCGACAACGGACGACAAATCATGAATCTTATGGACACAAGTTTTGGAGAAGCAGAAGTGAGCGAGTTAGCAAGTGAGCGAAGTCAGCTGTCTGCCTGTAGGGGAACGTGGGTACCTCAGTGTTGTTGCTGACGGGAGAGGATTAGGGTCTTCGTATTGTGGGTCTGCTGATATTTTCGGTTGCTACGAATGTCGTGATTAAATATTACTTATCAGATATGCGTCTCTGATTGTGAAAGATAGTGACATAGATTATGAAAACCATATACTTATTGCTCATTTATGGTGCTGCAATGTTCGTGTAATGGTAAATATTACTACCGGAAAATTAAACTATGAATTTCAGTGAAACAAAATATTGAAACCATATTTTATAACCTGTGAAAGCATTTGGGTAAAAGTAATATCTTGAAAAGTATAAGCAATTTTTATAAGTGTTATGTGTACAGTGGTAATTTTGACCCAGGATTCCTTTTATCAAGAAAAGCGCCAAAAAAGGTCAATTATTTAACTAGGTATTGTGTGATTATCATATTAATGAAGAAAACCCTATCAGTTTCGTGTTAAGTTAATAAGGAAGTGTTAAGTATTGTTACTCATTTACTTATAATTGTTCCTGATGATAAATTAACGAGGTATTTTGGATAACTCTTTTATTATAAATTATCAACAGTAATTATATTTAACTGGTAAATAACAAACAGTAGGTAAAAATTATATAATATGACAATAGTTATCTTTTATTTTTATATTTACTTATATAACTGGATGGGAAGACAGTGCACAAACTCCCAGCCTGCCCCTCTCTCTCTCTCTCTCTCTCTCTCTCTCTCTCTCTCTCTCTCTCATCCACCACTTATAGATTGGTTATATATTCTAAATTTTACCGGCATTACAGAAATGTTCGTTACCTCTCTCTCTCTCTCTCTCTCTCTCTCTCTCTCTCTCTCTCTCTCTCTCTCTCTCTCTCTCTCATCCACCACTTGTAAAATGGTTATACATTCTAAATTTTACCAGCATTACAGAAATGTTCGTTATCTCTCTCTCTCTCTCTCTCTCTCTCTCATCCACCACTTATAGATTGGTTATATATTCTAAATTTTACCAGCATTACGAAAATGTTCGTTACCCTCTCTCTCTCTCTCTCTCTCTCTCTCTCTCTCTCTCTCTCTCTCTCTCTCTCTCACACAGGTAATCCGTATAGCTGACGCCATAGATTGGTGTTATCGCTGATTACAACCAACAGCCTTATAAAACATTGTGGTTTTATCAGTCTTTGAATGTTATCAGGTTGTTGATAACAGATAAACTGCTTCCCATATATTTACCGACACGTATGAATATATGAATATATTTATCGTTTGATGTTAAAGGAGAATGTCTTTATTTTTAATGTTTTTTCAAAGCAAGATTAATTGTATGCAGAGATGTTTTTCATTCTCTCTCTCTCTCTCTCTCTCTCTCTCTCTCTCTCTCTCTCTCTCTCTCTCTCTCTCTCTCTCTCTCTCTCTTTATTGGCTCGAAGTCGATGACTCTTGTTGTTTTGACGCCAGTTTAACATACAGCTAAACAAACAATCAGTCTCTCTCTCTCTCTCTCTCTCTCTCTCTCTCTCTCTCTCTCTCTCTCTCTCTCTCCTTTGTCTTCATCCTTAGATTTTATTCTTGAAACTCTCAGAGAACATGACAGCCGTTCAACATAGGGCGCAAAAAAAAAAAAAAAATTGCCAAACTGAGCACCTCTTTGTTTTGGCAAAAGTCACAAATGAGACGTTGATAATATCTCTCTCTCTCTCTCTCTCTCTCTCTCTCTCTCTCTCTCTCTTCTTCGATTGAAGGTGTTTGTTGGCGCTCATTCATCAAATAAATTTATTCAACATACATAATTCATCATCGGTTTTGGTAGAAGCGAAGTCTTTAAATTCTCTCTCTCTCTCTCTCTCTCTCTCTCTCTCTCTCTCTCTCTCTCTCTCTCTCTCTCTCTCGTTCTCGTTGTTTGAATGAGGTTACAAGTTGTTCTTTTCTCAATGATTTTTTGCACTGTCATTTACTTGAATGTGTGAAAGTTCACTGATTCTCGATTATATATATATATATATATATATATATATATATATATATATATATATATATATATATATATATATATATATATATATATATATATATATATTTATATATATATATATATATATATATATATATATATATATATATATATATATATATATATATATATATATATATAGGTAGATAGATAGATAGACAGATATTTATTCCACGTTATGTTATTCTCCTACACAAAGCCTCAGTGTTTTTCCCCTCCTGTGGACAACGGTTCCTGGGGAAGATAATATAATTTCCCGTCCGATTTCCTCCCAGCAGGTGTGAGTGTGTTGGTGCCTGTTTGGCGTGGATGGCAAAAACACCCTCCCCATTTCCTCCTCATCCTCCTCCTCCTCCAATTTTTCCTCCTCCTATTCCTCCTCCTCCTTCTGTTCCTCCTCTTCCTCCTACATCTTCATTCTCCTCCTCCTCCTCTCATCCTCCTCCTCTCATCCTCCTCCTCCTCCTCCTCCTCCTCCTCCAATTCCTCCTACCTTCTATTCCTCCTCCTCCTCCTCCTCCTCCTCCTCCTACATCTTCATTCTTCTCCTCCTCCTCCATCTTCTTTCTACTCCTCCTACATCTTCATTCTCCTCCTCCTCCTCCTCCTCCTACCTCCTCATTCTCCTCTTCCTTCTCCTCCTACATCCTCATCTCCTCCTCCTCCTCCTACTACATCCTCATACTCCTCCTCCTACTGCTCAACCGACCTCCTATTCCTCCTCCTCCTCCTTCTATTCCTCCTCCTCCTATTCCTCCTCCATCTCCTCCATCTCCTCCTCCTCCTCCATCTCCTCCTCCTCCTCCATCTCCTCCTCCTATTCCTCCTCCCCCTCCTCCTATTCCTCCTCCTCCCCTTCTCTTCAACCACCACCTTGCTCTTAGCCAGTGGCTATTGCATGTGGTCGGCCCTTTTTGTCCAAATTCGGACTTACGTCGGCGCTATTCTCTAAGTTCTGCCATTCTGCTTTCAGAGAGAGAGAGAGAGAGAGAGAGAGAGAGAGAGAGAGAGAGTTGAAAATTTCGTCTCCACGAAACTGATGTTGAATTACACTGAATAAATTTCTTTGGTGAGTGAAGGCCCATTAACACATTCAGCCATTATTTTGACAAAGAGAGAGAGAGAGAGAGAGAGAGAGAGAGAGAGAGAGAGAGAGAGAGAGAGAGATACGCCAGGTGGAAGAGAGGCGGTTACGTCCACCCAATCTCGTCCCCTGAGGTGTTTTTCGAGATCGAGGTAGGATACAGGAGAGAGAGAGAGAGAGAGAGAGAGAGAGAGAGAGAGAGAGAGAGAGGGGGCAGTTATGATAGTAGCAGATCCTTCACGCTCCTTCGTCCACCTGTCACCTGTCCCATGACCTTCCGTATTCTCTCTCTCTCTCTCTCTCTCTCTCTCTCTCTCTCTCTCTCTAAGTGTTTATAGTGTCAGATAGAGTGAGAGAGAGGAGAGAGAGTGAGAGACAACAGAGAGAGAGAGAGAGCACCCGGAGCGAGTGTTCTGTGTAGTTAGTAGGATGTCCTTTTCCTGTTCAGGTTCCCCCCCCACCCCCGTCTCTGGTCACCTCCCCCTCCCCTTCCCCCATTTTTTTGGGGGGGGAGGGGTTACATTTTTGCGGTTACCTATGCCTCTAATTTATAGCTAGATGCAGTAGGGTTTTATAGGAGCAACTCCTTGCTTGCTTTCGTGAGCAGTCTCTCTCTCTCTCTCTCTCTCTCTCTCTCTCTCTCTCTCTCTCTCTCTCTCTCTCTTAGTAATTACACTCAGTTGCTATCTTCAATTTATCGATTGTGTAATTTTGGTGTAAATTACGCATTTGTAATGTTATTAATTTAATTTTGTCTATTTTTTATATATTTTTACATATTTAATTTCAGTTCTTAATTATTGTTATTCTGTTTCTCTTATTTGCAAATCTTCAAAGTAATTTTAATTCTCTTTTTATATTTACGCATATATTTTAAGGTTTCATCTTTATTTTATCACATCTTTATCCCACTCCTATTTGACCTGTCATTTAACACATTATTTGACCAGACATTTGACCTGACATTTGACCTGACATTTGGCATGTCATTTGACACATCATTTGACCTGACATTTGTCATGTCATTTGACACATCATTTGACTTGACATTTGTTATGTCAATTGACACATCATTTGACCTGACGTTTGACATGTCATTTGACACATTATATGACCTGACATTTGACCTGTCATTTGACACATCATTTGACCTGACTTTGGCATGTCATTTGACACAGCATTTGACCTGACATTTGACCTGTCAAATGCTGTCATTTGACACATTTGACACATTTGACCTGACATTTGACCTGTCATTTGACACGTCATTTAACCTGACATTTGACCTGTCATTGACACATCATTTAACCTGACATTTGACCTGTCATGTGACACATCATTTGACCTGACATTTGGCATGTCATTTGACACATCATTTCACTTGACATTCGCCATGTCGTTTGACCTATCATATTTTTCAAAATCTAGAAAAAAAAACAGTATTAAACAACCACCGTCTTGGGGCGTATTTGGCATTCAATCTTCCTTAATTCGAGATAGACTGGATCATGATAGAGCGGCGAAATTCGCTGTTTCACTCCGTTTCACCAAGTTTCAGTCAGTTTCACTCTGATATAGAACGCGTTCAGAACGCGGCCCAATTCGATTAAATTAGATGTTAATGAAGCAAGAAATTCCTTCACTTTCACCCAGTTTCACACAGTTTCATTCACTTCATCCAGTTTCAGTTTCACTCAGTTTCACCCAGTTTTAGTCAGTTTTACTCAGTTCTCCCAGTTTAAGTCAGTTTCACCCAGTTTCACTCAGTTCACCCAGTTTCACTCAGTTTCGCCCAGTTTCATTCAGTTTCACTTAATTTCATTCAGTTTCACTCCGTTTCATTCAGTTTCACTCGAACGTATCGAGCTTTCAGAACGCGACCAAATTCGAGATAGATTCGATCGTAACGAAGCGGGAAATTCTTTCAGCTTCATTCAGTTTCGCTGAAACTTAGCGTGCGTTCAGGACGAGACTCCGCCCCCCCCCCCCCACACGCACCTGCCCAAGTTCGAAATGATAACGAAGATATGAGCCATTGCGTAAGATAGGGTGATGTTTCTTTATCTGGTCGAGAGAGAGAGAGAGAGAGAGAGAGAGAGAGAGAGAGAGAGAGAGAGAGAGAGAGAGAAGGCGACTAATAAATATACAAAGAGAGGGAGATATTTTTGATAAACCAAGAGAGAGAGAGAGAGAGAGAGAGAGAGAGAGAGAGAGAGAGAGCTAAAGAGAGAGAGAGAGAGAGATGAGAGAGAATATGATTGCTAAAGAAACAAATTCATAAATGACATGCAGACAGCAAGATCAGAGAGAGAGAGAGAGAGAGAGAGAGAGTTTATGGCAATACGAAGTTCACATTATCTAATCTTATCTCCGGAGATCCGTTTTTCGAATACCTTATTGTTCCGTGACTGAGGTCTACGCACAAAGACAGTGACGGACAGACGAACGGACAAATGCCCAAATTATGTCGAAATGCCCGAAAAAGAAACTCAGGTTGGCCCAGGCAGGTAACCGATGTAAGCACACGTGTGTAACATGTGTCAACTGTGACACAGTTAACTCCAGTTTGAAAATCACTTATTATATTTGGATGTATAAATGAAAATTAGCGAATGTTATTAACGAAATAATTAACGAATCTTTTTATTTAGCGAATAATTAACGAATCAATTTACTTAGCGAATATTTAACGAATCTGTTTATTTAGCGAATAATTAACGAATCTTCAAATAGCGAATAATTAACGAATCTCTTCATATAGCGAATAATTAACAAATCTGTTTATTAAGCAAATAATTAACGAATCTATTTATTTAGCAAATAATTAACGAATCTATTTAGCGAATAATTAACGAATCTATTTAGCGAATAATTAACGAATCTATTTATTTAGCGAATAATTAACGAATCTATTGTTAGCGAATAATCAACGAATCTATTTATTTAGAGAATAATGAACGAATCTATTTATTCAGCAAATAATTAACGAATGTATTTATATAGCGAATAATTAACGAACCTGTTTATGTATCGAATAATTAACGAATCTATTTCGCGAATAATTAACTAATCAATTTCTCTAAGGACCCTCCTTCAGGTGAATGTTGAGACGAGTAGCTGGAGATTTGGTGGAGGGGCGTTCCAGGGGTGTTGGAGAGGGAGGGAGAGCGGGAGGAAGAGGGGGAGGGGGGGGGGGCAGTGTTGGTGATTGGTAGGTGGTATAGTAGTTTGCCCCCACCAGCGCTGCGGGGCTGGTGTGTATGTGTGTGTGTTTGTTCGTGTTTGTTCGTTGGCTTTCCTCCCTGGCAAAATCCCTCCCCTGGCGCCCTCTTGTGTTGTTTAGTGAGCGAGTGATCTAGACCAGTGCTACCGTGTGTTTCTGAGTGCGTGTGCGCGCGCGCGTACACTCTTCCTGTTCTGGGGTACTTTTGCGTACGGAGGTGACAGAGGAGGAAGTCGGTTCTCGATGGCATAGCACTTCTGCGTAAGAAGTTTGCTACAGAGTTCATGACAAAAGAGGAATCACAAATTCACTTCTCGGTTTGATAATCATTTGTCTAAAATATACCCGATTTTAGATTCAGATGATCAGAGTGTTACGTATATTAAGTACCCAGTTCGTACGCGACTGGGTACGGCTACGTACAGTTTGTACTTGTGGCGTACTGTTCTCGTTTGTAGTTTGGGCAATGTCTGTCTATATATATATATATATATATATATATATATATATATATATATATATATATATATATATATATTTATTTATATATGATTCTTTTAGAAGTAATAATAATAAGTGTGACGTGATTATTTGATTGACGAGTGTGGTTCCTCATGCCACACGGCCACTGAATTCAGAGAAAACGTGCCCAGAATCTAATGAATTTCTTTGAATTCCGTTGAATTCCGTTGTTGAACTTAGTGTGTGAGGTCCCTTGTGTTTGTGAAATTGAAAGTATTCAATTGAATTTCGTTGAATATCATTGTTTAACTTTGTGTGTGTGGTTCCTCGTGGTGTCAAACTTAAGGAGCGAAATTTAAAAGTATCATGATTTGTCATATAGAGGGGGCAATGACCACACGAGTCTGAAAAGATGCAGTACAGTGAAAAGAGATGGTGATAAATGGTGAGAATGACAGTGATGATGATAAGTCAGTCTAGTGATTGTGAACTTTGTCTGTGATGCTTCTTGGGATTGTGAAAATTAAAAGTATCATGATTTGTCATATAGAGGGGGCAATGACCACACGAGTCTGAAAAGATGCAGTACAGTGAAAAGAGATGGTGGGAATGATAGTAAGAAAATAGTGAGTATGAGGATGATAGTAAAAATCCGCCTAATGATTGTGAGATAACAAAAAAGTTTTTTCTTTATAAAAAGATAAGATGCAATACAGTGACAAGATGGTGAGAATGGCAGTGATGATGATAGTGAGTTTGCTGATGGTGATAGTAAGAATCCCCACGCCCCCTCCGTGATAGTGAGATAAAAAAATAAAACTAATTTCTTGAAAAACATGTAAAAATGCGCCGAAGTTTCTTTGGCGCAATCGAGTCTTCTGTACAGCGTATAGTCAAGGCCACCGAAAATAGATCTACCTTTCGGTGATCTCGGTATAATGCTGTATGAGCCGTGGCAAATGAAACTTTAACCACGGCCCGGTGGTGGCCAGAAGCAAGATTATGGCTAACTTTAACCTTAAATGAAATAAAAACTACAGAGGCTAGAGAGCTGCAATTTGGTATGTTTGACGATTGGAGGGTGGATGATCAACACGCCAATTTTCAGCCCTCTAGCCTCTGTAGTTTTTAAGATCTGAGGGCGGACAGAAAAAGTGCGGACAGAAAAAAGTGCGGACGGACAAACAAAGCGGGCACAATAGTTTTCTTTTACAGAAAACTAAAAAAAATAAAAAAAGAAGTCTTTGCACAGTGGTAAACGTTATGCGTCGATCAGCTCATTATGATAATGAGACTATATCCGTCTTGTGTAACAATGCCTCCTTTCTTTGTTGTGATCTTAAATTTTGTGGGGGGGTGGGGAGGAGGGGGTGTGTGATGGGCCAGGGAGGTGGGAGGGGGGGAAGGGATCCTGTCGAAACACAGGGCATGCACGTCAGAAGAATTACGTGAATCTTTTTGTAAGTTCATTCAGAGTTTGGTGAACTTTAGGGCGTCTGCGCTTTAAGAAATAAGTGATTAAATTCTTGAGATAATTCGGTTGTAATAGCCCAAAACTAAACCAATATAAGATTGTTGGAAATGAAGATAAACCAGAATTTATTACGGTTAAACCGACGGTGAAATATATATCGTGTTTTGATAATGTAACTTAAAATTCACATAAATTACGCAAAGATGGCCTGATATTTTACGAAAGTATTTATCATAGATATGATATTTTGTCACGAATTCTATATAAAAAAAATTATTTCTTGATGGTCGAGTTCATTAAGCCACTGTCATCTTATGCTCTGAACCAGTAAGGCACAGGTTCGAATCCTGGTCGAGGCAGGAGTGACTATACATAATACCCTTTGGGTGTATATTTTATATATATATATATATATATATATATATATATATATATATATATATATATATATATATATATATATATATATATATGTCCCCAAGACAAAATGAATTGATATTTAACCTGCCAATCGTTGTAATTTAATATTTAAGAAAATAATTAGCATAAATAGAAACAAATGAATAAAAATATTATAAAAAAACAATTGAAAATATATTCTTCATGGTGAATAACCTTCTGAATAATTATACATTGAATAACGGAAATGAAACGGTTATTTTTAACGATAAGGAACAGCAGAAAAAAGTTATTGATTTATTGTTGAGAAAGGACGAACTTTCTTCCGGAGAAAGTGGGAAAAGGCGATGTTATTTGTCAGCAGGAAATTGGATTAGGAACTGTTTGTGATGTTACCAGTAATGTGATTGTTGTAGTTGTTGCTGTTGTTATTTGTGTAATGCACTGTTATTCACTGTGTATGTATAACACTCTGTAGGAAGGAAGTGTCAGTATTATTATTATTATTATTATTATTATTATTATTATTATTATTATTATTATTATTATTATTATATTCTGAATGTTTTACATGCGGAGTGAATGATATTATTATTATTATTATTATTATTATTATTATTATTATTATTATTATTATTATTATAGTTAAAAATATCTTACACCAACCTGGAATGAAATTATTATTATTATTATTATTATTATTATTATTATTATTATTATTATTATTATTATTATTATTATTATTATTATTATTATTCACAAAATCTCACGACACACTCTCGGGAGAACAACAGGAGCTAATGTTTAGAAGAACTCAGCCTAAGACGGAAGGGTGGTCCCTATAGTCTTATTAGTGGAGAGAGAGAGAGAGAGAGAGAGAGAGAGAGAGAGAGAGAGAGAGAGAAGAGAAAGGGGGTTTGTTTGGTGTCGATAGACATTTGTGTACATTGGAATATCGCCACTTCATTAGGGTGCAAATACCTGGTTCAGTTATACTGAATTATTATTATTATTATTATTATTATTATTATTATTATTATTATTATTATTATTATTATTATTATTATTATTATTGCTAAGAAATTCAAAAATATCGTGATAAACTGTTAAGCAATAAAATCCACAGTCATATGAATAAAGGGTGTTAAGGCGAATGATAAAAACATATGAATATAACAGTCATATTATTATTATTATTATTATTATTATTATTATTATTATTATTATTATTATTATTATTATCATGAGCAGCAGCAGCACTGGGTATAAATCCTGATTGGTTTTGTCTTTCATATGTAAGGTAAGATATTCGCTGTGGTACATTTGCATACACACACACATATATATACACAAGTCTTTTGTAACTACTTTTAATTACTTTCATGTATTACATAATTACTTGTAACCCGCTGTTGATAAGTTGAAACAAGCTGCATCTCTCTACTATTACATAATCACCCTGCACTCGGCCCTCTGTAACACTATGACATAATACAAACCCGTGTTTTGATGTTGACTATATAACTCCGCAGTTTCCCGATTGCTGTAACCAGACTACTGTAACCAGACTACTCTGACAAGGCTATAAATAGTCATAAACAGCCACTGTTTCAAGATAGGGACTGATGTCTTCCATGTCATCAAGAGAGAATATAAACAAGGCTTCAGAAGTTAGCCTGTGAAGTCCGTGACGTCATTGCTATCTCGTTTTAAAGCCATCTGGTGGTAGGATTGAGAAGTAAGGTTGATGCGTCTGAATTGGATATTTTATTGAATGTTTGAAGATAGTCAGAGTCATCTTATGTTTCTTTCTGTTCTTATAGGCCTTCTGCGTAGGCCTCCTATGCTTATAGGATTCAGAGATTAGTGGTTTGTTGAGTGAAATTTAATACAAGTAGGATCTGGAGATGGAAAGAGTACGCTGATTTGTTAATTTTTGTGAATTTGTGAATTTTTGGGCAATTTGATTTCAACATCTCATCAATTTTATTTAGCATTTGTCTTTTTACATAAAGAGGCAGTGTTAGTTTGAGTTTATAAAATCCAGATAGCTATATATCATAGGATCACATAAGTCAGTGTTCTGTTGAGTTTAGAAAATTCTATATAACTATGTCAATGAGTCAGTGTTGAGTTTAATAAAGCCATATAGCTATATGAGAGAGTAAGTATTATTTTCAGTTTATAAAAACCCATATATATATATATATATATATATATATATATATATATATATATATGACTGTGAAATATTTTCTGTTAAAACAGAATTCCATCAAATATAAGAGAGCTCATAGAAATGTTAAAATGCGGAAAATAAAGGCTATATTTCAGAGACCAAACTGTCTCTCCTCAGGCAAATAGCTTGAGCGAATTTGCCTGAGGAGAGAGACAGTTTGGTCTCTGAAATATAGCCATTTATTTTCCACACAATTTATATGTTTGTATATACTCCATTATATATATATATATATATATATATATATATATATATATATATATATATATATATATATATATATATATATATATATATATATATATATATATATCAGGATCCGATGTTTGGTCTATAAGTGCCTAGTTTCTAAAGAAACCTGAACTGTGGATATTACATAATAAGGCTCCGTGAGTCGACAAAAAGATAAAAAAAAAAGCAAGAAACGGGACTATAAGGGGTCGTTGTAATCTGATGCTCCAATACCCCGCCATTAACATGATTGTCATTCGGCTGATGATCAGGTTGTAGCTGTTGTTTTTTTGTTATATTGTTGTTGATGTTGTTGTTGTTGCTGTTGTTGTTACTGTGACAGATCTGGTGGCTCTGTCGCGGGGCACAAGGGAGTCAGTGTCGTCCTCCTCTCTTTGTTTGTCAAGGGCAGAAGAAGAAGAAGAAGAAGAAGAAGAAGAACCACAACGCTATATTATTCCTGCCCCATCTCCGACGTGACTCAATCTTGGTATCCCTGGATCATCTTGTTCTGCGGGGAGGGAAGGGGATTTCTGGGGATTCCTAGGGATTCCTCCATTAATTTCTTTTTATCTTGGAGTGGTGGGGATTGATGGGGATTGCTGGAGTAAATCTTAATAGCCGCCTGGTTGGTGTTAATTGGGTCTTCTGCTGAAATATAAAGCTCGTCTGTCTTGTTCTGTTCTGAATCTGTAGGAAGATGCTGAATGAATTTCCAGTTAGACATCCTCAGAGGCTATTTCCAGGTGGACAATTTGGAGCCCTCTTAAGGGTTTTCCCCCTTAGGGGGTAGTGCTGTTAGTGCACCTCATGCGGTGCACTGTAGGCATTATTTCAAAGTTCTTTGCAGCGTGCCTTCGGACCCAAGCTGCAACCCCTTTCGTTCTATCTACTGTACCTCCTTTCATTTTCTTTCTTCCATCTTACTTTCCACCCTCTCCTAACAGCTGATTCATAGTGCAACTGCTCTGAGGTTTTCCTCCTGTTGCACCTTTCAGACTTTTACTGTCAATTTCCGTTTCAGCACTGAAGGACTTCATAGGTCCCAGTGCTTGACCCTTGGCCTAAATTCTGTATCAATTCAGTTCAATGCATTAGGGTTTTCCAGCTGAAGATTTCAAGAAGAAAAGAAAGGAGGTACCCGTTGCTAGGTAACCAACTGGTTCTTAGCCACGTAAAATAAGTCTAATCCTTCGGGCCAGCCCTAGGAGAACTGTTAATCAGCTCAGTGGTCTGGTTAAACTAAGGTATACTTAACTTTTCTGCTGTATATTGTGAGGGATGCTGGTGATACTCACCTGAAATCTTCAATGGAAGGTCGATTTTTAGGTGGATTCCCTGTTCCATTTCGTAGTACAATATATTTTTTTATGAATGAATGTAGTGGCTACGCTTGACCACTCTGTCTGTCATTCATGACAGTTGAATCGGACATTTGCTTCTTGTCCAGACTTTCTGACGAACTGTTAGGAAACTGATTTTACGTTCTCTCTCTCTCTCTCTCTCTCTCTCTCTCTCTCTCTCTCTCTCTCTCTCTCTCTCTCTCTCTTCAAATTACCGAACGCGTCTCTTGACCATCGATTAGAACGAGTGAAAAATCAAGTAAGGTCGTTTTGCAAGTCGAGACTCAAAGCTGTCTCTCAGGTGTCATCTTTGGGACGTTAAGGCGTCCCTCTAGGAATAGCTTAATCCTTCTTAGTGTCCTACTGTACGTCAGGAATCTCCCTCCCCCCCCTCTTCCAACACCCCCGCCCCTCCCCGCCCCCCCTCAAAAAACGGTTCTTTTCAAATGGCAAGTGTCTCTGTCTCTTTGAAGGAGAGAGAGGCCGTTTTAATAGACTCCGCGTACCTTCTAAAGGAGTTACCTGGGCGTGTTTTGACCCTTGCTTTTGCGACGCGCGGTTGTAATGGTTTAGGATGCTAGGCATCACGTTGTTGCGAAGATATGTTCTAAGTTTTATTTTGTTTATGTGTTATTTTTGTTGCCTGGTATCTGAAACTATATATGTTTATATATATATATATATATATATATATATATATATATATATATATATATCCATATATATATATATATATATATATATATATATATATATATATATATATATATATATATATATATATATGTGTGTATATATATATATATTTATATATATTTATATATTCGTTTCTTTGTTTTGATTTCACATCTAAGTTCCTATGTTTACTAGGGTATACTGAAAAGTATATGCTGTGTATTTAAAGTATTTATATGTGCGCATACACATACACCTGTGTATTGTACGTCAGTATACAGGCCTGTATAAAACATTACACGTTCTAGGCTTATCTTCCAATGCGTAAAATAAATTTGAAGGAGTCATTATTTTGAGGAAATCCTGATCCACGCTTATCGTTTTTATATCAGCGGCGACAGTTCCGTGATACGACCGAAAAAAAGGCGATAGGGACCTCGTTGTGTGCAGCTGAATGTGCATAGGGTCGATAGGGTGTGTTTAGGGGAAAGTCGCCCCTATACAGGTTAGTATAGGGGCGAGTTTCTCCCTAAGCAAGCTTCTAAGCAGACTGAATTATACACTTACAAATACGGTTTTATTCTGTAGCTAAAAAACTGCTTTATTATTATTATTATTATTATTATTAGGCCCAAACGAATAAGTTGGCCCTCTCCCCACCCCCCTAGTGGGTTATTAAGTCGACAGAACAAGAGGGGCCGTTGTGTTTACTTACCCTTTTCTAAGTCAGGTCATCTGGTAGGCCTGTGAGATCGCCCTTGTTTTAAGGGTATGCCTATACCCCTTATATATATACATACATACATACACACACACACACACATATATATATATATATATATATATATATATATATATATATATAACTTGCCTCTTCCATAAGTAACTTGTTTCAGTTTAAAGTATTTTGGTTTGTCAACTGTTTCTAATCTGCAGATTACAATCATACCCTCGGTATAGTCACTTGGTTATCGTTTTAGAGATCGTTGAGGGGGGAGGATTATATACGAGGGGATTGGCTATATAGGCCTTGAGAAGGGGGGGCGAAGGGTGGATTTATAGGTCTATAGACGAGGTGCAGATAATTTAGGATGTATTTTTTTTATTCTCAATTATTTCTTGAAAATATCTCGTATGTCTCCGTATTCCAGGATCTTTGGAGAGTCTCTCTCTCTCTCTCTCTCTCTCTCTCTCTCTCTCTCTCTCTCTCTATATATATATATATATATATATATATATATATATATATATATATATATATATGTACTCCGGAACTTTTAGGAAAAAACTCTCTCTCTCTCTCTCTCTCTCTCTCTCTCTCTCTCTCTCTCTCTCTCTCTCTCTCTCTCTCTCTTTGTACTCCAGGACCTTTGGAAGACTATCTCTTTTCTCTCTCTCAGCCGAGTGTCGCAAGGAACACACATACAGAGAGAGAGAGAGAGAGAGAGAGAGAGAGAGAGAGAGAGAGAGAAACGAGAGGGGCTCTCATTTGCAGCAACCCACCCGGGGAACTCCACCGCTCACCGATCTTGACCAGAATGAGGAATTGTCTTGTCCATATATAGAGGGCGGCGGTCGCACCGTAACTCTTTTTATTTCGCGTAAAGTGTTGTTGTCGGGGCTGGTCCGGTGAAAGGAAGCTGTGTATTCTATACTTTATGTATTCTATACTTTATGTATTCTATACTTTACAATTTTTAAAAAGCGTAGTCAAGTGTAGTTTAATGTGTATGTTTTGTTGGCGGGTTTGCGGATGAAAGATGGGTTTGTATGGTTCGTTTATTTTACTTATTATTGAGTGTATGACTCCCGATAGGCTTAGAAATATACAAGGTTTTGGCATTGTGGAATACTGTGTGTTTGAGATTCTGTGTGTGTGTATGTGTATGTGTATAAGTTACATAACATGTATGTATGTGACAGTTTTTATGTATATTATATATATATATATATATATATATATATATATATATATATATATATATATATATATATATATATATATATATAACTGAATCATGAAAATATGGAACGAGATGAATATATAAATAAAGGTAATATATATATATATATATATATATATATATATATATACATATATATATATATATATATATATATATATATATATATATATACACGTGTGTAAAGAATATACATATATATGCATAAATACACCGTATTAATTACAAATATTATAGTAGAAACTCATGCACACTCATATTATATATATGAAACGTTCCACGTTCCGGCCTGTGTTACTTGAATCAGAATAAGTGCTACTTAGAAACATTAAAAATAAAATGCTACTTACAACCATTAAAAATAAAAGCGGTATAACGCACCTATATACTATTTCCTTTACAGCCAACTTTCTAATCCTTCCTGAAAATTATAACTTATATACTTTACCTTCTCAAATAAAAGTAACTTACAGTCGTACTTATTATTATAATCTTGGGACAGTCTTACGATACAAAATAAGTGATACTTCTCACTCTCCGTTCCGCTGCAGTTTCTCAAAAAAAAATAACGTATAATCATTCTTAGAATCTCGGGAAGGACTTAAGATAGAAATTGAGTTACGCATTTCACTTTCTGTGACTCTGAAGTTTCTCAAATACAGTTAATTACAGTTATACTTATTATAATATTGGGAAGGAATGAAGATACAAAATAAGTGATTCTTTCCAATTTCTGTTCCGCTGAAGTTTCTCAAAACAAAGTAACTTATAATCATTCTTAGAATCTCGGAAAGGACTTAGGATAGAAATTGAGTTACGTAAGATACAAAATATTTGATACTTTCCACTTTCAGTTCGGCTGAAGCTACGAACACTCGATACCCTGTTCGTTGACTTCCGGAAATGCCATCGGGGTAGGGTAGGGGTGTGATTTCATTATACTTTGCCCAATTTAGGGGGCGGGGGCGGGGGGCATCTGCATTTAAGGATGATAAGCGTTAAACGTGAAATTGCCTTCTTATTTAAGTTATTAAAGTATTGGGTAAAGGAATTGACTTAATGGTTTTTGGAAGAGATTATCTATGATTATATGAAGTCTGCCAAGGCGTATTAACGATTTGTAACCTTGTGAGAATTATATACGGTTGTATCCGCGTAGACGCGCGCGCGAGCTCTCTCTCTCTCTCTCTCTCTCTCTCTCTCTCTCTCTCTCTCTCTCTCTCTCTCTCTCTCTAGATTAAGCGTACGTGATCATTTAAGACCCTCCAAGAATTATACGGTTTTTTTAGCCTCTCTCTCTCTCTCTCTCTCTCTCTCTCTCTCTCTCTCTCTCTCTCTCTCTCTCTCTCTCTCTCTCTCTCTATATATATATATATATATATATATATATATATATATATATAT
>NC_089777.1:17476536-17484036 GCF_040412425.1 Macrobrachium rosenbergii | reverse complement strand
TAAATTTTGCAAGCAATACCTGCCTTGGTTGAAATGACTATATTTTTTTTTCATGCTTCGTTCTGCGAGAGTTTTTCTTCTTATGTAATTTTACATTTCTCTTGTTCCTGCATTTATTTGTTTTTATTGTATAGTTTTATATTTATCTTATCTCTGCATCTATTCATTTAGGCTACTCCTGGTGTTATTGTCACTTAAATACATCAGCTGTTTGATGGCACTGAAGAATTTGTATTCCTACACAAGTGTTTTTTTTCCAACACAAAAAAACACTTTCAAGTCTCCTTCCCCTTGAAAAAATCCCATAAAAACCCGTCTTTAAAAAAAGACCCTCTCACACCTTCTCTCTCTCTCTCTCTCTCTCTCTCTCTCTCTCTCTCTCTCTCTCTCTCTCTCCTAAAGACATGTTTTGCATACCAAGTCTCAAACACGTTTTAAGTTTAATGCACTCAGTACTTTCCCAGGGTACTTAAGATCCCGAGAGCAGGAAGGTACTTGAATGGTACGCGCAGGGTACGCGGTACTGTTTGAAGATACGCGGTACCGACTGTTTTGAGCATCATCCCGTTTTGTTGAAGGGGGCGATTTGGGAAAGGACCTCTCTCTCTCTCTCTCTCTCTCTCTCTCTCTCTCTCTCTCTCTCTCTCTCTCTCTCTCTCTTCTTCTTCTTCTTCTTCTTCTTCTTCTTCTTCTAGGTTTGAAATATATCTAACCTTGTCAATTGTCATTTGTGTATCTTGATTCCAACACCACCTCTCTCTCTCTCTCTCTCTCTCTCTCTCTCTCTCTCTCTCTCTCTCTCTCTCGCGTGTGGCGGTAAATATTCACACAGACAGTCTGTTTGTTTTTGAGGATTTGTGGGACGGAGAAAAAAAAAGATATATTGAAATGGTATCTAGACATACTCAGCTTGCTTTTAAAGTAGTGTTTATAGATAATTCTATAAACAGATATCTACTAGATTGACTCATCATTATTCCCTATAGGTCATTTATAGATTACTCTATAAATAGATACCTACTATAGGTCAGCTAGAGTATTAAATAGATTTCAGTATTAATAGGGGGACATCTGGTAGCCTATAACCATCTCATTACGAAAGCTAATTCCTATAATTTAGAAAGTCAAGTCTATAGGAAAAAGAAAGTGGTTTTTTCAGGTGTCCGATATATCTGTTGTACTGTATTTTAAATCCTTTGTTTGTGTGTGTTTTTGTGTGTAGGATACAGCGCAGGATACTGTATCCTACGCTGCCCATATGGCATGGCCCTTCCTGTCAGACAGGATATGGAATGGTCCTGATATCTTTATATTTGGTTTCCAGTTGGTGAAACTCTGGATTCAATTGGCTGTTTGGTACCCGTATGGCTGAGTTCTTTCCTGGTCGAGTGGTGTGTATGTATAGGCTGTACATACATACATACATACATACATACATACATACATACATACATACATACATACATACATACATACATACATACGTACATATGTACATATGTAAATATATACATGTATATATATATATATATATATATATATATATATATATATATATATATATATATATATTATATATGTGTGTGTGCGTGTGTGTGCATCAGACATTGCTTTCAAGAACTAGATATTTGAATATCGAATAGAAGAAATACGTTTATAGAAACCAATACATGTATTAAACGGTCTAACTCCCCTGCTCGTCAAAGTTATCCTAACATTCTTGAAATCTACAATAACATTTTAGAACAAATTTAGATCTCTTTATTCTTTCAATCTCAACAACCATAGTCTACTAACTCATTCAACCCATGAATAACCTATCGAGGCTTACAGGCAGTTAGTTTCGAATAAATGTATAATGGATAACCTTGAAGTCCATTCTCTAAATATGGAACAATTACAATTTTTCACTACCTTTTGTTCAGGTTCAATTTGGTATTCTCTCCGTGGTACAACTTCCCAAATGAACATTGGCATTTACAAATTGCTTCTCTCGTTGTATCCTGTTCATTAGTAGATTGCCTGAAGCGAGTTTGATTGCCTTAAATAGCTGTAAACTAAAAGAATTCCTGTGAGTCATAGCCTTCGCTTTTATTGAGGCAATCAGGTTACTTCTTTTGATTAGACTATAGTTTGAAACTAAAGGCTTGGGGTTTGAGTTTGAGAGAAGACGGAGTTTGGCGGCCTAACCGTGTTGACGTTTGAGTTCTTGTTTATCTTCCGTGTTTATCTTTAGAGTTTTGTTTTTATATATTTTTTAATTCAAACGATTTGGTTGGTCGTATCTTAGCTCGTTTGTTTTTTGGTTCGATTCTTTGCCGTTGGGTGGCGCTTAGTCAACTGAGTGGGGTAATGCTCCCTTGAAAACTGTATTTACAGGCGTTGCGGAGAGAGAGAGAGAGAGAGAGAGAGAGAGAGAGAGAGAGAGAGAGAGAGAGAGAGTTTTTCCACTATTTCACACGAGATTTATTTTTATGTATTCTCAAATATTAATCAACAAATTACCTTCAATTTCAATTTCACTTTACCACGTGAATAACTTGGTACACTTATACACTCGTAAGTGTATGAATAAACTCGATACACTTATAAGTGATAAGTATGTACTGTAAGTATACGAACTCGATTAAGTGTTTATTGTACTGTACAGGAAGCCAGACACTTTTACCTGGCGACCTGTTCTGTACAGGTATGTGGGTTGTGGGGGCGAGGGGGAGGGGGGACACCCTCTTGTTTTCGTGTACCCATCTCACTGACACACCTGGCCTGGGACACACCTGGTGTTAGGTCCCAGATCTTAGGTCTGAGGTCTCTCATTAGGTCTCAGGTCCCCCCTCCCCGCCATTGTCCTGATGCAGATACTCCCCCCCCACCTCCCACCCCTTTCTTGACCTGTCAGGGAGGGGGGGAAAAGCCTGGGAAATTCTGCGCCTGCGCCCTAATCTGCTCTGTTACTTCGTAGGCCGATGTTTTCCCATTAGCGGGTCCTTTGAGGGGGTGGAATTTGGGTGTGGGGTCAGAATTGGCAGGAATGTTGTTGTTTAGTGTGTCAGGAATGCCATAATCATTATGGAAGGCTTAGAAACGGCTCTGGTGGGTGCTGGTATTGCCATATAGGACTATTTCGAATTCGTAAGAGGTTGGTGGCTGTTGGCATTGACATATAGGCCTACTTCCAGTTCACAAGAGGTTCAGAAACAGCTCTGGTGGCTGTTGGCATTGCCATATAGGCCTACTTCGAGGTCTCAAGAGGTTAAGAAAGAGCTCTGATGGGTGGTATTATGATATAGGCCTACTTTCAGTTTGCAAGAGGCTGAGAAATGGCTCTAGTGGGTCCTGGTATTGCCGTATAGGCCTATTTAGAGTTTGCAAGAGGCTTAGAAAAGGCTCTGGTGATTGCTGGCATTGCTACATAGGCTTAACGTTTCGCAAAAGGCTTCGAAAAGGCTCTGGTGTGGTGTTAGTATCGCCATATTGGCCTACTTTTTCGCAAGAGGCTTAGAAACTGCTCTGGTGCATTGCCATATGGGTCTACTTTTTCGCAAGAGGCTTAGAAACTGCTCTGGTGGGCGTTGGTGTTACCGTATAGGCCTAATTCGATTCTAGGTCTTGTCACAGCCATACAGACCTACCCCCAATACGCAACAGGCTTAGAAATGGCTCTGGTGGGTGCTGGTATTATGATCCAGGTTGCCATTTAGGCCTACTTTCAGTTCGCAAGACCTTGCAAACTGCAGGATCGAAATATATCTAGTGTTTACGCTTCGGTACAACGACCCAGAACTCATTCGCTCCATCTGTTTTGTTTACAGGTAAATATATAAGATGTTTAGATTCATTACTCGTTCTCTTTTCTCTCTTCAGTGAGGCCGTTGTACAGTTTCTCCGTGTGAAAGGAACTCCACGGAGACCTAAAGCAGATAAACAAGGCTCTTTCTTTGTGCTAAAGTCACGTTCGTTCGTTTGCAAGGGATTTTGTGCCGGGGGGGAGGGGAGAGAGGGGGTGGGGGTTGAAACTGTTATGCAAACAGAGGGGGTTCCTACCGGGATTGATTCCGTGTTCTGAATCCTATTGTCTCGGGAGAGATTAGGGAAATAACGTTTGTCTTCTAACTTTGGCTGGAGTTGACTTTTTCATTTTTCATTTTTGGTTTTATCTTTTGAATGATTTTTAAATTTTTTTATTTTTATTTTTGTTTTTGTCTTAGTTTTGGTTCCTCTAAAAAATAAAGTAAGAATCGTTTCTGTTTGAAATTCAATATATGTATATGTGTATATATATATATATATATATATATATATATATATATATATATATATATATATATATATATATATATATATATATATATATATACATAATGACTTTCAGTAAGTAACCCTTAAAATATATTGCTTATTGCACCGCCTGTAAAAATCACCCAATCAATCATTTCCCAATTTATTTACGAGAATTCCTTAAAGACTTACGGTCAATAACGGTATGACAAAACACTTCACAAGCCCTCAGTTTGACCTCTGACCTGGGAAGGCACCTGGGAGGGTTACCTGGAAAGGTCAACAAGGTCACGCCAGGTGAGATGCGTGAACGGATGAGGAACAGAACGGATGCGGAGTTTGGGGGAGGGGGAGAACGGATGGAGAACGTGAGATCTTACGTTCTTTCGGATGTAGATGTGTTTTGTATTTTTTTGCTTATTGATTGAGGCGTTTCCGGTTGTAGTTGTTTACTTGATTGCTTTGAGTTGATTGCTTGATTGTTTGTGCATTTATGTTCGTGTGGATGATAGGTATTGTGTAGTTAATTATTTGGGGTTTTGTATATATACCATATGTATGTATATATATTCATATCATATATTTATATTTATATATATATATATTCATATATATATATATATATATATATATATATATATATATATATATATATATATATATATATATATATATATATATATATATATATATACACACACACAGTCACACACACACAAACACACACACACACACACACACACACACACACACATATATATATATATATATATATATATATATATATATATATATATATATATGAAGATTTTAACAGTAATTTTACACATTTCCTCTTTCTTTTAAGAAGACAATTCCTAATTATAATCACGTTTATCTGAATAAATCTTAAATTATTATAAACATTTACAGAAAAATCTTCAGCTCTTACGCCTAGGGAATCCAATCAGCTCGGAAGATCTTATCTGCAGGAAAATCTCCCCCAAAAATAAAATACATATTTTATCCGTTTCGAGAAAAGAGCTCAGTTTATCATCGCACTGCATTGTGGGAAAAAGTGCCTGAAGGTCAAGTCTTTCCAGAGAACACCTTCAGGAAAGTCCCGTGAGAGGCCCCTGGGGCTATGCGGCAGGTGCTGATGACACCCTGAAGGAGTTCTGTAAGCAAAAGCGGATGTGAATTTGGGCTCCTCCAGCCAGCACCTCAGGTGTCGTTAATCTTCGTCTGGGAGTGTTTTCAAAAGTGTTTCCTTCTCCCTCCCCCTCCCCTCCCCTCTCTCCTCCCCCCCCCCTCGGTCGTTAGCACTTGTTTCCTGCTGGGGGGAAACTGACTGTTAGTTTCGTGTCTTGTAGCTGAATGTGATTTATAATGATGAATTATTATGATTTTTAACGATCTTCTCCTGTAGGGAGGTAGGATTAACCTAAGGTTCGTTCCGGCGTCCCTCAGGCCCCTAGCTGCAACCCCGTTCATTAATTTTGCTGTACCTACTTTCATATGCCCTTTCTTCCATCTAACAGTTGTTTCGTAGTGTAACTGCAAAAGGGTTTCCTCCTGTTACGCCTTTAAGACCTTTTTGTTTTCAGTTTCCTTTTCAGTGCTGAATGACTTCTAAGGTCCCAGTGCTGTGCCTTTGGCCTGAATTTTACACTCCATTGGTGATCTTCAGAAGGGAAGAATTAGGTTGTTTGCGATAGACAGCTGGTAGGCAGGCGTTGGCCGTTGCAAATAGTGTAGTGTCGTTTTTTATTATCAATTTTAATACTACTAATACTCAGTCTGATGGGAGTTTTGTCTTGGCTACAATTAGATTTTTAACAGTTTGCTTTGTGCAGTTGTGCTGGAATCTCTTGATCATTCCTGCTCTCTGCTGAAGTCTCCTGAATTTCAGGTGTATCTGTTTTTATTTTCTGTTCTATAATATTTATTTATTGATCACCTTTTATTGTAACTTGTTTCTCTCTCTCTCTCTCTCTCTCTCTCTCTCTCTCTCTCTCTCTCTCTCTCTCTCTCTGCAGGCTAAGATTTACCTTCTGAGCCATCTTGTGTTTATGTAAGTCTGTTGACTTTGTCTGGAAGAGTTTTCAGCTGAATAATTTAAAGAAAGAAAGAAAAAAGTCACAACTGAAGAATAAATAATGGATAAGGAAATAAATAAATAACTGAAAAATACTCAATATAACTGACACTTTATACAGAACGATCAAAACGAACTTCTAGTAATTTGCATACAAATAAGAATAAAACATTTGCATATTCTTGCAAGGATACTTGAAGAAATATTTATCCTCTGACACCCCACATGACATGTTGGCAGTAATCATCGACATACTGATGCATTGTGGGTGATTATCAAGCGCCATATTTTTAAGATGGTGTATCGTTTTGTGCAAGGTCCAGTTTAATGAAAGGGTCTGCGCATGCGCTGTGATCGTCATGCTTATCAGAATTCTTGGGAGAGTGTACCTTGGCCTAATTTGGAAGAGTTTTGAAGGTCCTCAGCTCTGATTCTCTCTCTCTCTCTCTCTCTCTCTCTCTCTCTCTCTCTCTCTCTCTCTCTCTCTCTCTCTCTCTGTCTTAGTTTGATATTTATTGGTACTTTTTACAGTGCACAGTGAACCTCTCTCTCTCTCTCTCTCTCTCTCTCTCTCTCTCTCTCTCTCTCTCTCTCTCATGTTGATATTTATTGGTAATCTCTTAGTTGATGTTTATTGGCACTCATTACAGTATACTGTAAACCCCCCCTCTCTCTCTCTCTCTCTCTCTCTCTCTCTCTCTCTCTCTCTCTCTCTCATGGGTTATTTACTACTCAGATCTCCTATGTATTTGCTTCTCTTTGATGAACTCATTACACCTTAAGCTATGTACAGTGCACTCGTTAAAGCAGATAGACGGGCGTGTGGTAAACTCTCTCTCTCTCTCTCTCTCTCTCTCTCTCTCTCTCTCTCTCTCTCTCTCTCTCTCTCTCTCTCTCTCTCTCTCAAGCAAGCAAGCAAGCAAGCAAGCAAGAAGCTGACCACTCTTCATACATGGACTGGAGACGTCCATTGTGGACCGTATCAAATCGTGAGGTCTATTCAAGTTACCTTTATAATAGAGAGAGAGAGAGAGAGAGAGAGAGAGAGAGAGAGAGAGAGAGAGAGAGAGAGAGAGAGAGAATTTTAGATTATAGCTGGGATATTTTCTTGCTTAATTTCCTCCAGAATCGTATATCTACTTTAA
>NC_089777.1:17459036-17471536 GCF_040412425.1 Macrobrachium rosenbergii | reverse complement strand
GGGAAGATCGGTTTATTAGATTTCCCATGTCTTACAAGTATTTTATTAATAGTTAAAAGAGTCAAGTATTAGGGCAGTGCTCTCTCTCTCTCTCTCTCTCTCTCTCTCTCTCTCTCTCTCTCTCTCTCTCTCTCTCTCTCTCTCTCTCTCTCTATCCTCCTGTTTGGCAAGATTAGCGTTATCCACTTTTTGTATATCTGACAGACATTTTACTCAAGCGCAGCTTAAAAAAAACAGGTTAGCAAAAAATCCAAAAAAATAAATAACCGAGATAAATAAATAAAAAAAACAAACGCTATCCTCGCGTCATTCAAAATAAAAAACTCCGAGATAAATAAATAAGAAAAAAGAAAAACATGAACAAACGTCATTCGAGCGCAACAGTTTTTTTTTTCCTCATTCCAGATGTTTAAAACTCGGTGTTTAAATTCGTAGTTAAAAACCTCGATATTAAAACTCGAAGTTAAAACGCGAAGTTAAAACTATTAAAACTCGAAGTTAAAACTCGATGTTAAAAACACTATGTTAAAAACACTCCAACGTCACCTTTCGCTCTGACGAATTCGGACTGCCGGCCGGCCCTAAATCTCCTCTCCATTCCCCCTCCCCCAGGGCTCATTACGTCGGGGGGAAATCTTCGTGAGGCTGGGAACTTGTCATTTAACTCGAAGCCGCCGAGAGGCTACTCCGAGGTGTCTTGAAAATTCTCAGGAAAGATTGTTCCTTGAGGCTGGGATCCTCCCGAGGACGAGAGATTGATACTGGAGGGTAAAATCTTCCTTGAGGAGTTTCTCTCTCTCTCTCTCTCTCTCTCTCTCTCTCTCTCTCTCTCTCTCTCTCTCTCTCTCTCTCTCTCTCTTATAGGCTTACATCGTATGAGAGGTTTGGAGCCAAGTGGGCTTATTTAAAAAAAACAAAAAACGGCTTATTTGTTTATCTTATTTATTTATTTTATCTATCTATCTATCTATATATATAGACCTATATACACACATATATATACATACATATATATATATATACATACATGTATATATATAATTTTTATCAAGCACAGCCATTGTTTAAAGGATTTGTTTAACGCAAAGCCTTCACAGATTATAAAATCATTGAATACGTTTCTTGCTGTTTCAGTGAACAGAACGATCGATTTTGAAGCACGTTTCAAGTTTCACCTTCTAATCTGTAGACAAGTTTCATTGGTATCCAAATCGCGGAGAGAATAGTTCTTTGTAATTTAATCCAGCCTTGGTTATTTTTATATAATAATAATAATAATAATAATAATAATAATAATAATAATAATAATAATAATAATAATAATAATAATAATAATAATAATAATAATTGTTTTGAAAAGGATGTTGTCTTTATAAGGAAGACACGGATTTCTATCCGGGAGAGTTCATCTCGATATAGAGAATAAAAACAATTTCAGACCAAAGTAAGAATGATAGAAGTTACCCACATTTACTGGAAGAGAGAGAGAGAGAGAGAGAGAGAGAGAGAGAGAGAGAGAGAGAGAGAGAGAGAGAGTTTGATGACAGCAAGGAAGGAAGGAACATGTATACACAAACGTGTTGGCGATAAATAAAAAGAAAAGAGAGAGAGAGAGAGAGAGAGAGAGAGAGAGAGAGAGAGAGAGAAAGTTTGATGACAGCAAAGAGGACTGAGCATGTATACACAAACGCGTTAGCTATAAATAAAAGGAAAATAAAGAGAGAGAGAGAGAGAGAGAGAGAGAGAGAGAGAGAGAGAGAGAGAGAAATTCTGGAAAGATTTCAGATGAGTCTCTGTACATCACTGACAGCCGCCGTCTAAGTCTTCTTCGAAAATTTGTCATTATTAAAAAAAAAAAAAGCCACGTATAGCTGTCAATCAAGTATCCCGAATGACGTCATTTCTGTGATTGACAGCCGCTGATTTCGTTCATGTTTTCAATCGGTTTTCGTTTTGTTTTCGTTGGTTTTCAGGGTCTAAGAAGTGTGTTTGTGAAGTAGTTTGAAAAGGATCTAGATAGTATTATGGAGTTTACAAGCAAATGCTTTTAGCCTGAATTTTGATTTCTGATTTCAGATTTTGAAGATGTTTGTTATAAAGCTAATTAAAGGTCCCTTGTGTGTGTGTGTGTGTGTGTGTGTGTGTGTGTTTGGTGCAGGGTGAATGTTAAAAGCCTTCCCATATTCTTCTGTAGGCCTAAACATACATAAGCTTATGCGGACGTTTATGCTGACCATATGCGTCCTCTGTATAAGGCCTTAGTCTTATATCTTATCTTAATTCATAAAATCAATTATAATGAAGTCTCCCAAACCTCTATAGATAATTAAACTTCTATTCGGTATCCAAACAAGGTTAGATTAGGTTGATATCATAAGTAACTCATTTTCAGGATCCGGTTTATTATCGAATATATTTTTTTTTCGTCAGTGAAGCCACTCAGATGTAATTGATGGAGTTTTCTGTTTTGGTTCTTTTCTGTCAAATGTTGTGCAAAGGCTTTAGTTCCGTCTCTTTGTACAGTAGTGTCAAGTCTGTCATTTTTTTTTAATGAATCGTTTTTTGGACAGTATCAAAATTCCTGTCATTTTTATCAAGGTTTCACAATGCCATATTTCTGTCGTTTTGGACACAATGTTCTGTCTCTGCCATTTTGAAGGGTATAAAGTTACAGATCTGTCTTTTCGTGCAGTACCTTATCTCTCTCTCTCTCTCTCTCTCTCTCTCTCTCTCTCTCTCTCTCTCTCTCTCTCTCTCTCTGGGCCAATTTGATCCGTCTTTTTGTACAGTACCTTTTTACTGTACGATTTCTCTGTCATCTTTCGATCAGATGCTTTACAAGGCCTTCTCTCTCTCTCTCTCTCTCTCTCTCTCTCTCTCTCTCTCTCTCTCTCTAGGTGCTTACAGAAACAGCACTCTCTCCAATAAGAATTAAACACTGGTAGCAATGTATTCGTCGTGCAAGAATACTCTCTCTCTCTCTCTCTCTCTCTCTCTCTCTCTCTCTCTCTCTCTCTCTCTCTCTCTCTCTCTCTCTCTCTCTCTGTGCCTCGAGGGCTTTCCATAATGGGTACAAATGTTCACCTACGAACAGCTGGCCCGTAAAAAGGTGTAATGAAAGAGAATCTCCAAATTTGGCCGGGTTGCTACAGAGCAAGGAATGGTCATTGCCTTGTGAAATAAAAGCGGTCTCCTCTCTGAAATATGCCCTCTCTCTCTCTCTCTCTCTCTCTCTCTCTCTCTCTCTCTCTCTCTCTCTCTCTCTCTCTCTCTGTAGATGGTTATAGAAGTGGCACTTTCTCCGATAAAAAATAAGATAATTGTAGCATTGTATTTGTCTTGCAAGGCTGCTCTCTCTCTCTCTCTCTCTCTCTCTCTCTCTCTCTCTCTCTCTCTCTCTCTCTCTCTCTCTCTCTGCTAGTTATAGAAACATATTTATTCATTGTAAGGTCAAGCATATATCAACTCCAATTTTGTCTTTCTTAAGTTTTTTCTAAATTAATTTTTCAAATTCTAAAGACCGTTGGAATGGGCATCCTTCTCATGCCCTTATCTAGCCCAGACCCGACGACATCACAAGAACAAGATTAAAGATAAGAACGGCCTCTGCTTTGGCCTTTCGCTCTAATAATTCTATATTATCCGCGTACCATAATTCTCCAGAAGCAATTGAAAACTTATCTGTGCGTGCGTCAGAGTACTCTTCAAACTAGCTTTGGTCGAAGGTATTATAAAACTGGTGCCACCTGTTTTGCCCAGGTGCCCAAGTCAGTTCTCTGGTCTTGAGCGCTTCCGCTTGTGTGTGTGTGTGTGTGTGCCACCTTTTAAAGGAGTGGGGTGGGGGGGAGGATGGGGTGTGGGTATCATTCTTGGGGTATTTTGTTGGGAGAAAGGTGAGAGCAAAGTGTATTGCACTTTAGGCTGTGGTATTGTTTTGACTTCTCGCTCTCTGTTGGGCTTTGAAGGTACACAGAATAGTGTTAATAGTGATTATCTGTTCTTATAGTGCCAAGATGTTGACAGTGTATTTTTAATACTATTTATTTCCGTTTGTGTAAAGTGTATTTATGATTTTTGTTTATTTCCGTTTGTGTAAAGTGTATTTGTAAGATAATAGGTCAGCACTTTATGATGTTTGTATCTGATTTATCTTTTTTGTTTTTTTTTCTTTCCATCTGGTGGAATCTTGAATTGAATTTTTTATATTTTAATTTATTAATTTCCGAAAATTTATGAGTTTGTAATGACAGGAACGTTATTTATAGAAACTTAATTTTAATGTATGTCATTCCTTTGTAAAGAAATTTGATTCATTCCTTTTGTAAAGGTTTTCAATTGCTAGCAGAGGAGACGTATTGCATCACTGAATCCATTTTTATTTTTGGTGGGCGGGTAGGTGGGCGTGGAAGGGGTTGGGGGCGGGGAGATAGGGGCCAGGGGGGCGTGTCTTCGTATTGAGGACAAAATGGGTTGTGGACAGATTTTGGTGTTAATAAAATTCATTATATTCAGGTTCTTATTGTATTTTATATGTACTGTAAAACTTTATGAAGTAAATTACTTTATATACTAGAGATAACCACTTTATCACAATATATTTTATTGTTTTATAGAGCTTGATACATAAAAACTGAAACATATTTATCTGACACTGAAAAAAAAGAGGAAACGACAAAACTCACTTTTGCAATGTGTTCAGAAAAAAGAAACTTTGACAATACATGAAATCATGTGAAAAGAATGAAAAAAAACAAAGGAAAAAGTGACAAACATGAAGCGTAAAAGGAGAGAACACGATGATAACGATGATAAACAAGAGAAAGATGAATGTTTACCATGAGAGAAAGACAGAAAGAGAAAGAGTAAATTCGATCCGTAGCGATAACAGGTTTTAGCCTCCTTTGATGTAAACAGGGATAAGTTGGTGTCTGGTCTGACGAGGTGGGTAATGTACTGTGTTACTGTGGTGGTCTGTGTAGCAAAACAGCAATTCAGAGGAAATTAGAAGTTTTTTGAAGAGTTATTGCTGTGTGGTCTGTGCAGCAAAACAGAAATTCAGAGGAAATTAAGTTTTGTGAAAGTTATTGCTGTGATGTGCTGTGCTGAAACAGAAATCCAAAGAAGTTGAAGTTTTATGAAGAGTTATTGCTGTGGCGTTCTGGGAAATCCTGAGGAAACGGAAGTTCTATGTAGGGTGCAAATGTTTGTGTTGAAAGTGGTGATTACTTTTTGTAAGTGACCCAGAACAAGTGTCTTGTGCTCTAAAAAGAAAAGAAGAGTGATTCAGTACCCAGACGTGTGTCCAAATCTTCTCCTGTGGGTACTCTTGATTCAATACCCAGACGTGCGTTTAAGTCTTCTGTGGGCCTTCTTGGGTCTCTTTCCCCGGAGTGTGTTTAAATCTCCTCCTGTGGGCCTTCTTAAGACCCATACCCAAACGTCATGACAACCAGTGTCCCCCAGAAATGCTTGACCACCTTCGGAAACTCCCTTCAGCCTCCCACGCCTTAAATCACCAACACTTTCAATGGTGTGGTCCTTCGCCAAAGGCCTGGTCTTGTTAGTCGTGGTAGAATACCGCGTTTACGCCCAGTTCCTGGAGGAGGCCCTGAACGTGCTCTTCGTGCTGGACTATGCCATGACCCGGCTCATCACCCTGTGCCCCGACACCAAGCTCCTGCAGGAAGAAGACCGGTTTTCCCCCGAGGGAGAACTGGGAAGGACGAGGGTGGAGCTCGAGGAGGAATTAGAACACCTCTCTGATGGGGGGAAGGAAGTGGGACTTCGAGGGGGACATGAGCCTGTGTTGATCAGCGACCCTTCAGGAGACAAGAAAGAGGAATTGCATGTCGCCGGCGATTCAAGCGACGGCCACGAAGAGGTAGCCGAAGGCGAAGTCCAGAATGAGGGAGAGGACGAAGAGGGAAATGAAGTGAGGAGGAGGAGGAGGAGTTGAGAGCCCCGAGTGAAAATGAAGCGAAAGAAGCGGCGGAGGAAGAAGGTGACAGGGAGGAGAGTGACGATGGCGTGGAGAAGGTGACGCTGATGATGATGGCGATGATGGGGTCCAACTTGGACGAAAGCAGAGAAAGCGAGGAGAGAGAGAGTGAGAGGGACGACAGTATGGAGACTGCCCATTCTCTCCCTTCCTCCTCCTCCTCCTCCTCCAGCTCGTCGTCCTCCTCCTCTTTCCACTCCGTCAAGGAGGGCTCCCCGACCTCCTTGAACCCGGAAGAAGAAGAAGAAGAAGAAGAAGAAGAAGAAGAAGAAGAAGAAGAAGAAGAGACGGCAGGACAAATAGGAAATCTGATCAAGGAACTCTTCGGGGAAGGATGGGGAGAGAGGACGTCCTCGATTATTTGTCTCAGGAGGAGATGAAGGAAAATAGATCGCCGGCGGAGATCGAGTGGCTTTCGTTCCTCCACGAGTTGGAGAACAGGGAGGAGGGTGGGGATGTTGATGGTGGGGGAGGTAGGGATACTCAAAATAAAGGTGGAGATGTTGGTTGTGGGGGAGAAAGGGATACTGAAAATAAAGGTGATGTTGGTTGTGGGGGAGAAAGGGATACTGAAAATAAAGGTGATGTTGGTTGTTGGGGAGAAAGGGATACTGAAAATAAAGGTGGAGATGGTGGTGGTGGGGAGGTAGGGACACTGAAAATAAAGGTGGAGACGTTGGTGGTGGAGAAAAAGATACTGTAAGCACAATTGGAGATGTTATTTTTGGAGACAGTGATACTGAGAAGAAAAGGGGTGATGTTGATGCTGGAGATAAGGAAACTGAAAAGACAGATGGAGATGTTAGTGTTGGAGGTAGGGTTATTGAAAAGAAAGAGAGTGGAGATGTTATTGTTGGAGATAAGGAAACTGAAAAGACAGATGGAGATGTTAGTGTTGGAGATAGGGTTATTGAAAAGAAAGAGAGTGGAGATGTTATTGTTGGAGATAGGGAAACTGAAAAGAAAGAGAGTGGAGATGTTATTGTTGGAGACAGGGTTACTGAAAAGAAAGAGAGTGGAGATGTTATTGTTGGAGACAGGGTTACTGAAAAGAAAGAGAGTGGAGATGTTATTGTTGGAGACAGGGTTACTGAAAAGAAAGAGAGTGGAGATGTTATTGTTGGAGACAGGGTTACTGAAAAGAAAGAGAGTGGAGATGTTATTGTTGGAGACAGGGAAACTGAAAAGAAAGCAAATGATGTTATGGCTGAGAAAACTATGGAAGTAAATTGTGATGGCGGTGTTGGAGATGTTGGAGAAGGAGAGGAAGATGCTGGAGGTGCGACAAATGACCAGAGAAACCCCGAAAACAGAGACTTGGGTGGAAAGACAGGAGTGGTCAAACCAGGAAGAAGTGGGACCCTTTCGAAAAGCTTTTCCTTAGAGACGGTCGACTGTGATTATATCGATCAGAGAGAGAGCGAGAGTGAGTTGACTGGAAAGGCGGTGATGGGAAGCCTAAACGGGGTGTCGTCGACGCCGCATGCAGGTGACTCGTTGTTGAAAGCAAAAAAGGACGTTAGTATGGACAATTTTGATGGGTGGGATGTTAATAACGATTTTAACGTGGATAGTTGCAAAGAAAGTGACTTAATTTTGAGGAGTAAAGGAGAGAATTGTAAAGGAAGTGAACGTTTTAAAAGAGAAAGTGCTCTTGGTGAGAACGACCAGAGTTCGTATACAAAAAACGAACAAGATTCGATGGAAGTCGAAGGTTTACTTGAGTTACTCCTAAGCGAAAGACATTTCTTGGGCGTCGATTCCAAAGAAACGAAGAAAATGCCGAAGAGTCTGCAAAGAATTCAGAAAGAGGAAGACAAGATGATGAATTGGAAGGTCCTAGAGGGAAAAGGTAATGATAATTTGGGGGTCATTAATGATAATTTCGAGGAGAAAATCCCCGAAAAAGGTGCCAAAGAAAATGCGAGAGTTTCCGACGCGAAAAGAAAACGGAGTCTTAGTGTGCCAAAGGGTGAGAATGATAGAAAACGTATAGCCGGTGGAGGGGGAAACTACTCTATTTTGGATAAGGACACTAAACGTGATAATATTCCTTTAGAAAGTGGTAATAACATTGACTCAGACGACGATTCAGTCTTTGGCGACAGCGAGGACGAGAGTGACGACGAAAGTGATGGAGAGAGATATCCGGATGTTACTAAAAAAAGGGTAAAGATTGAAAGTTTTAGTTCAGCTGTCAGTAATATTCTCGAAGAAATGGGTCCCAACAATACTAGTCTGGATAATGATTATCTCACTGATTATGACGAGGAAAGCTCTGTTAAAGTGGATGAGATTTTTGAGAAATGTCAGAGGAACATTTCATCTGGAAACTGTGATGTAGAGAAACAGGGTAAAGGTGATGAGGTCACAAGTGAGAATGTTGATGATGAAGGCAGCATGAGCATAGATCTCATAGAATGCTCAGAAAAATTGACTGAGGAAACGAAGGATAGACATGAAGATTTAGTAAGTCCTGTCAACAGAGTAACCACTATCAACAGGCCAAGACCATCCAACCATCAGAAGCCTGGCACGAACGTCAAAGTTGAGATAGATGCCAATCTGAAATGGATTAGAGAATTTCCTCCTCCATTCACAGGCCCAAAATGTACTTGCAAGTCACCTGGGACCCCGCCATGGAAGCTGGCATCTAATTCTGTAAGCCAGAGGCATGATGCCTCTTGTGAGTTCACCCTCGAGTCTTCCTCGGAACACGAGGTCGTCTCGGTCAAGTTGAGGAGACCTCGATGCTCTTCCTTCAGCCCGGAAACGACATCCTCTCTATACCAGAAACAGTGCTGTCATTCAGAAATTGGGATGTTCCATGAGGAAACTGAGAGCTTATGCCCAAGGCAGTCCCCAGAGGGAAATGGCTGCAGTAAGGAGCAAAAGGACAAGAGGAGGCTGTTGCGATCTCTAAGTTTTTTCTCTCGAAGTTCCCAGAGTAATCTGTCAGTCACCGGTGGTGTGCAGACCACGCCCTCACCCTCGGATGCTTTTCCAAAGTCTCCCCCAGTTTTTGGTTCAAACTGCACCTCTTTCACCACCCCACGCCGGTGGTCTCGCGTCCTGGGGTGCCGGCGAAGAAATGTCCAGTCTTGCATCTTCCCGAGCTCTCCTTCCTTCTCATCCACCAATGGAAACTTGCCTTCCAGAGTGAGGTCAGAACCTAACGTCACAGAGAAATGGAGTAACGTGAGTGACAATGGAGGTGTGCAAAGAAAATTTTCCAAAGTGTGGCACGAGAAGCGCCGGGCTGTCAGGTCGTGCATTTTTCCTGACCCCGAGGATGAGGACCTCATGCCTTATGGGAGTGTGGAACCAAGACAAGATGAGAGGTCACACGAGGGAGGTCAGGATAGTTTAAGAAAGTCTCTTGACTTTGAAGTGGCTCAAATGACAACATCCCATCTGAGCATCCAAGAGTCAGAGTGTTCTTCTAGAACACCAGAGTCCCTTGTCAGGACAGAGTCATCTGAGTGGAATGAAAGCCTCTCTGATGTCAGAGAATCTAAACTGATGCATTCTAAATCTGAAACTCCACTATCTGAGGTTCATTCTTTAAATGAGAGTCACTCACAGCACAAGAAGACTCTTTCCTTCAATGAAAGGCCACAGTCCCTAATTTTTATTCCGGAATCTCAGATAAACACCCTTCCGCGTGAGAAGAGTCCTCGTAGGACATCTGTCAAAAGGCCACAGTCACTGATGATTCCACCTGATATACAGATTCCTAAAAGAGACCCTAGCCTGACTCCTCCAGATCCATCACAGACAAGGCCAAGAAGTCAGAATCGTCTCTCCTACAGGGACTTGAGGATCCTCAGGCGCCAGCCGAGCAGTGACGGAAAGCTGTATTATCCACTGCTGACTCCTTCGCCTACGAGTAGTGCTCGAATCTTGGAAAGGGAACTGTCCCAGTTCCAAAGGGATCGCCGCAGGAATGTACGCTCCTGGTCCTTCAGTCCAACGCCTGCGAGCATACCCTTGAGGGTGTCTCGCAACCCTTCGGAGAAGTGGCCTGATGTGACCAGTTTCGAGCAAGATCATCTTGCCTTGCATCCCCGCAAGCTTTTTGTAGATCATCCATCACCTGTTCATTGTGCTGCGTTCGACACGTAAGTATTGACATAATTAGATTATACTTTAACTGTTGCCCTGTTAGTCTTTGTTTCTGAGATCTTGATTCAGGTAATTTTATTTGTATGTCTCTGATTTGATGTTCAAGAACAATTTATCTTCTGTACTAAGCTCAAGGTCCTATGAATGGTGAGTATTATTCTCTATAATCTGTCATATTCCAAATGTAGAAGCATTCATCTGGAACAAGCTTAAAATGCAATTAATTTGCGAAACAAGCTTTCAAGCTTTTAAGGTGACAGAATCCTGCAATAAGAGTAGAATCATCTGCTCACTATGCTATCTTAATTTACCGGTCAGGACAAATATCCGTAGGTAATAATTAACTCACAAAGTGAGCTTCCAAGATTTTAGGGCGGGGCAAAAACCTGCAACAAGAGTAGTATCATCTGCACACCGTATTGCTGTATGTTGATTTGTAGAATATGTCACTAATGAAGAATAGAATAACAATGATCCCAGAATGGGACCCTGTGGGACACCAGTCAAGAGAGGTATTTCGTTGGTGTTAACTTACTTATAACAGTATATGATTTGCCACGCTGTTACCAATCAACTAAGAAGTCTTTAGGAGAGAGAGAGAGAGAGAGAGAGAGAGAGAGAGAGAGAGAGAGAGAGAGAGATTAAGTGGGGCCTCGGGTGGGACTGCATATTTAAATTGCACCAACTGAATATCGCAAGAGCTTGTGAAACGACTTAATCTGACTAGATATGATGTTTATATTTTTTCTTAACTAATAGAAAGAGAGATATTCTTATCTCCTTTGCAATGAGCACGAAGTAGGGCGCTAATCGCCCAGTACCTCTGAGAGACACGTTTTTCGCGTTGGCCAGCTCTCTTAGCAAAGGTCAGTGGAACGGGAGGGAAGCCTCCTATGTCATTCTTGCCCAGGTCTGAAGGCAACTCGAAGAGGTAGTCCGGAAGAACAGAAGTATTTGTGCTCACTCAGGGGTTACTGTAAATTATGCTCACTCAGGGGCTTATTCACTGCTTGGTGTGTTAATAATGCTCCCTCAAGGTTTACTGTGTTAATTATGCTTACTCAGGGGCCAGTGTTAATTATGCTTACTCAGGGGCCTGTGTTAATTATGCTTATCGAGGGGCCGGTGTTAATTATGCCCACTCAGGGGACAGTGTTAATTATGCTTACTCAGGGACCAGTGTCGATTATGCTTACTCAGAGGCCTGTGTTAATTTTGCTTATCCAGGGGCCAGTGTTAATTAAGCCCACTCAGGGCTGGTGTCAATTATGCCCACTCAGGGGCCTGTGTTAATTAAGCCCACTCAGGGGTCAGGGTGTGTTAATTATGTTACTCAGGGGTTAGTGTTAATTACGCTCACTCGAGGGCAGGAGCGAATTATGCTCACTCAGGGTCCCAATACTAGAAATCAAATTAGGAATGCCTGTAAGCTTTAAGGGGATTTGGGGAAGGAGGCAGAGTCTTCCCCACCCCCCTTGGGGAACCCTCTTAGGGGAATGGAAGGAATAGACTCGTGCTTCAGAACCAGTTGTTGGGGATTAATGTTGGTCATGGCTCTTTTATGAATTGGTTGTAGGTTGTGGCTATAAGTTTCTTTTATATAAAGTTGTTATTATTGTTGGGAAGAAATAATAATAATAATAATAATAATAATAATAATAATAATAATAATAATAATAATAATAATAATAATATTATTATTATTATTATTAAAATGTAAAAAATACCTAACCATTGTTGTTGAACAATTCCTACCCAAAATAATAATAATAATAATAATAATAATAATAATAATAATAATAATAATAATAATAATAATAATATTTTTTGAAGGGAATGATTATAACAATTTTTTCCTGTTCTTAAAATTACTTGGAAAAACCTTCAATTATTCGAGTTAAGTCATTATTTCTTAGAGTCAGTTTTTAAAATAAGAATCATTATTAGAAATAATTATAATAGCCATCTCAATCGTTGATAACATGTTATAGAGATGTTTATTACAACATAAGGTTCCTTCACATTTCCATATAAGTATATTTATTTTTATATTAAGTTTTTGAGGCAATAATTTTTTTTATCAAAATGTAAATATTTTTCATGTTCAAATCTTCGGCAAAAGGAATCCCTTTCGAGTTACATAACGCCATGCGGATCTTGTTTCGTTATGGCCCTGTCACCCTCTTGTTATGTAACATTCGGGCATTCTTTAATATTTTGTTATTGGAATTTTGACCTTCCTCCACTGTATAATTACGTATTTGTTTGTATATATATATATATATATATATATATATTTTTTTTAATTATATATATGTTTATAATATTATATATATACACACATATATAAACGAATAAATAAAAAAATAAATATGTA
>NC_089777.1:17446536-17454036 GCF_040412425.1 Macrobrachium rosenbergii | reverse complement strand
GGACATTTATCAGTATCCATACCTTCAGGGACATTTATCAATATCCGTACCTCCAGGGACATTTGTCAGTATCCGTACCTTCAGGGACATTTGTCAGTATCTGGTCCTTCAGGGACATTCGTCAATATCCGTAACTCTCAGGGACATTCGTCAGTATCCGTACCCTCAGGGACATTCGTCAATATCCGTAACTCTCAGGGACATTCATCAGTATCCGTACCTTCAGGGACATTCGTCAATATCCGTAACTCTCGGGTACATTCATTAGTATCCGTATCTTCAGGGACATTTGTCATCATCCATAACTCTCAGGGACGTTCATCAGCATCCGTATCTCCTCAGGGACATTCGTCAATGTCCGCTGAGTTGAGACGAGAGCAAACTTAATCCAGATGGATGCCTGACGTGGGTCGATAAAGACTCAGTTCTGCTGAATTCTCATTTTTTGTTTTATTTTCCCATAGTTGATTCCAGCTGCTCACTCTGCCAGTTCTCTTTGCAGTCGTTTGTTCTTTGTGGTTTCTGTATTCCAGTTTTTTTATTTATTTTTTTTTTTTGTAGCGTTTATGTAGTTTATGTAGCGTCTTTCTTTGCGTTTTATGTTACTTTCATTGCACGGTTTTGTAGAGTTGTTAGACCGAACGCTCTCTGGACAGGTTTTTTTTTTTTTTTTTTTGCAAGTGAATTTCATTAATTCTCTTTAGTAGCAGGGTTATTGAACTCTCTCTCTCTCTCTCTCTCTCTCTCTCTCTCTCTCTCTCTCTCTCTCTCTCTCAGCTGATTCCAAGTCAGCCTGAATTATACTGACTATTTTTACTCTCTCTTCTCTCTCTCTCTCTCTCTCTCTCTCTCTCTCTCTCTCTCTCTCACACACACACACACACACACACACTCATACACAGCTGATGCCAAGTCAATCTGAATAATTCCCTCTCTCTCTCTCTCTCTCTCTCTCTCTCTCTCTCTCTCTCTCTCTCTCTGTAATCGAATTCTTCAGGCAGGTGTATCCACTTCTCATCTCTTCAGCATTAAATTGGAACGAGAGAGAGAGAGAGAGAGAGAGAGAGAGAGAGAGAGAGAGAGAGAGAGAGAGAGAGAGAGAATGATAATGAAGGCAAGCGAGTGAGAGACATCCTTGAGGACAATGTATGCTAAAGTCCTGCCAAGTATCCTACGGCTCAGAATCCTTTCTGTTCCTTTTTTTTCCATCTCTTGATAGACCTTTTGATATTCTCAGTGGAATATTACCTTCTTTATATGTAAGGTAATATAATTTTTACTTTTAGAAATTTTGATGGGAATAATATTAGTGTTTTTTTAGGTATTTTGATGGAAATGCTCTCATGGGGAATTTCAAAGAGTTTATTTATCTATATTCTAAAAAATGGTGCGCTAGAAATAGTCACTTTATGTAGAATTCTAGTTTATATATATATATATATATATATATATATATATATATATATATATATATTATGCTTATTGTATATTAATGTTATTATTTTAAATCGCTGATTTAATCAGCATTTATTTATTTATTTATTTCGTTTTATTGATTTTGTATTTAATAACCGGTATGTGTCCTATTGTTTAAGATAAACACACACACACAAAAATAGATACAATTTCACAATCGGTTCTTCTGATCATTATAACTGCAAAGAAACTACTGCCTTCTTGTATACAGAAACAACAGCCACAATATCTGTAGAGAGAGAGAGAGAGAGAGAGAGAGAGAGAGAGAGAGAGAGAGAGAGAGAGATAATGATGACATTGTTAGGTGTTAAGCCGATACGTCTTGTCAACTTACAATTATTATTATTATTATTATTATTATTATTATTATTATTATTATTATTATTATTATTATTATTATTATTATTATTATTATTATTATTATTGTCTCTCTCTTTAGAATTTCGAAGAATATTGTCCTTACCCTGTTATTTCACTGTACAATTTTAAAGGCTTATTTATATTATCATTATTTACTTCTTTCTTCCTTTTAAATGCCAAAGACCATTTTTTGTATCCTTATTCATTTTACTTTATATTTGTGACTTATAATTCCAAAATAATTTTATATTAATATGAATTCATATTTTTTCTGTTTCTGAATGTCATTGAAAATTCAAACCTTAGGATTTTATCACACTTTGATATTTTATTAATCTCATAAGATTAACTTTCCGGTGGACAGTTACCTGGATCAACAGTTACCTGAATCAACAAACAGTTACCTGAGCTCTTACCTGTAATATTGGCCCCGTTACCATTGTCACCTGAATTAGCAGGTACCTGAAACTTCCTGTTGTTGAAGGGAACAGGTTAAATACCTTTGGACTTGACAGTTTATGAAGAATGTATTGAGAGAGAGAGAGAGAGAGAGAGAGAGAGAGAGAGAGAGAGAGAGAGAGAGAGAGAGACATTCATGAAGGTGTATATACATGACTATTGTTTATAAAAGGGGAGAGAGAGAGACAGACAGAGAGAGAGATTTATGAAGATATACAGAGCTCTTGATTGTACTATTCATTGTTTATAAAAGAGAGAGAGAGACAGACAGACAGAGAGATTTATGAAGATATACATAGCTCTTGATTGTACTATTCATTGAGAAGAGAGAGAGAGAGAGAGAGAGAGAGAGAGAGAGAGAGAGAGAGAGAGATTGATGAAGGTATACATAGCTCTTGATTGTACTATTCAGTGTAGAAATGAGAGAGAGAGAGAGAGAGAGAGATTGATGAAGGTATACATAGCTCTTGATTGTACTATTCTTTGTAGAAATGAGAGAGAGAGAGAGAGAGAGAGAGAGAGAGAGAGAGAGAGAGAGAGAGAGAGAGAGAGAGAGAGAGAGAGAGAGAGAGAGAGAGAGAGGCGTGCAGTTACGCAACCAATGAGTGTTGTTCCTCAGCCTTGTTTTTGTTGATTAGTTTAAATCAAGTCTCGTTTGCCTTGTCAAGGCCACCTTGCTTAGATTACTGGGCTGTTTAGGAAGTACTGGGGATGTCACATAAATACATAAGAGTATGTATATATATATATATGCATATATTTTTATATATATACATATAATTTTTTTATGCTGAATATTCGCTCATCAGTTTAAACTTGAAGCGTTTATAGGAATGGAAGAGAACATTTTCATTGCCATACAGAAAGAAAACAGTAAGCTAGGTTTCTCTCTCTCTCTCTCTCTCTCTCTCTCTCTCTCTCTCTCTCTCTCTCTCTCTCTCTCTCTCAGGCGTAAGTAATGAGTATTCTGTCAGAATGTGTACAACCATTTAAAAAAAAAAAAGGGAGGACCTCGACGAGGTAATCCTCTCTCTCTCTCTCTCTCTCTCTTAGTCGTGAGTAATCAGTACTTTGCCAAAATGCATACCGTCGGCAAATAATAATAATAATAATAATAATAATAATAATAATAATAATAATAATAATAATAATAATAATAATTAGTTGGGACCCCGTCGAGGTAATTTCTCTGTCTGTCTGTCTGTCCTGTGAAAGCCTTCTTCTTCTTCTTCTTCTTCTTCTTCTTCTTCTTCTTCTTCTTCTTCTGAAGGAAAGGAAGGTGTTTCAAGGACTTTTCCTTGTGAGTTCGTCATGCCAAGGATCATCGTTAAGAGCGCTTTTGGAAGGCGCTTGCCGCAAGTTTTAGTTTGTGAGTGCTTCCGACCAGGTCACAAGGATTATTTTAAAGGTTTAATTGTATTTTGTGCGTGAGAGAGAGAGAGAGAGAGAGAGAGAGAGAGAGAGAGAGAGAGAGAGAGAGAGAGAGAATTAGTTGATACCTATTATTTTAAAGTTTTGTAAATGAAATTTAATTGTATTTTGTAATAATAATAATAGTAATAATAATAATTTAACTGAGAGAGAGAGAGAGAGAGAGAGAGAGAGAGAGAGAGAGAGAGAGAGAGAGAGAGAGAGAGAATTAGTTGATAGCGATTATTCTAAAGTTTTGGTAAATGAAATTTAATTGTATTTTGTAATAATGATAATAATAATAATAAATTTATTAATAATAATAATAATAATAATAATAAATAATAATAATAATAATAGTAACTGAGAGAGAGAGAGAGAGAGAGAGAGAGAGAGAGAGAGAGAGAGAGAGAGAGAGTGTATTTGTGTTAGTTGTTAGTGATTAGTTTAAAGTTTTGGTAAATGAAATCTGATAATAATAAAAATAATAATGATAATGATAACTGAAGAGAGAGAGAGAGAGAGAGAGAGAGAGAGAGAGAGAGAGAGAGAGAGGTGGTGGTCACCGTCTCGTCCCCCAAGTTATCGTTCTATCGTTATCGTTGACGTCACTCGTCAACTGTTATCATGCAAAGGACGATACCATACCATTTCCATTGTCATCTTGAGCGATCGCTATCTCTTAGCGGCACTGTGCCTGCGGATAGCTGTGCTGCTATCTCTCGGAGATATCTCTCTTCAACTTCCGGGTCACTTTTTGGGGGTAGGGGTGATGGGGGGGGGGGGGGAGGGGAATGTAAGGAAGAGAGATTGGCTTTTGATAACAATGTTTTTTTCATTGATTGAAATGTCTGTGTCATTCGACGAAAGTTGAATATTATTATTATTTTTTTTTTTTGTGTTCTTTGATTTGAAATATAATTACTTTTTCTTGTAAGAAAACTCTTAAAATATTATTTCATGGAAGTAAGAGTTGCATCCTTTATCGACACTCATACCTTTCCGTAAAGGGGTGATAGAGGCCTCCTTTAAATCCCACCCACTTTCCTCGTTTAAAGGGATAGTGAAATAGCATTCATCCTTTCCCGTCATTTACAAGAGGGGAAACCGCTCCCTTAACTCACCCCTTTGATTCTTTAAAGGGATGTTTACGCTTGACTCGACCCTCCTCCCTTTATTTTGAAAAGGGGGAGGTATTGTAACGTCCCTCCTACCCCTCCCTTAAAATGAAAGGGTATTAGAACTTTCCCCCTACACCTTTTAAATATGGAATTTGAAATGAAAATGGATTTTGTAAACCCCCACCCTCACTTAAAATGGAAGGGGGTTGACAGTGTCTCCCCACCTTTATAATGGACCATCATTTAAAATCAAAAGGAGTTTTACATGTCCCACACCTTTGAAATGGCCCCTGAGTTCAAATTAAAAGGTGTATTGAAATGTCCCATTAAAATTAAAAGGAGTTTTACTATGTCCCATTAAAGTTAAAAGGAGTTTTCCAATGTCCCACACCCTTGAAATGGCCCCTGAATTAAAATTAAAAGGTGTATTGAAATGTCTCCCCACCCTTAAAATGGGAAGGAGGACCCCTCATTTAAAATTAAAAGGGGCATTAAAACGTTCCCTCACCCTTAAAATGGACCCTCACTTAAAATGGGAAAAGTGTTTTACAATGTCTACTACCCTCATTTAAAATCTAAAGAGGCATTAAAACGTTCCTCCACCTTTAAAATGGGAAGGGGGTAATGCAACCTTCCCCCTCATTTAAAAGGCGGAAATGAGAAGAGTCACATTATAGTGAGGAGTCCCAACTTCGAGGAAAAACTTTCCTTTCCTCAAGAAACTTTTTCTCTCTCAGTTCCTTATCATCGTTTCTCGGACATGCTTTTGTCAATCAAGTTTTCTTTTATTTTTTCTTTTAATTCATCTTTTATCGTTTGGTGGCAGTTTTTATCTAAATATTTCATTTCTTCACCCCCCCCCCAACCCGTCACTTTGACGTTAATATGACGGATCATTTTATATAGATTATTATCATTTATTTTTATCTGTAAATCAGACGTCAGTTCTTGTGAAATCTGTAATGAGCGATTCGTATCAGTTTGCGTTGTGTCTTTGTCTATATTCTATAATGAAAATACCTCTTGAATTGGTTCCACCCTTCCGTTCGGTTGGGGAATTACCTCGACGAGGCCCTCATCAATATGAGTAATGACATTATTTGTAATAGGTTCTGAGAGAGAGAGAGAGAGAGAGTTCCAGAGAGACGTGGTTGAGAGAGTTCCACCTCGACGAGGCCCTCGTCAGTATGGGAACATGAAATTATTTGTGATAGGTTCCAGGGAGAAAGAGAGAGAGAGAGAGAGAGAGAGAGAGAGAGAGAGAGAGAGAGAGAGAGAGAGAGGTCAAAGTTACCTATAGAGATTATTATTATTATTATTATTATTATTATTATTATTATTATTATTATTATTATTATTATTATTGCAAATTACATTTTCCAGGAAACTTCTTAGTACTTTATCATGGTTTTCGAAAATGTTTTGACAATTAATATACAGTATATATATATGTATATGTATATGGATATATATGTTATATATATGTATATTTATACATATACATATATCATCCTTTAAATAATAATGGTTAAATTTTTACTTTAAATATAACCTGATAAACAAAGATTGTAAACTGCAGGTGAATGCAACTTAGAGACTGTTCACATATTTGTTTATTTACCCTCAACCGTAAATACTTTCAAGAGAGAGAGAGAGAGAGAGAGAGAGAGAGAGAGAGAGAGAGAGAGAGAGAGAGAGGATTCTTTCTCCTTCACGTGTCTCCAAATCGTGAATTGGGCGAGTCCTCAGGCATTCCTTCCAATTACAATAGGAGAAATTGGATCCTGAGTTTTGTAATTGGCTGACCTTGAGCTGAAGTTCTCCGGCTTGAAGACTCGACACAACGGCCATAACGTTCCGAGGAAGTCTCTCTCTCTCTCTCTCTCTCTCTCTCTCTCTCTCTCTCTCTCTCTCTCTCTCTCTCTCCATGACTTTGGTCGTATCATTGCTGTGTCGTATTCACATATTTTTCTTTGCTTCATTTCATTGTGAAGTTATACCTCTCTCTCTCTCTCTCTCTCTCTCTCTCTCTCTCTCTCTCTCTCTCTCTCTCTCTCTCTCTCTCTCGATGACACTTGTTCGTCTCATTTCTCTGTCTTACTTTACCCTTTTTTCTCCTTCCGTCATTTCATTTTGTAGTTTTTTTCTCTCTCTCTCTCTCTCTCTCTCTCTCTCTCTCTCTCTCTCTCTCTCTCTCTCTCATATAATTCGGTTGGACTTACTGTTCATCTTCTCATTGTGTTTTTTAACCACTTATCGTTCATACCTTTGCCAGTTTTTCATTCTTTTTCCACATATTGAGTTGTTTATCGCCTATTTCTTTGTAAATCTTGCATTTTTTACTTTAGTTATTGTATAGTTTTATAAATTTTTCTCCTCTTTTATCGTAGTTTTTTATTGTTTCCTTCCCAAAGGACTTCTTAGTTCAAGGTCAAAACCAAGAATGTGCATTTCTGGTCTCTTCTGCGGGTATTTCCAGCATACCTACTTTCCTTTCCTTAAGATGCCCCTAGCGCGCCCCAGCTACCCAAACTATTCCCTCCAGGGTATGTGGATTCAATTGGGAGCGGGGCAAAACTCCTGCCGAATTCACGGAACGACAGTCAGGTCCTCATTGAAGGACCGTCGGAGGCATCACACCCGAAAGGAACCCTTTCCCACAGGGTGGATAACG
>NC_089777.1:17436536-17441536 GCF_040412425.1 Macrobrachium rosenbergii | reverse complement strand
TATATATATATATATATATATATATATATATATATATATATATATATATATATTCACATACATATATGCATATATATACATACATTCATACATGTACATATAGCTGTGTGTGTACGCGCGCGCGTGCGTGCGTGTATTGCACAGCTCTTGCCGTATTGCAAAACTTTCTGCACAGAAAACTTGAGGTAATAAACAGTAATTGACTAGCAAGCAAGAAACCAAGCAAACAAGCAAGCACACAGCCCAGGCGGTCCTCTGTGTCATCACATTACGCTTATCTCGTGTTTTATGATTGACAAGGAGCACGTATGCATGAGAGAGAGAGAGAGAGAGAGAGAGAGAGAGAGAGAGAGAGATCGTTTTTCATACACTGACGAATTTAGTAGGAAAGATGTGGGCTCAGATTTTCCTTGTGAGAAAGAGAGAGAGAGAGAGAGAGAGGGAGATAGCATTAAAATGCTCTCTTTCTCTCTTGTTCTGTCCAGAGAGAGAGAGAGAGATAGCATTAAATTGCTCTCTTTCTTTCTCACTTGCTCTGTCCAGAGTTAAAGAGAAAAGAGAGAGAGAGAAAGAGACAAACTCACGCACGAGCGAACGTATTCACCCTACTGCCTGGCAATCACACGTAGGGGGTGGGGAGGGGAAGGGAGATGGTGATGGTGGAGGAGCTGTTGGAGGAGGGGGAGGAGCCTTTGGGAGACTCTTCGGCTCACCCGAGGACGAGTTGACCAGTACATCGCGCCCTCCCGCCCGAGCAACAAGTGGTGCGGACGAATATGATAATACTCCTTTCTTTCTTTCGCCAGCGGTCGAGTTGCTGGCCGCGTTTGCAACTTGATTTTATTATGTGCTTTGTGCGTGCACTTAGCCGTTGATTTAAGTGGTGTCTCGTTCGTGACGGCATTGTTGTGTAATTGTGGATTTAAGTGGTTGCAGAATAGCGGTGAATTCTGTATCATTTGTGATTGGAGGAAATTATTTCAGTTTTCTTTATTTAATGTTTTTGTGATTTTTCTGATTATAAAAATATATTAAATATTACAGGAAAAGTATACGTTTTTTTTTGCGTGTTCTTGTAATGTGAAATGGTCGTGAAACATTAATGTGACTGAGATATTACGTGAAATGTGAATTTGTACATTGTGCATAAATTAATTTCTTCTGACTGAGAGCATAAAAAGAATTAAATTATTATTATTATTATTATTATTATTATTATTATTATTATTATTATTATTATTTTGAGTGACGTGAAATACACAACAGTTTGCTATCCAGTGCCTGAAGAATGTATAACGTTTTTCTTTTGGTGTATAGGTGTATTTGTGTATAAACATTGTGTATTTTGTTGTGGTTTATGGAACACTTTCTGAATAATTCATAGTGCTTTGTGTTATTGAGTTAATTCTGACTTGTTTATGTAGATGTTTGTGTATGTGTATATATATGTATATATAAACATGCATACAAACACACACACACACGCTGTGCATTTGAATTTAACGGACTGTGATCACGTTATTGCAAAAACTACAGTTAGTGTTGTAGAGCTTACGACAGAATGTCCAATGGAGAGAAAATTAATGTTTTTTGTACCGCCCGGGATCTGTTGATATAAATGCCACGCGTTGTCTGTGTGTCAGTCTGTGCGGGTAACAGGTGTAAAGGAACACTGATTTCTTATTATTATTATTATTATTATTATTATTATTATTATTATTATTATTATTATTATTATTATTTTAGTTGCTGTAAAATAAGTCCGTTATTATTATTATTATTATTATTATTATTATTATTATTATTATTATTATTATTATTATTATTATTATTATTATTATTAATCAAGAAACTTCAGTTTTTTTGTGGTTAAATTGCATTCCTTAATAAATGTTAAATTTTAACATTTTTTCCTCCTTTTTAACATTGGTACTTCCACTGGGCAATTTAACTGAAACTTTTTTAACAATACGATATTTAAACATTTCATTATTTTTTTTAAAAGTAGCGACAGTATTTAAGTACTTAAGAAGCTTAGCACTTATACCTTAATTTAAAAAAAAAATTCTGACCTTAGACGCTGCCTTTTTAAAGTGAGGTCACTCTTGACACAACCGTGCGACCTCCTTCATTCCCTTAGAACCTCGGTAAGTGTCGGCATTACCTACCCTTACCTGGCGAGACGCAGGTCAAAGGCCACCACCTGGCGAAGATCACTCCTGCTGGGGGATTTGCAAAAGGGCCTAAAGCGATGATGCCCTGTACCCCAGTACCCCAGTTAATGGCGAAACGTGAGTGGGTCAAGAACGTAAACGGGCGAAAATTGGGCATGGGGCAACCTATCTATTTTTTGGGCATATTTGGGGGGGTACTTTGGCCATATTTCGGGGTACGTATTTTTTGAAATTTTAGGGCATTTTTGGGGTAATTTTGGGCATATTTTGGGGGTTATTTTTGGGCATTTTTAGGCCTTTTTGTGGGGCATGATATTGGGGTCTTTTTGGGCATATTTTGGGTTTTGTTTTCATATTTGGGCGACATTTTTTGGGCATATTGGTTACATTTTGTGCATTTTTATGGGGATATTTTTGGGCATTTTTGAGAATATTTGGGGGGACTTCTTGGACATATTTTAGGAAATTTTTGGGGCAGTTTGGGGAGCATATTGGGCATTTTTTGGGCAAGGATGTTGCCGCATCTTTTAATGCCGAGAGCCTTTTAAAAAACAGCTGACTCCGGTCGTTATTTAAAAAATGAAGAAGAGCTGACGTCAGCGTCTTACTTCGAGAATCCGTTAGAGAGAGAGAGAGAGAGAGAGAGAGAGAGAGAGAGAGAGAGAGAGAGAGATCTTTGCAGTCCAGTTAAGCCTACAGATTCTGAGGTTTTAAAAGAGAGAGAGAGAGAGAGAAGAGAGAGAGAGAGAGAGAGAGAGAGTTGAATATACTCCCACATACTTCCTTTACCACTCCGAGTCACTCCGTCGGAGTCATACGGAGTAAGTATACCACGTGTGAGCAACATTTTATTGCTTAGCTGCTGTTGCCTTTCGGTGATCAGATAATTTTAAAAAATTTTACCATGGTATTTCGTATGTTTGTTTGTGTGTGTGTGTGTTTGTGTGTGAATGATAAGCTGTTATCTTAAGCATAAGCGTGACTCTCATTCATTCCTTTTGTGATGTTTCTTTTATCTATTGTTTTTTCATAACTGTTCTCTGGTGAAAACATTTTTTGCAATCATCTTTCTTGTAAAATAATGTTTTTGCAAACGTTTCTATTTTTTGTAATGGGTTTTTTTATGTTTTTGCAAAAATTTTTGTCGTATATAAATGTTTTTTCATACGTTTTTCTGCCTTTGCAAACTTTTTGCGGTGTTTTTGGGGCATAGCTAATTTTGTAGTCCTAACGTGGCTTACATAAACAGACTCCTTTATAGAGATAATTACCATGCTATTTTCAGCTCATGCCTTCTTAGTACCATAATTGCGACGCCAAGTTGTATGCTTACATTCATTAATCATTCATCAAGGCTGAACTTTATCATCGTCTATCATCATTGAACTTGAATGCATTATCACTTCATTATCATCACCTGTCACTATTCAGCGAAAGTTGAGGCTTCCGTAGGCTCACAAAAGCCTGGACAAATGAATATATTTTATGGTTAATAATTATATATTTGATTATCAGACTCTTCCAGTTAGTTACATGTTTAGAACGAACGCAGAAGTTTTCTGTAGAGGCGTATAGGCCTAAAACAGGCATATACTAATACTACAGTAATACTTCACTGGGTTACATCTTGGAGACTCCTGGAGACTCAGCGTAGGCCTAACCTAGTTTTAACCACTGAAAGAGGCATTGTTTTTCATATGAAGATTATGTTTAATAAACTAAGTTGAAGTGTATTACTACTGATTCACTGGGTTACATTTGAAACCACTGAAAGAGGTCTTGTTTTTCATATTAGGATATGTTTAATAAACTCAATCGGCTGTTTAAAGCAACCAGCTTGTTTTAATGGGCTTGAATTTGTGTTCTTTGTCGAGTTTGCCAAACAGTTAACTGTTTGTTACAGGCTTAAATGTCTAAGTGAATCTGTTATCGTATACTGTTTGTGTATTCCTCGTCTCAATCTGTTATCGTACACTGCTTGTGTATTCTAGTCTCAATTTACATATCTGAGTTGCTGAACAATTATTTAATAAGATTTCTAATTAGATTTATCAAGTTCCTGGATTACATCGTGGAGTAAATAGGCCTAAGTCTCGAACGAAAGAATTCCCGATCCAAAAACGTTTTCGTAACACGATTAATTCGTCAGTGGCGCGTTCAACTTCCTCCAGAGACGCGGAACGTTTCGGTGCTCATGTGATGCAACCCAGGCAGACCAGTTATTTCCTTTTCCTCATCCTCTTTAAAGGCACTGGGAGCACTCTCTCTCTCTCTCTCTCTCTCTCTCTCTCTCTCTCTCTCTCTCTCTCTCAAAACTTGATGGTATATATATATAGCGGATAATATATTTTGATCCAGTTTCAATGAGTTCCTCTCAGTGAATTGCATTAATGGAAAGATTTTTATCCATTGTGATAAAGTTAATATATATACATATACATATATATATATATATATATATGTATATCTATATATGTATGTATGTACATTCCACAGTCCATTAATGAGCAAGATTTCAATTCTGGAAAAGGCAAAGTTTATAAATATTATTATTTTTTACACTTGATTAAATTTGTTGTATATGATCATCTGCCACCTGTCACTAATTTATTAAAAAAAAAAAGTCTTTGGTCCGTCTAGACAAGTTCAGCACAAAGTCAGAACACGTTCTGGTCTCTGATTCTTAGACTTCTCAAGCAAAAAGGCTTTTTGTGTTTGATGAATTCTTAAAAGAAAAAAAAAAAGAAAAAAAAAAACACTTCACAATTTGCGTATTATATTCTCACAGCCACAGTCGTTTTATTGAAAGTAGTTTGATTTAAAACT
>NC_089777.1:17426536-17434036 GCF_040412425.1 Macrobrachium rosenbergii | reverse complement strand
TGGTAAACAATTTTTGGATGTTCCGTTATGATTCGTCAAAATATTTTGCTAAGTCATTTTTGAAAATTTTTTCCAGGTGTCTCTTTGTAAAATTGCCATTTTAAAAGATATATGTATATATGTATATATATATATATATATATATATATATATATATATATATATATATATATATATATATATAAATATATATATATATAATATCTTATGCTAATAAATTATTAATAGTTTTACAAGATACACCATTTGTGATAATTGCAAAAATTATTTTTTTTTTCTGACTGTCATTTTTTTTTCTTTTTTTTCCGGGTATCTCTTCGTAAAAATAGTTATCTTGAAGATCTGTTATAAATATCTTATGCCAGTATTACGAAAATTATTCATAGTTTTAAAAAGATGCATCGATTGCTATAATTAAAAAATTATTAATTTTTTTTCAAGAATATGTCATTTTTTAATTTTTTTCCGGGTGTCCCTTCGCAAAAATAAAATCATTTTAAAGATCTGTTACATATACCTTATGCCAATCTTACGAAAAATTACTAATATTCTTCAAAAAGTACATCCTCTGCTATTCTGACAAAAATTCTTGATGACTTTTAAAGCAATAACTCTTGTGATTGATACTTCGAATAGAGTAACTGGCAACCTTTTTGGTCCTTGTTTACCAGATGGAGCTTCGACCGTGTTTTGTAAACAGGTTGCCGGCGGACGCCCCTAATGAGATCTCTGTTTGACAGAAGCTTTACGATCTCGTGTATTTGCGTAATATAGTTATGAAGGAAAATGATGGTGTGTATGCGTGTAAGTATGTATGTATGTATGTATGTATATTTATATATATATATATATATATATATATATATATATATATATATATATATATATATATATATATATATATATATGTATATATGTAACTAATCAGCACATAAGCATGCGTTTCACAGAAATAAATTTCTGACTCGCTTAGGGATCGAACCCCGGACACTCACAAATGTAAGACCAGGGCGCTACCAATTGAACCTTATCGGGGTATTATGAAAGCGAAAACCTCTCTCTCTCTCTCTCTCTCTCTCTCTCTCTCTCTCTCTCTCTCTCTCTCTCTCTCTCTCTCGTATGTAGTGTAATTTCAAAGAAGGAACAATTCATAAAATATGAGCGACAACTCAGTAGCACGAAGTAGCATTAATTCCTACTGTCGATTCTCGGAAACAGTAAGTAGCTTTTCGCGCGGTTTCTGTGTCGTCAGTAACAGACACATTTCCTGCCTGTGACAAATCGAGGCACAGACGACACTCACAGGCTCTCACAGACACTCGCATACTGACACGTGAAGCTTTGTTTTGTCAAATTGAAGCCTTGTTTTGTCAAATTGAAGCTTTGTTTGGTCAGATTAAAGCTTTGTTTGTCAGATTGGAGCTTTCTTTGGTCAAATTGAGCTTTGTTTTGTCAAATTGAGGCTCTGTTTTGTCAAACTGAAGCTTGTTTTTGTCATACTGAAGCTTTCTTATGTCAAACGGAAGCTCTGTTTTGTCAAACAAGTTTTTTTTTTCAAACTGAAGCTTTTTTTTTTTTTTTTTTTGTCAGACTGAAGCTTTGTTTTTGTCAAACTGAAGCTTTGTTCTGTCACATTGAAGCGTTGTATTGTCAAATTGAACCTTTTTTTTGGTCAAATTGAAGTTTTATTGGTCAAATTGAAGTTTTATTTGGTCAAATTAAAGCTTTGTTTTGTTTTTGTCAAATTTAAGTTTTTTGGTCAAATTGAAGTTTTGTTTGGTCAAATTAAAGCTTTGTTTTGTAAAGTACCCAATAAAGTTATTTTTCATTGTACATTAATATACGACAAAGTTGATTTAAGCCTTTTCGAAAATGGCATATATTATTATTATTATTATTATTATTATTATTATTATTATTATTATTATTATTATTATTATTGGTTGAATATGTCGGTCTTATTATAAAAATAATTTGTAATGCAACTTTATCAAAAATATTTATTTCCTTATATAACATTATGAAAAACATTAACAATTCTTTTATACCACATTGTGTTTTTACATTTATTGTGTGAATGTTTGTACTGAATGGTTAACATCTTCAACATTTGATAGAGATTTCTTGTTATATGTCATAAATTTTACCCCAAAAAATAATTATAAAATTATTTACTTGTAAAATATTCATCGACTATTTTTAATTTTTTTTTCATTCCTAAAGTTATTATTTTATTGTATCTCAGAAAAATTGTAAAGAAAGAATGATTATTTTTTGCATCATAGCAATCACAGACATATTCATCTAATATTTTTAATTATTTTTTTATTCCTAAAGTTATTATTATTATTATTATTATTATTATTATTATTATTATTATTTTTTTTTTTTTTTCGTTCTAAAATTGTAAAAAATATTATTATTATTCATCGACTATTTTAATTTGTTTTTCGTTCCAAAAGTCAAAATTATTAAAAAAATTATTATTTTTTTGCATCATAGGAATTACAGATCAAATTTATGTTACCACATTTTATGTGAAAATGTGCCAACACTTGTCATAAATGGAACACATTCGAGTGATGGAGACTAATAGCAATATCTGCATTTTAATATTCAATGGATAATCAGTGTTCGAAAGTTTTTTCAATTAAGTCGTTTTGGAAAAAGCGAATTTAAAAAAAATCTGGGCGAACTTTTTTTTTTTGTGACAAAGTCGCGCAGTTTTTTCCTTATATAAGAGAAATTGGTTGTTTATTTTTTCTGTTGGAAGAAAAAACTAAAATAAAAAACAAATCTTTGTTTTGTGTTTGAAAATTTCGCGTTGTGAAATTACGAGGATTCGGAGATTTATTCTGAGGAACCGGAAGGATTTATTCTGAGGAACCATTCGGAAGGATTTGTTCTGAGGAACCATTCGGAAGGGTTTATTCTGAGGAACCATTTGGCTGATTTATTCTGAGGAGCCTGAGAGATTTATTCTGAGGAACTGCAAAGATCTATTCTGAGGAACCGAAGGGATTTATTCTGAGGAACCAGAAAGATTTATTCTGAGGAACCAGAAAGATTTATTCTGAGGAACCGAAGAAACTGGAAAGATTTATTCCGAGGAACTGGAAGGATTTATTCGAGGAACCAAGAAATATTTATTCTGAGAAAGTGAAAAGGTTTAATCTGAGGAACCGGAAAGATTGAGATATTTATTCTGAGGAACCAGAACAAATTTATTCTGAGGAACCAAAAAGATTTATTCTGAGGAACCAGAAAAGGTCTATTCTGAGGAACCAAAAACATTTACTCTGAGGAATTAGAAAGATTTATTCTGAGGAACCAAAAATATTTATTCTGAGGAACCAGAAAAAATTTATTCTTAGGAACCAGACAACATTTATTTTGAGGAACCAGAAACATTCATTCTGAGGAACCAGAAAAAAATTATTCTGAGGAACCAGAAAAATTCATTCTGAGGAACCAAAAAGATTTTTCTGAGGAACCAGAGACAAATTTATTCTGAAGAACCAGAAAGATTTATTCTGAGGAACCAAAAGGATTTATTCTGAGGAACAAGAAAAATTAATTCTGAGGAACCAAAAAAATATATTCTGAGGAACAAGAAAAAATTATTCTGAGGAACCAAAAGATATATTCTGAGGAACCAGAAAAGATTTACTCTGAGGAACCGCAAAGGAACCACTTCTCTGATGCAGGTGGAGACGTGCGTCCTGGTGACATGGTGCGGCGGTGGTGGTGTTGTCGATCCCAAGAGCATCCACAATCATCACCACCAACACCATAACTCCCGCCGTCGTCATCACCTTCACCACCAATACAACAACAACAACGGCCTTCTCCAACACCAACATCTCCACCAACAGCAACTCCACCACGCCTCCTACGGGCTAGTTAGCCCCTCCCACCAGCCTCCCTTGGTACCTTACCAACAGAGGAGCGTCCTCCACCACATTTATCACCATCCCCACCACGTCATTCATCACCAACAGCCGTTGATCATCAGCAGTCCGCTTCATCACCAACAAAAACACCAACACCAGCAGCAACAGAAACAACAACAGCAACTGTTGTTGCAGCAACAGCAACATAAACAGCAGCTTGAGCAGCAGCAACAACGCCAGAAACAGATGCATCTGATCAGTCTACACCAACAAAAACAGCAGCTGCAGAAACAGCAGTTGCTGCAAAAACAGCAACAACTGCAGCTGCAAAAACAGCAGCAGCAGTCTCCACAGCAGAGACAGGCCAAACAGCAGAAGGCCGAACAGCAGAAACAGCTTCAGGAAGACCAACCACAGAAGAAGAGGTCTCCTCTACACCAAAGGGGCATGGCGAAGATCGGAGCCTTACAGAGGTTTGTTTCTGTTTACAAAAATTAGTATTTCTGATGAATCAAGCAAATTTATCTTGCTATATCTGCTACTGACCTTTTACGACCTTTTATGACCTTTTGTGACTTTACGACCTTTTATGAACTTTTGTGACTTTTTCGACCTTTTGTGACCTCTTGTGACGTTTTGCGACCTGTTATGACCTTTTTCGACCTTTTACGAACTTGTGCGACCTTTTGTGACTTCATATGACCTTGTATGACCTTTTACGAACTATTTATTACCTTTTATGACCTTTATCGACCTTTTATAACCCTTTTCGACCTTATACAACCTTTCATGACCTTGCACGACCTTTGATGACCGTTTATGACTTTTTTCGAAATTTTACTACTTTTTTCGACCTATCATGACCTTTTCCAACCTGGTATGACCTTTTACGACCCTTTATGACCTTTCATGGCCTCTTTTGCACTAACAGTCGATTTCAATTTTAATTAAATTTGTATCACGTCACAGGTGGTTAATTTCCTGTCAGACGCCGGGTGAGAGAGAGAGAGAGAGAGAGAGAGAGAGAGAGAGAGAGAGAGAGAGAGAGAGAGAGAGAGAGAGTCAGCTTTCTTTCTGTCGACGTAATCAAAAGCCCACAGACCCACCTGCATTTTAGTGCTAATTCTGGTCACTAGATGTCTCTGCGTCTCTGTGTTTACTCTGGTGATTTGCAGCAGCGACCGTTAGCATCTCATAATTACGTCATCTGACACTCTCGCCGGGTCATCATGCCGCGCTCTCTGAAAGGTCAGAGGTCAGAGGTCAAGTGCTGGACGACTCTAGATAGGTGTCACTGAATGGGATGAAGATATAAAGAATTGTTGATGCAACAGAGAGAGAGAGAGAGATGTCTGATGCAAACTTGCAAACGTATGTGCAGAGACCTGTTGCACATGCAAATTTCTTTTGCTTTTCGTAGATAAGTGACTTTGCAAGGCGTGTGCATACAGAACAACACCCCCTCCCCCCTTCCCTAAAATATTTATTGGTAAAAATCTCCCAAAATTTATCGAGACGGGAAAAATTGATAAAATTCATGCAAACATTTCGAGTCCAAATAGATATGTTTTGTCAAGCCATAGGGAAGTGTGCATGTATTTTGGACTGAAAAATTTGCAAGGCGTTTACTTACGTCTGTGCATACCCCCTTCCTCACCCCCCCAGCATATTCATCCTTAAAATCCTTAAAAGTGTATCTAAAAGGAGAAAAATATAAAAAAAATGTAATCCCTTTTGGAAACCAAATATTATGCGGAGTGTTGTGTTGTATACATATTGCATTTGCAAACACCTTTTGCTTTTCGTAGCTAAGTGACTTTGCAAGGCGTGTTCATGCGTCTGTGTGCATACAGAACAAACCCCTTCCTTCCCCCCCTCCCCTAAAATATTTATCCTTAACAATCCTTAAGAATTATGCGCTTTTGGAGTCAAAATAAATATTATGTTTTATCACGCGCTGGGGAGTGTAAATGTTGGCCCCTCTCCAAATTGGGGAGTGGTATAGAAATGCTTCCTCCTTCATTTTTTAGTGATGAGAGTGTTCCTTTCTCCAAACGTGTTTTTACTTAGAGAGAGAGAGAGAGAGAGAGAGAGAGAGAGAGAGAGAGAGAGAGAGAGAGAGAATGGTCAGGTCTCTTCATATTTTATTTTCATGTGAGTCTGTCTTGTATTGTTGATATATTGACATATGTATGTAATCTTGTGACACACACACACACACCTCCACTCTCTCTCTCTCTCTCTCTCTCTCTCTCTCTCTCTGTGTGTGTGTGTGTGTGTACACGCATGCGCGGGTACCCCGTCCGTGATCTTCAGCTGTATAACGTATAACTGACTGTTATCGTGAAGAAAATAACCAGTGGCACAACGGTTATCAAACTGATTTTGATAAGTTAATAACGGAGACAGGCCACTACAATGGTCTGGAGTGGTCTGGGCCATTGTGCAAAAGAAGCGAGACCACACCAGTACCAGGACCAGGACCAGTAGGGAGAGAGAGAGAGAGAGAGAGAGAGAGAGAGAGAGAGAGAGAGGAATGCAAGAAAGTAGGAATAAGGTAATGAATAGAAATGAGGGCAACAGGAAAGCATGAGAACGAAATTAGTAGGAAGAATAACTCTCTCTCTCTCTCTCTCTCTCTCTCTCTCTCTCTCTCTCTCTCTCTCTCTCTCTCTGTGGCAGTAAAACAAGCTTCTTTTTACAATGTGGCATCTCAGCCTTTCTTATTTCGCATGTCATTTGTTAGTGAGACCTCTGCCTAATCCTTTCCTTTGTTTGCACTGTTCCTTCAGGCCTGGGCTACAGAAGGACGATAGGTTGCTATTAAGAACACTCTGTACTTGTCCTTATAGTGACAGAAATAACCAGTTATTTGTAACATCTGTTATTGTGCGCAGACATGAAAGTATAGGATAAAAAAGATTAGTAAATATGTTCTCACTTGTGTTCATTTTCTTTTGAAAAAGAGGTTCCATCAGGTATACGAACGAATATAATATTAAAATAATAAATACATCGTGTGCGAAGATCATTGACAGGCTCAGGTGTTGCAGAAAGCGACATGCAAATTTAACACCCCCTCCCGCCCAAACCCTTTCCCAAGAGGAAATGGGCCAATCCCTTTTCGGCGAGGAAATTCTTCCTTTAATAACGCAGATGGTTACCTCAGGTGACCTTTTCAAGCTTTTCGTCTTGGCGAATCTTTTGTTTGGCCATCGTTGTGTGTGCGCGTTGTGTGTTTGTGTGTGTGTGTGCGTGTGTGTGTGTGTGTGAGAGAGAGAGAGAGAGAGAGAGAGAGAGAGAGAGAGAGTTGTCATGCCAGGCCCGTAGAAAGAAAAAATAATTCTTTGATCTGATTCTGATGACAAACAAGAATTTCTTGCAACATTCTTAACCAACGAGAGAGAGAGAGAGAGAGAGAGAGAGAGAGAGAGAGAGAGAGAGAGAGAGAGAGAGAGAGATTGTCGGAGCAGGTGTTGCAGGAAGCATGTCTGCCTAAGTAGGAGTGGGTAGGAGGAAATACTTGCGGTAGGATTCTGCTAAAAAGGATCTGTTTGTGTTGGGTCATCTGCTTCCTTTGTCATTAAGATCCTGGAGGTAGGTAATG
>NC_089777.1:17414036-17421536 GCF_040412425.1 Macrobrachium rosenbergii | reverse complement strand
TAATTTGTATTGATAATTGGAAGCTTTAATTAGCTTGTGTCACATGCAGCTATTGTTTCGTTTCCTGACTTTTGTTATTATTATTATTATTATTATTATTATTATTATTATTATTATTATTATTATTTAGTTTTCAAAAAGATAGAGAAAACTCTATATAAAATGAATGCATCTGATACACCTATAACCTATAATACTGCATGTTTGAAAGAGCGTACTACTATTATTATTATTATTATTATTATTATTATTATTATTATTATTATTATTATTATTATTATTATTATTATGAGAAACTACCCAGTGAGTTATATGGAATAACATATTAATGAAAATATAAATAATCACTTAGATATTCACAAGATTCCAGCCAGGTGGTCGCGTGTGTTCGTCAGTCGGTTGCAAACGACGAGGAACCCACTGAGGTCTTGTGGGCCATCTGTCACGTTCAGCCGAATTGTATTACTGTATCTCGATCGTATTGTCTCCACTGCATTATCTCGCGTCTCTGTCGTGTTGGGGAAGATATTCCAAGAGATAGATAGACACTGTACTCGTGTCGTTGTTAGTTGTGTTTGTAAAGCGAGAATTTGCAGTGTGTAGTGAATTTTTTACAAAAAACTATTGTGCCTGCTTTGCCTGTCCGTCCGCACTTTTTCTGTCCGCACTATTTCTGTCCGCCATCAGATCTTGAAGACTACTGAGGCTAGAGGGCTGCAAATTGGTATGTTGATCATCCACCCTCCAATCATCAAACGTACCAAGTTGCAGCCCTTTAGTCTCAGTAGTTTTTATTTTATTTAAGGTTAAAGTTAGCCATAATCGTGCTTCTGGCAACGATATAGGATAGGCCAGCACCGGGCCGTGGTTAAAGTTTCTTTGGCCGAGGCTCATAAACCATTATAATGAGACCACTGAAAGATAGATGTATTTTCGGTGGCCTTGATTATACGCTGTACAGAAAACTTGATTGCTCTGAAGAAACTTCGGCGCATTTTTTACTTGTTTTATGCTCAGCTGAAGACCTCTCCATCCTGTTGGTGATAGCTTTATGGGTCAATGGTGTTCAGAAAAGTCTTTGTTCGCAAGACCAGCTTGATATCCTGATTGTAGGATTTCTCGTGTCTTTATTTCTGTCTGTGTTAATCAAGAATGTGCAGTGAGTAGTCTTTGCATCTTGTATTTATAGCCAAAGACTTCTTTCCAACCTGCTGGTAATAATAGCTTTATGAACCAAAGGCGTCCAGGAAAAGCCTTTTTAAAGACTCGCTTTATTCTTTCAGCAAAGAAAGTTTTTTTATCGTCTCCTGCATCTTATCAGAACAGTTTGTTCAGGTACGAAACCTCCTTCCCGCCCACCTGGAACGAAGGAGAAGAAATTCCCTTAATTTATTTCCAGGTGCCGCCGTCTGGAACCTGGATTTGCACAACAGGTGTTGTAGATTTGGCGCGATAAAAGGTCATCTATATCACGGAGAGCCGAGGGATTTTGGGGTGTGGGTGGGTGTGGGTCGGTGGGTGGGGGATGTGGGGTGTGGGAGGTGGGGTGTTGGAGAGAAGAATTTGCGTGAATTGAGGGCGAAGAGGAGAAGTTGGTGGAGAGACTTTGGGGCGCCAGAGGAAAGGCCTGGAAAGGATGTTTCTCCATTTTCGTTTTAATTCTCATAGAAAACGGGGTGGGTTATATTTATCACAGATGGTTTCAGCTATTATTTTTTTAAAGAGAATTTGTTTCTCTACGCCCTAGTGACTCTCTCTCTCTCTCTCTCTCTCTCTCTCTCTCTCTCTCTCTCTCTCTCTCTCTCTCTCTCTCTCTTTAAGGTACGATTATTGGGGATTAATTCTTCATAATCTCATTATTATTATTCAGGAGATGAACCCTATTCATATGGAACAAGTCCACCACAGGGACCATTGACTTGAAGTTCAAACTTCCAAAGAATATGATGCTCATTTGAAAGAAGTCACAGAAGGTAATGGGAAATAAAGAAAGAAGTGATCACTTATTAAAAATGGGAAAAATTAATAAAGTAATAAATAAATCGATGAAAATTTAAGTAAATTATGAAAATACAAGAACTATTTAATGCAGTAATGCGTTGCATCTTCGCTTGAACTTTTGTGAAGTTGGAGTTACGCAACATCCTCAGTAGGGAGATTGTTCCACAGTCCGAAGGTGTGAGGAATAAAGGACAGCGGAAACTGAGGAGTTGGACAGCCAGATTTAATGTAATCGCAGTAAAAAAATTTTCCATTCACACAATTTAGCGTCCCCGTAGGGGGTTAGCGCCGTCAGTGCACCTCCTGCGGTGCACTGTAGGCATTACTTAAGGTTCTTTGCAGCGTGCCTTCTGCCTCTAGCTGCAACCCCTTTCCTTCCATTTACTGTACCTCCTTTCATATTCTCTTTCCTCCATCTTACTTTCCTCAGCTCTTTCCTAACAACTGATTCACAGTGCAACGGCTTTGAGGTTTTCCTCCTGTTACACCTTTCAGACCTCTTATTCTCGATTTCCGTTTCAGCGCTGAATGACCTCACTGGTCCCAGTGCTTGGCCTTTGGCCTAAATTCTACATTCAGTTCAATTCAATACATAATTTAGCGTAAACGCAGTAGGAATTTCCCATTCATACTCATATGAATGACTAAACGTTCCGTTCCATTGTTCATAGGGAAACAGGACATAACATTCTGACGCGTACCATACGTGTGCTAAGACCTCTATTTCGTAATAACTTTCGATTTCGACCGAGAAAGGTCTCTCTGGTGGCACCAGCTCATTTGCATAATGTTTCCCTTCAGGCTGGTCGTTATATTTCATCATCATTTGCTCTCCGAAGGAGTTCCCCCCCCGCGTCTCGTGCTAAGCTGCCTTTTCACTCTGTTTTCACTCCTCAGAGCTTTAATGTTTATTTGTTTAAATGGCTGGCTGTGGTCTACTCTCCTGCTCGTCTTTTCGCTTTCACTCAGTTTTTTGTCGCTCGTTTTCACTCGCTTGCAGCTGAAAGTTGCCTTGTTTACGTTTTAACAGGTGACTTCTGGGTTGGTGTAATAATATATTTGCTTTGTCTGTGGGCATGTGGTTGTAATAATATTTTTTTTCATTTTTTTTAAATTATACTTGTAACGTTTTGTAAGTGTTCAAGTATATGTAAGAACGACGAAGGTTGATAAATGTCTATTTTTTATGAATGAATATATATATTATATATATATATATATATATATATATATATATATATATATATATATATATATATATATATATATATATATATATATATAAATTATCAACACACAGTCACGTGCGGGACTGAAATACATTTCTGACTCACATCAGGATCGAACCCAGGTCTTTCAGTTGAAAGACAAGACCGCTGTTAACCAAGCCACACAAGTCATACAAGAAGTTGGAACGTAAGTACCCACTGTGGCTTGGTTGGCAGCGGTCTTGTCTTTTAATTGAAAGACCTGGTTTCAGTCCTGATGTGAGTCAGAAATATATATATATATATATATATATATATATATATATATATATATATATATATATATATATTAATTGGTAATGGTTGACAGGGAGTTCAGTGCCAATTTTATCTCTTTAAATAAGATGTCAGAGTTCACAGTTTGTCAGAAGCAGACTCGTCATGTACTGTACGGCAGACGCGGGCTCGTCATGTACTGTACATGAATGCCCCTGTCTGTAGCAGAGCTGTGGTGTACTGTACGTGAATGCCCAAACTGTCGTTTTGCGTGTAGTGTAAATGAAAAAGCAATTGCATCTTTATTTGAACTCTCTCTCTCTCTCTCTCTCTCTCTCTCTCTCTCTCTCTCTCTCTCTCTCTCTCTCACGCTTGTCATTACCTGGATGTCTTAAGAACACATTTAGGCAAGCAAAGGGACCCACTAAATTAGGGAGCAAGTCTTGACAAAGACCCCTTCCATCGTCAAGACCTTTGGGGTCTGAGAAATGTAACTGAACAGTTCATAATGACGACAGTCCTCCATATTGCCCTCTGTTCTTCCTTTTTAATTTGACGAAGAGAGAGAGAGAGAGAGAGAGAGAGAGAGAGAAGAGAGAGAAAGCGTAATACGCCACTTGTTGGGGGGGATGGGGGCCAAACGTAATCAAGGACCCCCATTCCCTAAAACCAAGACCCTCCCCTACCCAAGGTGACCACCTAGAGGGCTGTGTGCCACCGCCCCCTTTGGCTTGATGGCTCTCATATAGAACTTTGGCTTCAGGGCTCCAAACCCCTCCTTCTCCCCCTCCTCCCCTCCCCCTCCTCCTCCCCAGTAGTGAAAACGTGACAGGCCAGAGTGTACAATACACTCCTCGATTCCCGTAGCATATTCAACTTTCCCCAAGATCACTCACGGACTGAACTGGATTCTTTTTCGTGTCCCCGGGGGCTTTCTTTTCACTTTCCCTATTTACGAATACCTCTTAAGAGGAATTTAATAAGTGGAGTGCGTATGTACGCTGTAATTATTGTTATTGTTATTATTATTATTATTATTATTATTACACCGCTCTGAGCATACCTTGACGACGAACGCAAGCGTGGTATTCTTTTAACCTCAAGCATACACCTATTTCCTGATAAGGCTGGTTTGCTTTCACCAATGTAGGTGTCACGGTAATCGCCTTTCTTTCGGTTTCTTTTCCGTTCCTTCCTTTCTCCTTTGTTTTGTAAAGACTGTAGTTATCTGTACATCCTTGCCGGATGGGTTCGTTCTTGTTCTTGAAGAACAGGTGGTGGCTTTGTGTTTCTCAAGGGACTTTTCCGAGTTGGTTTCTCCGCCCAAGCAGACATACATCCTGTAGGGTTTTTTTCAGGAATTTTTGCTTGCTTGATATATTTCGTGTTAATAATAATAATAATAATAATAATATCAGACTTATGGTTTTAAGTTATGTGAGAGGCCTTCATATTCCATCGTTATGTATTTATGTATGTATGTATGTATGCTAAACTGTGTATGCACCTGTTCGTATACCTCTTCAGTTTCCTTATATATTTGTGTGTATACTTGTAACTTTATGTATGTATGTATGTATGTATGTATGTATGTATGTATATATTGTATGTATGTATGTATAGTCTGTCTATACATATATCAGTTTATAAATTCAGCTCCTGTGCAGATTTGTATGAATACACATAACGATACATATGTACAGTATGTGTGTATGTATGTATGTATGTATGTATGTATGTATGTATGTATGTATGTATGTACGTCACACTATACCACAAGGAAATGAAATTGCTAGGTGCAAATCCTGACCGGTTTCGACTTTATTTGAAAGCCATCTTCACAAGACTGAGTCAGTCAGTCTGACGTGACAATCACACGTTGTCAGACTGATTATAATCGTATATATATATATATATATATATATATATATATATATATATATACTGTATATATATATATATGTGTATATATATATATATGTATATGTATATGTATGTATAAACTTCTTAGACTGCTTGCGCGCGCGCATGCTTGCAGGCGTTTGTCTCAGGACAGTGAGACATCAGATAATGCTTTTGTTCTGACCAGGATGTTCACCGAAACATGACGCCATCGTCGACTTCTGTGCATTCTTAGCCACCCCCCCCTCCCCCCACCCCGCCTCTGGGACGTCTGCTGACCCCCCCCCCTTCTTCCTTTTCTTCTTCTTCTTCTTCTTCTTCTCTTTGTCTCTCGTCCGTCACGGAACACTCATGTTGTTTTAAATGTGTCTTTGTATTCTGTTGTTTCGTCGTGTTGTTTTGGGCCCTTGTATTTGAAAGAAATTAAAGGTTCTGCCGATGGCACTATATGAATAACCATGGGCAATTATTGATTAGGGCCAGGGCGTAGGGCCAGCAACCTCATCCTCCAAAATAATTGATATGATGAACTGGATTTTCTGGTCTATTGATTTATTTTTGTGAGTCTCTCTCTCTCTCTCTCTCTCTCTCTCTCTCTCTCTCTCTCTCTCTATTTAAGTCTGTTCTCTTAATAGCTTACTTAGTTAGGACTTGTCTCTTTGAATTAATAATAATAATAATCTCTCTCTCTATTTAAGTCTGTTCCTTAATAGCTTACTTAGTTAGGACTTGTCTCTTTGAATTAATAATAATAATAATAATAATAATAATAATAATAATAATAATAATAATAATAATAATAATTAAATTTGTGTATAACACTTTAAAGGACAAATATATATGTATCTATGAATTAGTAAGATCATCAGAAAATACAGAGAGAGAGAGAGAGAGAGAGAGAGAGAGAGAGAGAGAGAGAGAGAGAGAGAAACCATTTTTTTCCTACTTGTCATCCAAACCTCTCTTGATTCATTGAAATCAATGACGCACACATCGTTGATTGATATGACTTTTATTCCTCATTACATCACAAAATATAACAATATTATTGCCCAGTCGCGTCACGTGATCGCGAACAAAGACAGCCACATGAAAACTGCAAGCACGAAAGCAATGACTCTAACAGGAAGTGCGTGAAAAGTATGAGGAAGTTGGAGTTGCTGTGTTTATTTGTTTCACTTCCGACAAAGGCACGGAGGAATGGGGGAATGCCAAGTTTGTTTACAAATTGTTTACAGGGCATTGTTTACAAATACCCTTTGAGGTCAAGGTATATCTTGCCTTGTTTGAGTTGGCGTAAAGGGGAAAGCGTCGATAATTCAATACTTCCATTGTGCATTTGGCGTTGCTTTTCGTACAGAATCGACTTCCTGTATGTTGGAAAACAGTATGAGTGTTCCTATATGTTCACTTTGGTCAAATTGTAGTCTAATTTTGGGACAGAGTTGACAGAAGAAGATTAAATTATGAGGCGGATGCTACATGCTCATTTTTGGTCAAATTGTTGTCTAATTTTGGAACAGAGTTGACAGAAGAAGAATAAATTGTAAGGTGGATGCTGTATGTTCATTTTTGGTCGTCCATTATTGCCTAATTTTGGGACAGAGTTGACGGAAGAAGGAAAAAAAATATAAGGCAAATGTCTCAAATATAATCGACGCTCCTAATTTGGCCATAATCACGAAGATACTTGTGAGCGTTGGTCGTTGGTTTGGCAGAGAGACGGAAACAAGTTTCCAATCCAATGGTTGTTCTCAGTGGATGTCTCATAAAAGGTTGACTCCTCAAATCTGGCCACAATCACGAAAATACTTAAGTGCGTTGGTCGTTAGTTTGGCTGAGAGACGACAACAAGTTTCCGATCCGATCCTTTCCGTTAGGGCGACCCAGTTTGGCGCACACCCCCAACATTTACGCTCGCAGGAGCCTTTAACGCCGTTAAATGTCTGCTATTTCGACTTGATCAGAAAGAGAGGAGATATTATGTCATACACTTGTGGTATTGTCAGCTACTGAACGCCAGCCAGCTCCGCCCCACTGTGAGTTTATTGAGCTCCGTTTAAAAGCAACTGAACGCTATTTTTAGCCTGGTAGGGTCTATTTAAGCAGACAT
>NC_089777.1:17381536-17411536 GCF_040412425.1 Macrobrachium rosenbergii | reverse complement strand
GACCTACCACGCCCTTGGGACGCAAGGAGACGATAGAAAATACAATTTTATATTTAGTCTGTATACGCATCTCATTGTAACAGAGATATACATTGTATTCAGAGTCCCAGAGCTTATATATATATATCAGACGCATCTCTTTGTAACAGAGATATCTATTGTATTAAGAGTCTCAGAGCTTATATGTAAGCTCCCAGCCGAGTAAACACAGGGGCAGGAAGACAAAGGACTTACAGACAAAACAAAAAATTGTTTGCACATCAAACCTGCGTCGGGGACCTTTGTGTGGAGGCCACATCAGGTTTTCCCACGCCCAGAGGAATGAGGTTTTCAGAGGGCGTCTCTACCTCTGAAGAGGTTAAATTCCCGTTGGTAATGAGGTAGATTCTGTTACCTCCTGCGAGAGGTCTGCTGTTGTGCCTGTTTTATTTCAGTTTTGTTTCGTGACCTAAGATTTTTTTTTTTTTTTTTTTGACGATAGGTCACGGGAGGTCAACTCTTGTCTCTGTAGATTTTTGTGTAAATTTGCTCAATTTTGTTAATTTTCTTTTCTTTATCTTTAATTTAATTTCACGAGGGTTCAATTGCTGGCTCTGCAGAATTTTTGGGTATAAATTTTCATAATTCTGTTAATATTCTTTCATTCTTTATATTATCGATTTTAAAACCAGCGCTAACAAAACGGCTAAACGTCAAAACGGCTAAACGCAGCCTTTGAAATATTTTGAGAAAGGCTGCGGTGCAAAGACTAGTCAACTAAATTATGATTGACGATCGTAAAACCTTCTGATCGAGACTTAACCGACTGACTGATTGAGCCTGATTGAATCTGAATCTCCTCCACGACAGTTGATAGGCTAAATCACTCAGTCGAATGTTATATTAATCCAAATTCTGACCCGATAACGAAGCATGTTGCAGAGTCCTCTGGCGGAATGAATGAAACATTCTTTAGAAAGTGTTTCGAAAATTTTCGGTTGTCATTTCAAGGTCTTATACTACTGCTAGACCATCGCTGCTCTGATGTCTTTAGTAGGAAAGTTAGTCTCATTCCTTGTAGCTGTTTGGTCTCTCACCCTGTGGCATTTGGTCTCTTACCCTTGTGGCTATTTGGTCTCCTATCCTGTGGCCATTTGGTTTCTTAGTCTGTGGCTATTTGGTCTCTTACCCTCTGGCTATTTGGTCTCCTACCTTGTGGCTATCTGGTCTCCTACCCTGTGGCTATTTGGTCTCTTACTCTGTGGCCATTTGGTTTCTTACCCTGTAGCTATTTACTGTCTTATCCTGTGGGTATTTGTTCTCCTACCCTGTAGCTATTTGGTCTCTTACTCTGTGGCCATTTGTTCCTCTACCCTGTGGCTATTTGGTCTCTTACCCTGTGGCTATTTGGTCTCTTAATATGATTCCAAGTTGCTACTAAAGTCTCTTTCCAAGTTGCTACTAAAGTCCCTCTTGATTAGATGAAGGTCGACCGTAGTGTATGCTGCCTTTCCCACCCCCCAAAAAAGAGCAGAATGCTGGCCCAGGGGAGTTTCGTGGTGCCGGGGGCGGGGGTAGGGGTGATGGTAATGGGATGACCTTAAACTGTGTGTAAGTATGTGCCTCTTATCCAAAAGATGCCGGAGAGAAAAGCTAATTAAATACACAGAAATAAATAAATAAATAAATGTGATAATTCAATTGGCCATTTACCCCAGTTGTCAACTTACATTTCAACCAGTGGGCATTGTTAAGGGCGCAAGTAATCCTCTTCAAGTTGCTGTCCAACGTAACCCTTCTCCTTCTGAGAGGTCCTTCTTGTGGGAAGGTCCTTCTTGGTGAAGGTCCTTGTGTAGAACGCCCTTAGAGACACTCAGAGACCCTAAATAAGTCCCGTTGTCATCCTTAATCCTGTGTGAGGAGCCATTGTGGGTATAATCTGGATTAATGTAGAGGACCCCATTCATTAAGGAATGGGTTAAATAAATGGGTTTTTCATGGGATGAATGCCCATAGAGATTGCCTGCGTCTCTCTCTCTCTCTCTCTCTCTCTCTCTCTCTCTCTCTCTCTCTCTCTCTCTCTCTCTCGGAATGAAGATTTGTAACCAACAGACTCTGCCTGTTTTCCTAGATCTGTGAATCGTAAGCAACTCTCTCTCTCTCTCTCTCTCTCTCTCTCTCTCTCTCTCTCTCTCTCTCTCTCTCTCTCTCTCTCTCTCTCTCGGAATGATGATTGTAACCTACAGACTCTCTGCCTGTTTTCCTAGATCTAAGAATCGTAAGCAACTCTCTCTCTCTCTCTCTCTCTCTCTCTCTCAGAATGAAAATTGTAACCTACAATCTCGCTCTTTTCCTAGATCTAAGAATCGTCAGCAACTCTCTCTCTCTCTCTCTCTCTCTCTCTCTCTCTCTCTCTCTCTCTCTCTCTCTCTCTCTCTCTCTCTCCGGCCAGCCGGAGGGCTTTCTCGCGTCTGCTTCTGAGGTGACCTTGAGAATCCTGCCGTGGTAGACACGCCAGGACTCCTCGACAGGTAAAAGTGAAACCGAAGGATATTTTAGAGAAGGATTTTTGTTATAGGACTCAAGGACAGAGAAAGCTGCCCATCACTGAATTCGATATCCCATTTAGCTGTTCAGCTTCTTGAACTATTGTGGTGTGATTGGTTGGGTTCGGTAGACTGTGTGATAATGATGATACTAATAATAATAATAATAATAATGATATTTATTATTATTATTATTATTATTATTATTATTATTATTATTATTATTATTATTATTATTATGCTCCTAGTCTCTGTGTTTAATTCCCCTCCACATTCCTCATCAGTGTACCTGTTTTGATAAGATCCCGGATTTTCACTGTATCGAAACCTGTACTAATTTGCATATTAATCTCTCTCTCTCTCTCTCTCTCTCTCTCTCTCTCTCTCTCTCTCTCTCTCTCTCTCTCTCTCTCTCTCTTCTGATACCTTTTCCGTATATTTTCGAATTTTTTCTTTCTATAAAATTTTTAGTTCCGGGGTCATAATCTTCATTCTCTCTCTCTCTCTCTCTCTCTCTCTCTCTCTCTCTCTCTCTCTCTCTCTCTCTCTGAGCCCAAGTAAACTCCACAGTTAAAAGCTTTCTTCAAGCACAAGTTCTTGGGTCCTCCAAAACTAGAGACTCCTAGAGGTCCAAAGATCTTCCAGTTTAAGTCGCCCTGTAAACATCAAGTCGTCCAAGAGTCGGAGGTTCCAGGACGGTTTTTGAGTCGCTGAAGTGCCAGCGCCGACGAATTAAAAACAAACAAGTAAAAAATGCGCCGAAGTTTCTTCGGCGCCGTCGATTTTTCTGTACAGCCGCTTCAGCGTATAATCAAGGCCACCGAAAATAGATCTATCTTTCGGTGGTCTCGGTATATTGCTGTATGGGCCGCGGCCCATGAAACTTTAACCACGGCTCGGTGGTGGCCTGTCCGATGTCGTTGCCAGAAGCACGATAATGGCTGACTTTAACCTTATATAAAATAAAAACTACTGAGGCTAGAGGGCTGCAATTTGGTATGTTTGATGAATGGAGGGTGAATGATCAACATGCCAATTTGCAGCCCTCTAGCCTCAGTAGTTTTCAAGATCTGAGGGCGGACAGAAAAAAGTGCAGACAGAGAAAGTGCGGACGGATAGACAAAGCCGGCACAATGGTTTTCTTTTACAGAAAACTAAAACAAGGTTGTGGGAAGATCCTAGTGAGTTTGTAAATAGATAGTGTCTGCTTCTCTCTCCGAATGGGAAATACTCTTTTGGACACTAAGGTGTCCAAGTGTCCAATTTTGACCAGCAGGTGTCCACTTCTATTCTCGGGTGTCCAGAGTTGTGGAGATATGAATTTGAGAGGTTTTTATTATAAGCGGAAAAACTCCCTTAGGTTTTAGGACTTAGGTCTTAGGGCTTAGGGCTTAGGCATTAGGGGCTTAGGTCTTAGGGCTTAGGGCTTAGGTCTTAGGGCTTAGAGCTTAGCCATCAATCGATTTTGGTGCTCTGGAAAAATTCAGAATTCATCAGTCCCTGAAATATTTTCATTTGCTGTGAAGCTTCGTGAGTTCTCGTGATTATATGATTAGATGAGATTATCCTTTTTGCTTCAAGTAGTTGTGAGATGACCTTTTTGTGAGATTACCCTCTTGCTGCTATAAAGTTAAGAGATTACATTTTTATGAGATTACCTTAATGCTTGAAAAAAATTATGAGATTACCTTTTTGTTTAAAAAATCTTTTTATGAGATTAACCTTTTGCTTTTAAAAAGCTGTGAGATTACCTTTTTTGCCTTAGGAAATTATTAAATCATTGATAAGTCTCGTGATTTTAATTCGAATAGTTTTTGATGCCCACACAGAATCATTTTGAGCTCTCGTGACTAAAAGGGGTTCCCTGTTTGGTTTCAGAATTAGGCAGAAACTCGTAGGTTGAAAAGGCATAATGTGGTTTCTAAGCAACATCCACGAGAGAGAGAGAGAGAGAGAGAGAGAGAGAGAGAGAGAGAGAGAGACAAAGGGCGCCTCATAACCAATGGCCCAGACGTTACGCTGCAAAAATTTCGGAACCGTTTATAAAAAATTCATGAGTGGAAAGGATTTTTATTTTTTTCCCAGACGAGACATCTCAAGTGGGGCCGTCTCATGCCACCCTTACACCTGTTTGAAAACCTTATACCTCATACCTTTCACCTGGCTCCCATTTCTCTTCCCTCTCGGGGAGTTTCGGCTCTTCCTCTCGGCCTATACGTCCCCGCGTTCCCATTTCTTGACGCTGACGGAGGGCCAGATAACACGAAGGTTGGGGTATTTGGGGTGTGGGTGGCGCCATCTGTTCTGGGGGAAAGATTGCTGCTGCCAGACGTCGGGTATTCAAGGTTGTGTTGGGTCAGGTCGCATATAGTTTGGGAGAATGGTCTGGTGTTTATGTATTCAGCCATTTATTTATTTATTTTTCAATATGTATTTATTTATTAATTTATTTTGTATCATATCATATCACCGAATCATATCCTCACATTTTAATTATACACAGACCACTAAACATTCCTTCTTCATTCACGTATACACAAACTGCTTTAACGTAAAATATTCTCCATACTTCCGCGCATGCGCCGGGGTATGACGACGATGAGGCGTACGCGCGCATGCGTATAGTCGCTCATGATACGCCAACATCTGCTTTTAAATGTCAAGGTCTCCGTGTTATGATATTTTAAGTCGTTGCTAAAGGGTGGGATTTCTAAAAGTGAAATGGAATAAGCTTTATGTCTCTCAAGGTTTTAGCGGAAGGAAAAAGAGAGAGAGAGAGAGAGAGAGAGAGAGAGAGAGAGAGAGAGAGAGAGAGAGAGAGAGAGATGCTACCGCCTCAAATCCTCCGTGACAAGGAAATGACCCACATATTACGCAGAGACAAGAAAAAAAAAATCCACTGACAAACGGAGAATTCCCATAGATTCCCACAGATTTCCATAGATTCCCTCAGATTCCCATAAGATTCCCATAGATTCCCATAGACTCCCATAAATTCCCATAGACCCCGTATATTCCGATAGATTTCAACAGATTCCCTTAGACTTCAGTAAACTCCCACAGAATCCCATCGAATCCCACAGATCCCATATCTTTCCACAGATCGCCACAGATTCCAACAGAGTCCCATAAATTCCCATAAATTCTCACAGATTCCCAAAGATTCTGCAGTTTCCCACGATTCCCACAGCTTTCCACAAATTCCCATATATTTCAACTAGATTCCCCAAAACGTCTGTTTGTGTTCTCGACTGGGTATTATGTAGTGTCTACTAACTCCTCAGTTCTCTCTCTCTCTCTCTCTCTCTCTCTCACCTTTGACCTTACATGCTTTCTCACCTTTGGTCTTAAAAACGTTGCCTAATTGCAGGATGAATTTTACAGCAGTTCTCCATTTCATATTTTTGCCGAATAATTTCATTTTAGTTTAAAATAACCTTGACCTCAAGACTCTCTCTCTCTCTCTCTCTCTCTCTCTCTCTCTCTCTCTCTCTCTCAGACAAGATAGCTTTCGAATAACTGTACTTCTCTGAAGAAGGAAATGTAAGTCAGGCATTGTTTGTTTTGCTCGCTCTCTCTCTCTCTCTCTCTCTCTCTCTCTCTCTCTCTCTCATTAACAGACAAATAGCTTTCGAATAACTGTACTCTTCTAGACACTTCCTTTAACGAGAACAAAGTTCCGTTGATAGTGAATTTGTTCCTTACGCCGAAGATACATAAGGTCGATATTCGTATGAAATAGCTTTGAGACCTTTTCCTTTATAAAACACTGTTATTATTATTGTGGCTTTTGTTATAAAGTCTGTAAACCTCTTGATGTGTTGGAGGTGATATATGTATATATATATATATATATATATATATATATATATATATATATGTGTGTGTGTGTGTGTATATATATATATATATATATATAAATATATATATATAAATATATATATATATATATATTATTATTATTATTATTATTATTATTATTATTATTATTATTATTATTATTATTGTTATTAATCATCGATTGCAAGACTTATTGATATGAAAAGCATGAACTGGGTTTTGTAATCTTTTTTTAGATATCATTCACTAACACGGGACCTAACTGCTCTCTCTCTCTCTCTCTCTCTCTCTCTCTCTCTCTCTCTCTCTCTCTCTCTCTCTCTCTCTCTCTTCTACGAAAGCCCTAGAGTATACAACACTTGTCCTACGGAGTAGAAATCCTGTCTCAAATACCCATCAGCCACGCTCTCTCTCTCTCTCTCTCTCTCTCTCTCTCTCTCTCTCTCTCTCTCTCTCTCTCTCTCTCTATTTGCAAAGCCTTTCCTTCTCAGAATATTTATCTATTCTCTCTCTCCCTCTCCCTCTCTTTCTTTGTAAAACCTTTTCGTCTCAGAATATATATCTGTTCTCTCTCTCTCTCTCTCTCTCTCTCTCTCTCTCCCCTCAAGGGAAACCTCTTGTATCGTAAACCATAAAGCGAAATATGATCAACGGGAGGAAATTTCAGTCCGAAAATAACAGATGGGTTTAAAACTCGGGTTTATATTCCCCTTGGGATGGGGATAAAACCTCTTATTACAGGGAAGGGGGAAGGGAGGGGGCAGCGTCCCCCCCTTCTCTCCCGTGTGTGTCCCCTGCCTCCCTTGCTATTTGCAAGAAGGTACAACAAAAATAAGTAAATATAAATAAGGGAAAAATGAGGATAAATTATTTCGGTAACATTGTAGACATTATGTTATGGCGTACAGTGTTTCCTTACTTTTTAATTTATTTATTTATTTATTTCTGTTTATTTTTTTATATATCATTTATTTATTCATTCATTCATTTATTTGCTTAATTTTATATAATCCATATTTTATTTATTCATTCATTCATTACTTTTTATTTAATTATTTATTTGTTTGTTTTTTTTCATTTATTCATTTATTTATTCATTCATTCATTTATTTGTTTAATTTTATATAATCCATCTTTCATTTATTCATTCATTCACTATTTTTATCTAACTATTTATTTATATTTCTGTTTATTTTCATATATTCATATATTTATTCATTCATTCATTTATTTGTTTAATTTTATATAATCCATCTTTTATTTATGCATTCATTCATTTTTTTATTTAAATATATATTTATTTCTGTTTACTTTTATATATTCATTTATTTGTTTAATGTTATGTAATCCATCTTTTGTTTATTCATTCATTCATTGACTTATCTATTACTCTTTCTCTGTTTCTACAGCGTGATCTTCCCCTGGCGAAGAGGTGAGCCGAACCGCAGCTCAGGTCGCAGTAGCCCCGCCCCCCCGAGCGATTCCGTCAGCCAATCAGCGGCGGCTCCTCCACCGTACTACAACCAGTCAGCTGCTGTGCCCGAAGAATCTCTCAATGGCAACTGCCCCGTTGCCCACGATTCCCACAGGCAGCAGCAGAAGGTAAGGGAGAGTTGTGTTGGTTCTCGGTGGGGGTTTTGTTGAAGAGTGTTGTTTCTCAAAGGGGTGTTGTTGAAGAGTATTTTTTTTTTTATTTTAATGTTGTTTGGGAGTGTTGTTTCTCCTAGGAGTGTTGTTTAGTAGTATTGGTTCTCGTTGGAGTATCATTTAGAAGTATTGTTTCTCATAGTGACTGTCTGCAAATAGTGTGTCTTATTATCGTTTGCCTGACCCTGTTGAGTTTGAGAGTAAGTCTTGTACTTTTGAAATGTTAACTCGGAGCCAGCTATTAAATGAGGTCAAAACAGGGTCAACAATGAAATGGGGTCAAAACGTGGTCAACTACGGAATGAGGTCAAAATGGGGTCAGCTATTAAATGAGGTCAAAACTGGGTCAGCTACGGAATGAGGTCAAAACGAGGTCAACTAAGAAATAAGGACAAAATGGGGTCAGCTATGGAATGGGTTCAAAATTGGGTCAACTATTAAATGAGGTCAAAATGGAGTCAACTATGGAATGAGGTCAAAATGGGATCAACTATTAAATGAGGTCAAAATGGGGTCAACTATTTAATGGGGTCAACTATTAAATGAGGTCAAAATGGGGTCAACTGTGGAATGAGGTCGAAATTGGGTCAAATACTGTCTTTGTATGAGGCTAAAAATACAAAAAATTTAGATAGACATCTCCAGTTTTTTATCTATTCTGTAGGCACATATATTCTTCCCTTTCAGCAAGATATGGTTACCAGTATTCTGTATTTCTACAGGACACATTCCCCCCCTCCCCCTCCCTCTCCCTTCCCCCTTTCCCTCCCTTCCACAGGACCATATACATTATATGAGGCTGTAATGGTTTGTCGTAATGGTTTTCTCTCAACTTTCAAACGTAGTGGTCAGTCCTTAACCGCTCTTACGTGTGTGTGGTGGGTCTTGGAAAAAGTATTCCAGACCGTGGGATATATGGAATGGGTCTTTCCAGATGCACAATGTAAACAAGAAATATTTTGTTTTTATTATTATTATTATTATTATTATTATTATTATTATTATTATTATTATTATTATTATTATTATTATTATTCAAAAGATGAACCTTTATTCATATGGAACAAGCCCACCTCAGGGGCCATTGACTTGAAATAAGTTACAGAAGGTAATAGGGAATACAGAAAGAAGAGATTAGGTGTTAGAGAGGGAAAAAATGAATGAACACGTTAATGGATAAATAGATAAAAATGAGTGAGTTATCGAAATCCAAGGAAAATTTATTGAAATACAAAGAGAAATTTTTAAAAAACAAAGAGAAATTATTAAAATACAAAGAAAAATTATATATAAAAAAAACAAGGAATGACTTTTCAAATGTAAGTTAATCTTTTGAAATGCAGGTCTTATATATTTTGGGGAAAAAATGTCAATATAAATTTGGCCTAGTGCCGTACCACACCGCCATTTGTGAACAAGATTCAAAAATTATTTTGTCTATTGTATAGATCAGTGATTCTCAAACTGGGGTGCCACAGACAGTGCCTAGGAGTGCCACAAGATTGTCATGAATTTTGCCTTGGCTAGATCATCTCAGTGAACATTTGTAAAAAAAAAAAGTTTGCAGAAGTCTTCATATAATTATCATCAGTGTGTCTACTCTAATTGTGTTTATCTAATTCTTCTGATATGCTCTTAGTTTGTACAGTATATTTCTGCATGTACGGTGTGCTGATTTTGGTTTGAGTATGGATAACAATTTCATTTATTAAATAAGTTAATTCATGCGATATGGTGGGATGGTGGGAGTGATTACTTTAGTTAGGGTGCCATCACTACAAAAAGATTGAGAACCACTGGCTTAAACTGATATAAACGTAAACAAACAATTTTTTTTTACTGAAAGTGTCATTCTTGGATGTGACAATTTGTGATGGGGACTTGTAGTAGACTGTCACTTTCTAAACCAACTTTTATCTCGAAGAGAAAGCTGTAATTACGGAGTCACTTGAAATGTAAATTACCCTAATCGTTATTTCAGGCGTTATGTTATTCATCTGTGGCTATTTTTTATATTTATTTTTTGTTTATTTTTTCATATTTTTTCCCCTTTCGGTAAATGTGTCATTAAGGCTGACATGACACCTACTCGCTTTCGTGTCATTTAGCCAGTGGAAAATATCAGGTGGTTTTTGTGTTTTTTCATCTCCCTACGGAACTGTGTTTGTTTTTTTGTGTCTTTGTGTGTGCGTGTTTTTTTGTGAGGTGTAATCAAGGCTTTAGCCAGTGGAAAATATCCGGTTTTTTTTATGCTCCGAAGTTTCTTCGGCACAATCGAGCTTTCTGTACATCGTATAACCAAGGCCACCGAAAACAGATCTATCTTTTGGTAGTCTCGGGATAATGCTGTATCAGCCGCTGTCCCATGAAAATTTAAAAACGGCCCGGTGGTGGCCTGGCCTATATCGTTGCCAGACGCACGATTATAGCTAACTTTAACCTTAAATAAAATAAAAACTACTGAGGCTAGAGGGCTGCAATTTGGTATGTTTGATGATTGGAGGGTGGATGGTCAACATACCAATTTGCAGCCCTCTAGCCTCTGTAGTTTTTAAGATCTGAGGGCGGATAGAAAAAGTGCGGACAAAAGAAAGTGTGGACGGACAAAGAAAGTTTTCTAACAACAATTTTTTTAAACCTATGATTCTCTCTTTGAAAAAAACCATCTGAAATTCTCGCGAAAAACAAACTGCTTCGGTTTTGAAAAACCTATTTTGATTATTCTCTTGTGGTGGGGAAAAACAAACCTGACATTCTCTTAAAAAAAACTAAAGCGGTTTAGTTTTTTAAAACCCTGTTTTGATTTGAAAAAAAAAAAAACACTCTTGGTATCTGTACAAAAAAAGCTAATCAGTTTGATTTTTCAAAAACCTGCATTGATTCTCTTTTAAGGAAAAACCTAATCAGTTTTGCTCTTTGTAAAAAAAACTATTTTCAATCTCTTAAAAAACTCACCAATATGGGTGAGGTATATCTATACATAAAATAAAAGTTAAAAAAAGTTTCTCTATGGTTGAGGTCACTGACCTTCTTTGACATAGAAAGGACTATTTAGCATAATGAGCCCTGTGACCTGACATTAATGAATAATATTGTTGCATGAATTGCCATTAATGCACAATATACTGTTGCATATATCATTCACAGTCTTCCACATTCACTATTGTGTGGTTATTCACGTGTAGAATGTAGAAAGATCCCTTCTATTCATGAGTTCATTGTGGCCTTCAGATGGATAATGACGAGGGTGATGATGATGATGGTGATATGATGATAGTGGAGACGGTTTTCTCTTTCTGGTGGTGTCATTATCATATCATTGTAACGTGTTTCGCTTCTCTCTCTCTCTCTCTGTCGACTTGGCTAGTTAGCTAACACCCACTCTCTCTCTCTCTCTCTCTCTCTCTCTCTCTCTCTCTCTCTCTCTCTCTCACACACACACACACACACACACACACACACACACAAGAACCTAAGACAGCTACAATGTTCTGTTCATATGCATTCTTTCTAATGTTGACAATGCAAGTTCTTGGTCAATGCTTTTGTTGATCCCATTTCCCAAAAGGAATTCCTATCCTGAGGGATTCCTACCCAAAGGACTCCTCCTTCCTCATGGTACCTTAGGAGGGAAAGGAGTCCTTTCCTTCGCCCTTATCCCTCACCAGATCAGCTCTGTTCCTTACACCTTCCAACCCAAAGGGATTCCCACCTTGTGGTACCCTCAGGGGGAAAATCGCTTCATTTCCTTACACCTTCGGAGTGCCTGAAGGAGATAGGACCCACACACGCGAATTTCAACGGCGTTGGGCCGTAGGGCATTGCCGTAAGGTGGTTCGTGGTGACTTTTGCTCCTGAAAGAGAGAGAGAGAGAGAGAGAGAGAGAGAGAGAGAGAGAGAGAGAGATGGTATTGCTCAATGGTTTGCCTGAGGCACTGACTGAACACCTGGTCTGGTTTGCCACAAAAAGGAATGAAAATGTAGATCAGATATATATATATATATATATATATATATATATATATATATATATATATATATATATATATATATATATATATATATATATATACAGTATATATATTTATATATAATCACAATTCTTTTAATATATAAAATCCTGTATCATCAGTTTTTCCTTGAGTCATTTGTATCTTTTGGTTTAAGTTTTTGAAACATTCACATTCTGATTTTCTGGTTCTTTCTTTTAAGAATTTTTGAATCACAAAGAGTTGATTATATATACAACAAGGCATTACCAGCTGCTGTCAGGAGGTTTCTCTCTCTCTCTCTCTCTCTCTCTCTCTCTCTCTCTCTCTCTCTCTCTCTGTTGTTAACGCGTGACTTATGGCAGTAACAATAAAGTTAAACTGTTCGTGTTATTGTCACATGATTTAATGTCAGTTAAAGAAAAGCTATTAATCTTTTTTAACTGTCATCTCTCACCTCCAGTGACAGCAGCCATTATCTCTAATTTCTCTCATCTGTCAGCTCTTTGAGACATCACTGTCTCTTTGTTTAGTTGCCCAGTGATCTCTCTCTCTCTCTCTCTCTCTCTCTCTCTCTCTCTCTCTCTCTCTCATTGAATTACTCAGCTCCTCTCTCTCTCTCTCTCTCTCTCTCTCTCTTCTCTCTCTTTGAAAAGCCTTACAGTTTTAGAATATACTGTATATCTATTAACTCTCTCTCTCTCTCTCTCTCTCTCTCTCTCTCTCTCTCTCTCTCTCTCTCTCTCTCTCTACAAAGTTTTCGTCTTGAACGGCTATCTATTTCTGTCTCTCTCTCTCTCTCTCTCTCTCTCTCTCTCTCTTTTGCAAAGCCTTTTTATCCTAGAATATATATCTATTCTCTCTCTCTCTCTCTCTCTCTCTCTCTCTCTCTCTCTCTCTCTCTCTCTCTGCAAAGCCTTTTCGTCTCAGAATTTATACCTGTTCTCTCTCTCTCTCTCTCTCTCTCTCTCTCTCTCTCTCTCTCTCTTCTGCAAAGCGTTTTCGTCTTAGAATATATATCTATTCTCTCTCTCTCTCTCTCTCTCTCTCTGCAAAGCCTTTTTATCCTAGAATATATATCTATTCTCTCTCTCTCTCTCTCTCTCTCTCTCTCTCTCTCTCTTCTCTCTGCAAAGCCTTTTGTCTCAGAATTTATATCTGTTCTCTATCTCTCTCTCTCTCTCTCTCTCTCTCTCTTCCTTGCGTGACTGAATGTCGTGAGTGCTTTCCATCGCTCTCTATCTTCCTGTATCGCTGTCTCTCTCTCTCTCTCATAGTCTCGTTATCTCTCTTATCTAGAGTCTCTCTTTTTATCTTCCAGACCCCATTTACTGCTCTGGTCCTCTGCTTTCCATCAAATTAGTTCGTGCGTGTGTTTTTGTTAATTAAGATATTCTACCACGTTATGACCTTAAGTATTAGAGGATAAATCGCCAGTTTTGTATAAAAATTAATATTATTTCTTTTCAATTTATAATTTAGAATAGCCTAATATATATGCATATATACATATATATATACATATCTATGTATCAAATATAAGATGCCCATAAAAACGACAAAATGCCTGAGGAGAGACACAGTTTGGTCTCTGAAATATAGCCTTTATTTCCCACATTTTGGCGTTTTTATGGGTTCCTTATATTTGATGGAATTCTGTTTTATACAGAAAATATTTCACAGTCATATATATATATATATATATATATATATGTTTATATGTATGTGATATATATATATATATATATATATATATATATATATATATATATATATATATATATATATATATATATATATAATTTAACTCACTTTATAAAGAACTAATATACAGTCACAATTTTATCTGGCCATTTTTGGTAAAGCCGCAATGACGGTAATGCGCTAAGCTCATTTGACTAATTGTGTTCTAATCCTTTTTTTTTTTTAATACCTTCGAAAGGTCATATAATCAGGTATGACGCTGTTATTGACCTTTTAACAGTTAATTGGACGTTGTAGTTGTTATTATTACTATTATTATTGGTATTCTTTTGGCCTGTTATTATATTTAATAACCTCGCGGTGTAATAGAGTATAATTTTTTTACTTTACGTTTTATATTTCTTTTAATATTTTTTGCATCACGTTTATATATATATATATATATATATATATATATATATATATATATATATATATATATATATATATATATATACACACACATATCTATAAAAATATACACACATACACACACGCAAACACAGGTGAGATTCAGGTAAGGTCTACCCATCTCCCAACAGGTGAGAAGACCAATATATACTGTTTATATAGTAATGCTTCAATTGAGTTAACTAAGAAACATCACAACAAGTCACTACTACAAAGGTCACTCTCGAGTACCCTGCCATTAAGTCTTTGTTGGTATCGACGTCCAGTATGCCCAGTACGCCCAGCTGTTAGCACGTGGGCGTGGCTGTTGATCCGCCGTGGGCGGACGGCCGTTTTTAAACGCCCAGGTGGGACCCAGGTAAAGGAGAAGTGATGGCTAATTACAGTAGGTAGCATTTAGCAGGGGGAGAGAGAGAGAGAGAGAGAGAGAGAGAGAGAGAGAGAGAGAGAGAGAGAGAGAGAGAGAGAAAGTAAGGTACGCTCACTGACAGGTGGCATGAGAACAAAATTTATATTATGCATTATGTATATATATATATACAAGTATATATATATATATATATATATATATATATATATATATATATATATATATATATATATATATATTTATATATATATATATATATATATATATATATATATATATATATATATATATATATAGATATATATATATATATATATATATATAAATGATAAGAAAAATACTTCGATTTTTCGTTCTGAAAAAAAAAATACAACTTAGAACTCTGAACAAAAAAGACTGACTCTCAGTAACCATATCTGAATGATTTTTAAAAATAATTATCTAACATAATTTTTCCTAATTATCAAACTATCTCTACAGCAGAGACACGGTAGGCCTAAGACGTCCTGATATTCGTATGGAATTAATATTTCCTAAATTCTTCCTATTGTAATCTAGACATTATTAATTATTATTTTTATATGTAATGTACAGTGTTATATTACATTAAATTTAGCATCGTTATGTGCCTGTATCATTGTCTATGGATCCTATTTAATTTCAGAACTTTGTCGTTCTAATTCTCGTAAGAAGTCGCACTTATTAACAGTACCCTTCTGGTAAAAATAATTTTGTTCAAACTAATAAAATGAAATTAAATTTAGCATCGTTATGTGGCTATAAAATTGTATATGAATCCTATTTAATTTCAGAACTCGTTTGTTTCAATTCTCATAAGTAATCGCACTTATTAGAAGTACCTGTTTCTGGTACAAATAATTTTGTTCAAACTAATAAAATGAAATTAAATTTAGCATCGTTATGTGGCTTAAAATTGTATATGAATCCTATTTAATTTCAGAACTTGCTCGTTCTAATTCTCGTAAGTAATCGCACTTATTAGAAGTACCTGCTTCTGTTAAAAATAATGTTGTTCAAACCGATAAAATAAAATAAAATTTACAATTGTTTTCAGATTATAAAATTGTATTTGAATCCTATTTAATTTCAGAACTCGTTCGTTTCAATTTTCGTGAGTAATCGCACTTTTGGAAGTACCTGCTTCTGTTAAAAATAGTTTTATCAGACCGATAAAATAAAATTAAATTGAGCGTTGTTATGTGTCCTTATGAATATTATTTAACCCCAGAACTCGCTCGTTCTAATTCACGTCAGTAATCGTCCTTCTGACAAAATACCTGCTTCGTCTGTTAACCAGCGCAGCTAATAAAAGGTCGACTTAAATGCGGTCTACTGTACAGCCTCCCCTCGTAATGTCAGACCGATGACTCAGCCCAAAGCAAACAGGTTCCAGTCCTTTCTTTCAGTTTTTTATATATATAATTTTTTAAATCGTTTCTTGCAAGTGTTGGTGGTGTTTCTGCTGAAGCTGAGCTGCTGCTGTTGTTGTTGTTGTTGGCTTGTTGTTCGTCTTGTTTTTTTGGTTTTTATAAGCTTTTTTCTATCTTTTCTTGCAAGTGTTGTTGTTCCTGCTGAAGCTGTTGCTATTGCTGTTGGGCTTGTTGTTGGTCTTGTTTTTTGTTGTTTTTATAGGCATATTTTTTCTTATCTTTGCTTGTAAGTGTTGTTGTTCCTGCTAAAGCTGTTGCTATTGTTGCTGGGCTTGTTGTTAGTCTTGTTGTTGTTTTATGTTTTTTTATATATTTATTTCTTCTGTCTTTTCTAGCAAGTGTTGTTGTTCCTGCTGGAGCTGTTACTGCTGATGTTGTTATTGTTGTTATTCGTCTTGTTGTTTTTTGTTGTTTTTTGTATATATTTTCTGTCATTTCTTGCAAGTGTTGTTGTTCCTGCTGAAGCTGATGTTGTTTTGCATGTTGTTTTTCATTGTTTTTGTTGTTTTTCATATATATATATACATATTTTTCTATCTCTTCTTGCAAGTGTTGTTCCTGCCGAAGCTAAGCTGTTGTTGTTCGTCTTGTGGTTGTTTTTTTTTGCTGTTGTTGCGCCTGAAGGCTGATGCTTGGTGCCCACTACTCTACTCTTGTGTATACGATGGGAAAGGGAAGGTTTAACAACGCATGCGCAGATGGCTCGCTTCGTTTCGACAGACCTCCTTCACTTTTACTTTCTTTTCATGGTCCTTCCCTGCCTCCTCCCCCTCCCCCTCCTCCCTACCTCTCCCCTCTGCCTCTTCCTCTCCCCCTCCGATCCCTCCCCCCATTTTTTTTTTATCCCAAGTCCTATCTCTCCATCTTTAGGTTTTAATGTTACATTTTTTGTGTTATTTACCTTGCGCTTCTGAGAGAGAGAGAGAGAGAGAGAGAGAGAGAGAGAGAGAGAAGAGAATTCGTAATTCTTTGGAGGAAAAATAAGCCACCTGTTGTTAAATGTGGAGGTTGTTTTCATAACCCTGATTTTTTTTGAGAAAGGTTTTTTGTATGTCTGTAAATTGTTTGAAGACATTTTTATGGCTCTCTCTCTCTCTCTCTCTCTCTCTCTCTCTCTCTCTCTCTCTCTCTCTCTCTCTCTCTCTCTCTATATATATATTATATATATATATATATATGTGTGTGTGTGTGTGTGTGTGTATCTATATAATATATATATATATATATATATATATATATATATATATATATATATATATATATATATTTATATATATATATATATAAAACTTAATTTTACAGAATGTATTGATATTCAAAATATTGCCTATATCTATATCTATGTCTATATATAAAACTTAATTTTACAGAATGTATTGACATTCAAAATATTGCCAGCGCTCAAGCACGCAGCGAAATAAACAGGTGAGCTTTCAGCTCATTTTAATTAAGAGGCACCCTCCCTCCTCACCTTGCGGGATTCTCGCAGGATGCTCGTAGGAAACAGTAGGATCTTTCTCTAGTTCCTAAATGTTAGAGGTGAACTTTTGAGTAGGGTCTGTGAGAGAAAGCGAGGTCTGGTAATATAGACTCTTTGAAAGTATTCCTTTAAAAACATCCTTTGCTTGGGAGAAAAACATCAGAGGTTTTGGTAGATGTTAGTCTGTTGGATGTAAAAACTTTCTTTTAAAACATGATGTTGTTTCTCGGTGTCTGGTCTTCAGTGTAAAACATTCTTGGCCGGGAATAAAACATCAAAAACATCATAGGGTTTGATAGATATTAGAAGGATGTTTTGCCTGATGTTGAATTTCGATGTCTGGTCTTCAGTATAAAAACGTTCTTGAGGTGGAATAAAACATCGAAAACATCATAGGTTTTGATCGATGTTAGGAGGATGTTTCGCCTGTTTTGTCCGATGTTGCTGGTTGATGTCTTTCGTCGTCTGGTCTTCAATATAAAAAAACATTCTTGACGTGGAAGAAAAACATCACAAACATCATAGGTTTTAACAGATGTTAGGATGTTGCCTGATGTTCTCTTACATCGTCTGGTCTTCGGTACGAAAGTATTTTTGACGTGGAAGAAACCATCAAAACCATCATAGTACCGACAGATGTTAGTAAGATGTTTTGCCTGATGTTGCTCGATGTTGTTTCTCATTGTCTTGGGGGTTGAAACAACACTCGAAAGAACGCGGACATACGTTATGCCTTTGTTCTCTAAGATATTGGTCTTCAGTTCGTGTCGGTTGGTTGTCGTCGTGCTGAGGGCCACACCAGGCTTTTTTTTAATGTCTTTTAACACCTTACGAGCAACCACCGGGAGGGAGGAAGTGCTGGCATAAAGCCTGGTTAATCTGAGTTAACAATAATCATCTTCAGTTTTATTGACTGAGGAGGCAGTGGGAAATTAACTTATTATATTGTATATTTTTTTATCTGTTAATTTATGTATCTGTTTATTTATTTATCTACTTTATGTACATGCATTTATATTTAATATCATATATATATATATATATATATATATATATATATATATATATATATATATATATTCATATATATCTTTCTTTTATCCTGAACTATTTATTCGAACTATTACAAAAATGCTTAAATTTTATTAATTTTAATCATATTTATAATAACTAGATAATTCTCATTCCATATTAAATATCTTTCCCATTAAAATCATACCACGTGAAATGGAAGTATCGCAAGATTCGGCTGAGAATAAAAGATAAAAGAGAGAGAGAGAGAGAAGAGAGAGAGAGAGAGAGAGAGAGAGAGAGAGAGAGAGAGGCTTTTTCTGCCGCACCCCCGTTTCTCACAACAGATCGCGTGACTTATTTTTAAAAGAACGTTATCAGAGTGGTTATTCAGTCATTCATCTTCCTATCTTCTTCCTCCTCCCCCTTCCTCCTCCTCCTCCTCCTCCCCCCTCCCCCTTCTTCTCTCCTCCCTCCCTTCCTCAGGGTCATCATCTTCCATTGTTACAGCTTTCATATTTTTTTGGGCAGCTGTACTTCAATATAAGTCTCTCTCTTATTCCTCGGCTTAGTTAGTCTGTATTCATTATTTTTTTTTTAAGCTGACCCTCAAATTCTTTTGTTTATTCATTAATTTATTCACTTATTCATCTTTTCACCTCATTTATCATGTCATTTCTCGTCTCCGCTTTCTTTCCTTTCCTTCCATTCCTTTTTATTTCTTGAATCTCTGGTTTGTCCGAGGAAAAAATCTTTATTCTTCGGTTTTAAAGTTTATTTACTCGTTTATTCATGTATTCATCCATCCATCTCATTTATCACATAGTTTCCCATCTCCTCATTCATTCCTCTCCTTCCGTTCCTATTTATCTTCTTCTTGAATCTCTGATTCGTCTGAGAAAAATCATCTTTATTCTTCATCTTATTCCAGCTTTCCCTACAATTTTCTAGTTTAATTATTCATTTACTAATATTTTCATCCATCCACCTCATTTATCACGTCATTTCCCAACTCCTCATTCATTCCTTTTCTTTTATTCCTCTTGATCTTCTTCTTGAATCTCTGATTCGTCTGAGAAAAAACAATCTTTATTAATTATCTTTTTCAAGCTGACTCTTCAGTTCTCTAGTTTTATTATTCATTTACTAATATTTTCATCCATCCACCTCATTTATCACGTGATTTCTCAACTCCTCATTCATTCCTCTCCTTCCATTCCTCTTGATCTTCATGAATCTCTGATTCGTCTGAGAAAAACCAGGACAAGGCTGGAAAACCTCAGCGGTCATCGAGAGTACACACGCAGTGTTTGCTGGCTTCTTGTGCGCTCTGCGCTGGTGGGTCGATTGCTGGCTTCGTGTTGACAAATCTTTGTTTTTCAAGTTTATATTTATTTTATTTCTTTATGTTATTTATTTCTTTATATTATTTATTTATTTATATATATATATATATTAATATATATATTTATTTACTTAGTTATTTATTTATTTATCTATCTATTTATTTATGCGTTTATTTATTTATTTAAATCCTAAGGACATAGCAATATTCAGTTCAGCACTTATTTGGTATTTTTGTTGTTAATTTTTTATATGTCTCCATTAAACAATTCCTCTCTCTCTCTCTCTCTCTCTCTCTCTCTCTCTCTCTCTATATATATATATATATATATATATATATATATATATATATATATTATATGTTTGTGTGTGTATATACTTGTATATTTATATGTATGTATATGTATGTATATGTATATATATGTATTCTCTCTCTCTCTCTCTCTCTCTCTCTCTCTCTCTCTCTCTCTCTGAAGCAGCTAACCGAACAAGATACTTTGCAATACTGCATTGTTGCAAAATCTGCCCAATTAGTCCCTGGCGTAATACAAAACCCTTCGGAGAGGGGCAGAATCGTTCAGTTGCTTGCAAAGCGTTTCGTTTGTCTCCAGGAAACGGTTTTCCGTTTGGTCTTCTCGGAACCAGATGAACGCGACTGGATGACATTGGTCAAATGGGCTGTTTTTAAGATTTGTCCTTCCAAATTTTTTTTTATATTTTCGTTTTCTTCAAGGTTTGAGTAGCGACATTCTCTCTCTCTCTCTCTCTCTCTCTCTCTCTCTCTCTCTCTCTCTCTCTCTCTCTCTCTCTCTCTTTCCTGTTGCGACATCCATTTTCTTATGTGTAATATTTATATGCCAGCGGTAAATTCATGAATTCATATATTTTTCTGTTTGCAATATAATGAAATTTCTTGTGCAAGAGAAACGTTGCAAGTTGTTTTATTGCAAAAAAAAAAGATAAAAAGTTTGTTATTTTTATATTTATAAAATGTAGGCTTTTTTCCTTGTCTTTACTGAGAGGAGAAGATTTGTGGCGAAGAGAAACCGCAATGTGTCTTTTTTTTTTAGTTTTTCGTGGACGACGATAAGGATTGTCTAGGATAGGGTAGGATAGATTAGGATATGATAGGATAGGATTGGTCTGACAACAACAATAATAATAATAATAATGATAATAATAATAATAATAATAATAATAATAATAATAATAATAATAATAATAATGAGTCTCTGCTGATCTCATCCACGCCCACTTAAGCTTTGACTCTCTCTCTCTCTCTCAAAATGATTGATTGATTGATCGTAAGTTTATCTGGCGTACCAGCCCCCTTGAACAAGCACCACTTATACATCGTTTACAGAAGTCTGTATACAGACAGGTTCATCTTGTATACAGGAGTCTGCGTACATACAGCATCATCTTGTATACAGGAGTCTGTATACAGACTTTAGAGAAACGAACATCATCCGTACACCGTTTACAGAAATCTGTATACAGACAGCATCTACCTGTATAAAGGAGTGTGTATACAGACTTTAGAGAAACAAACATCACTCTTACACCTTTGTAGAAAAACCCTGTATACAGACAGGCATCTACCAGTGTACAGGAATCTGTATACAGGCAGGAGTCTGTATACAGACTCCTCGGCAGGGGAGTGAGAACAAAAGTGAGCGAGCGAGCAGGTAGAAGCCAAGATGCCTGCAGGGAAAGTTGAAAGTAAAAGTCTTTTATTTTCTTTCTTTTTTGTTTTCTTTCTTTTTTCTTTATTTTCGTTTTGTTTTGTACTTTTTCCTTTTTTTCTGTTTTGAGGAGAACTGGTTGTGACCGAGCTTTTGTTGCAAAAATGATCGGTATGCTGCTGTAATCTTTCTGTTACAGTATTTGGGTACAGGTGTGATACATATATATACTGTATATATACACACACACACACACATATATATATATATATATATATATATATATATATATATATATATATATATATATATATATATATATATATATATATATATATATATATATATATATATATATATATATATATACTGTTAACATTTATGTATGGTATTACGTATCTATATAAGTAATTTCACTACTGATATATTTCAAAAACATATCATACATTTAACCAAATTTCATGACAAGTCATTAAAAAAATCATATAAAATGAGAATAAAATTCTCATAAATTTGACTACCAGCATATTATGGTCCATTATAATGGCATTGTAATATTACCTCACACAAATTTCCAACTATTTTCCTTTTAAAAATACTTTAAAATAGTTTACTCATTATTCCTTCAGCTGTATTCAAATAGAGACATCGATATTTCAAAAGTAGCATACCCGCATGCCCCGGGTACGGTCAGTAACTGTTTGTAACCGTTACAGTTAAGAATGCCTCTCGGGGCATTTGATATAAACTACAATGCCCACTCGTTCATATGAACCCTGTCACCTGATTGGCATCTGGGATGCTTCAGGTTTGCTGTCCGAGAGAGAGAGAGAGAGAGAGAGAGAGAGAGAGAGAGAGAGAGAGAGAGAGAGAGAGAGAGAGAAAGTTCACCCAGATTACATCCAACCACACCCGATCTATTACTTGGTACACTATATATATATATTTTTTTTTTTGAGCAAGATATTTGAAGAGAGGTCGAGACAGGCCAAGATACTTGTTTATTCTATCTAATTAAAAAAACAAATCGATAAACAAACGAATTAAGTACCCAGAGGGCACCAGCAATACACAAATACCCTCAGGCAGTTAGAGACAGTTCTCATGCCCACGAAAACAGGGATGTCTGTCTGTCTGTCTCTCCTTCGCTGTAGGATTAAGTTGTAGGATACGGTGTTGCATCTGGACTGTGTTTCGGCGTGGGAGGCGCACCCTTAATATCCTCCGGTCCTTTCCTCCATTGCTACTTTTGGCTGGCTGCTGTTACTGCTGATATCAGCTGCTACTTTTAAGGAAGGTTGTTCCTTGACGGAGCCTTGTGTTTTCTTATATCTTTCTACTTTTTTTATTGTAAGTATATTTGTTCCTATTTGTGGTTGTTCCTTCTTCTTATGCTAATTTTCCTAGCTTCTGCTCAATTAGGAGTGTTCCTCCCTTGCAGAATTCCAATAGAAGAAGAAGGAATTGTTCCTCACTTGAGGAATTCCAACAGAAGAAAAAGTAATTATTTCTCACTCGCTGAATTTCATTTGAAGAAAAATATAAGGATTCTCCCCCTGCGGAACTCCTTATTAATTTAATTTTACATTTTACTCTTCTTATACTCCTGTTCTTGGCCCTTCCCTCCTCCTTCCTACTATTTTTCCTCTAGTTTTTCCTCCTCCTCCTCCTCCTCCTCCTCCTCCTCCTCCTCCTCCTCCTCCTCCTCCTGCAGGAAGCTGCAGGTGCCACTCATTGTGGCGGGGCAGTCGAGAGGTCTTTGTGACCGTCGGCGTTTTAAGTGGCTAAATGCACCAAGGGTTAACAAACAGTGTCTCGTGGGTGTTTTTGTTCTGAGGAACAGAGGACAAAAAGATGATGTCGCCTGTTTCAAGAATAGAATGTGTTAAGAGTTAATGTTCTTTGTGTGTTAGCTTTATTTTTATTTGTTCTTTGGTATTGATTCTCAAAAACGTTTTTATTTGTTCATTAAAACCTTTTGACTTTTTCCTGAAAACGTGTGTCTTTGTTCACGAAAACGTCTTGAGTTTAATATGTTGGTTTTGGTATTTTTTTCTTGAAAACTTTTTTGTTCTTGTAAACGTTTGTATTTGTTCACGAAAACATTTCTATTTGTTTTTGAAATCGTTTCCGTTTGCTGTACTTTATTAACAAATTTTATTTGTTTGTGAAAATATTTGTATTTGTTCATGAGAACGTTTCAAGTTTCATTTGTATGGCTGCATTTGTTCTTGAAAACTTTATTTGTTCTTGAAAACATTTGCATTTGTTCTCGAAAACGCCTTTATTTGTTCATGAAAACCAATGACATGAAAACGTTTGTATTTTTGCAAATGTTTTTATTTGTTCGTGAAAACACCTTTATTTTTCGCGAACGCGTTTTTACTTGTTCTGAGCTAGAAAGGGATAAGACTCTCTCTCTCTCTCTCTCTCTCTCTCTCTCTCTCTCTCTCTCTCTCTCTCTCTCTCTCTCTCTCTCTAAACCATTGAAAAAACAAACCAAACAAATTTGATTCGGTTCAGCAAAACAGCTCAGAAAGACACTTCATTGAACGATATCCCCATTCACTAACTCCCGAAGGAGGGAAGGGCATTCCTGAAGGAGATGGAGGAACCGCCCCACCTTCCCCACTCCCTGTATCCTCATCCTCATCCTTATCCTTAAAAGCCTGAGGAGGGATCCCACTGTCGCCATGGAGTCTGTCAGTGTCTTGAAGTCTCCGAGTCCTTATCCAAGTACTCGAAACTAAGAAGGAATCCTTTGATAGGAGAGATGAAACCTCAGTCTTGTCCTTTCCCGGTCGGTCCTGCGCTAGGCAACTGGCTATACTCTAGGATGCCCAAATACCCTGGGCATGACCCTAGGTACTTTTGAATCTTCTTTTTAGTTTTTTTTTTATTGTTTTACTAATTTTTTGTTATTTCTTTGTAGTTTTAATTTTTTTTTTTTTTTGGGGGGGGGGGTTCTGTTCTTATAAGTGCAGCTGGCAACTCTAGGGTGCTCAGATACCCTGGGCATGACCCTAGGTACTTTTGAACCTTGTTTGTAGGTTTTTTTTTTTTATTGTTTTACTACTTTTTAACTACTTTTTTTAGTATGCTATTTTTTGGGGGTCTGTTCTTATTATAAGCGCAACCGACAACTCTAGGATGCCCAAATACCCTGGGTATGAACCTAGGTACTTTTGAACCTTCTTTCTAGGTGTTTTGTTTTTCTTTGTTGTTTTGCTACTTTTTTACACATTTTTTTAGTTTTAACATTGTTGGGGTACGCTCTTATTATAAGTGCAACTGACAATTCTAAGATGCCCAAATACCCTGGGTATGACCCAGGAACTTTTGAACCTTCTTTGTGAGTGTTTTGATTTTCTTTATTGTTTTACTACTTTTCTTACTACTTTTTATAAGTTTAATATGTTTTTTGGGCACGTTCTTATTATAAGTACAACTGACTACTCTAGGATGCCCAAATACCCTTGGCATGACCCTGGGTACTTTTGAACCTTCTTTGTATGTGTTTTTTGTGTTTAAATACTTTGATATTTAATTTTCTTTCTCTGTCTTGTTACAAGTGCAACCGACTGCTCTAGGATGCCAAAATACCCTGGGCATGAACCTGGGTACTGTTGAGCCTTTTAGTATGTTTATTTTATTTGACTACTTAGATACTTAATTACTTCTCTTTCTTGTTATGAGAGCAACTGGCTGTTCTAGGATGCCCAAATACCCTGGGCATGAACCTGGGTACTTTTGAACCTTCTTTGTAAGTGTTTTTTTATTGATTTTGTGTTTTATTGTTTTACTACTTTGATAAATTTATGTGGAAACTAAAATTTTTTTATCCGTTCTTTGTTATAAGTGCAAATGACTACTCTAGGATGCCCCTCAATGCCCTGGGCATGACCATGGGTTCTTTTGAAATTTCTTTGTATAGTTTTTTGGTTTGTGATTATTTTTTTTTTGTTTAATTACTTAAACTCAAATTTTTTTGTTCGTTCTTGCTATAAGTGCAGGTTTTCCCAGAAGGATGTAGGCGTTTAAAGGGGATTACAAGCGTGAAATCCCCAAGAGACCTTATAAATCCAACTTGAGATTGGGCAAGTGCCACTCTTGAGAGATTCTTGCTTACGTCATCATGTTGGGTAACAGTCATTACGGGGGGGGGAGTATTAAATCTAGTGTTGAGGAGAGAGAGAGAGAGAAAGAATCTTACACATTTTTTTTAAATCAAGCAATTATGGAGACTTTATACATCAACATATAGTCACAGTGTCTGAGAGAGAGAGAGAGAGAGAGAGAGAGAATCAATCGTATACATTTTTTTTTGAATCAAGTAGTTATGAAGACTAAATTCATCAACGTATTGTCACAGGGTCAGAGAGAGAGAGAGAGAGAGAGAGAGAGAGAGAGAGAGAGAGAGAGAGAGAGAGTGTGTGTGTGTGTATACTTCATTTCTATGTGAGTGTGCTTATATTATATGTGTGTATATATATATATATATATATATATATATATATATATATATATATATATATATATATATATATTATCAATTAACCTAACCAATTCTTGACCTTGGTTAGCCTCTTTCCCCCTTCGTTCAGACCTGACCTGACCTGACCTCTCTCTCTCTCTCTCTCTCTCTCTCTCTCTCTCTCTCTCTCTCTCTCTCTCTCTCTCTCTCTCTCTGTATGACCCTGTGTTCCGAGAGAAAGTAAAATGGACTAGATTGAAATGTTCTGTGTGTTCTTGAAAGAACAATTATTTGTTCCTCCTTTGTGGTGACTTCCAGCACGAAATTTGGACCCAGAGGAAACCGCAGGAATCCGTCCTAATTACTTTTAATAAACATATTGATTAGGGTTAATTTCTCTCTCTCTCTCTCTCTCTCTCTCTCTCTCTCTCTCTCTCTCTCTCTCTCTCTCTCTCTCTCTCTCTCTGAATATACGTGGTTGTAGTCTCTGCATGATTGCATGAGTTTTTAGAAATATCTACGATTTCTCTCTCTCTCTCTCTCTCTCTCTCTCTCTCTCTCTCTCTCTCTCTCTCTCTCTCTCTCTCTCAAGCATATTTGTTTGCCAAATTTATCTTAGGTATAAGCAAATATACATATATATATATATATATATATATATTATGTATGTATTATATATATATATATATATATATATATATATATATATATATATATATATATATATATATATATATATATATATATATATATATATATAGAGAGAGAGAGAGAGAGAGAGAGAGAGAGAGAGAGAGAGAAATTCACATATATATACACGTATATGTCAATGTAAGAACAAAGAAATAAAGTCACCAAAAAATAGCTAATTTATTATGCTAATTAGATTCTGCGTCCGGCATCGGTTTTAGGAAATGACGTCACAGCATTCGAGTGACGGCCATATTGCCCACTTCTTTTCTTGGTGCCCTGGGAATTTTCTCGGTAAAGACATTTCTATTTTATTTATTTTTATAGTTTGATTTTAACAAGACATTGAGTCACATTTTTATACTATTTATTTATATATATATATATTTATTTATTTATTTTTACTTATATTTTTTATATTTTTATTTATTTGTTCATATATTTATTAATGGGCATGTTCTCTTATTTATCATATGTCAATTAGTTTGTATTTATTTATGGTCATTATATATTTGCCAGGGAAGTCCATGAAGATTCGTAATGATACATAACATCATCATAATAATAATAATAATAATAATAATAATAATAATAATAATAATAATAATAATAATAATAATTTTCTTTGGTGGTTGGTAAGTACAAGGGAAATGTTTGCGATAGCTGCGGAATTTTAAGGAGTTTTAACCTCTCTCTCTCTCTCTCTCTCTCTCTCTCTCTCTCTCTCTCTCTCTCTCTCTCTCTCTCTCTCTCTCTCATTATTATTATTATTATTATTATTATTATTATTATTATCATTATAATAGAATTCACTTGAAACTATTTACACAAAAACAAACACACATACACACACACACATATATATATACACACATATATATATATATATATATATATATATATATATATATATATATATATATATGTATGTATATACACACACTGTATATATGTATACATATACAGCATACATATATTACATTTTGGAAAGTGATATCGTATACATGTTCTATCTTAATGCACCATTATTACAGTATATTGAAATTAGCAACATTTAAAAAATCCACTGATTACCCAAAAAAGTCATCAGCATCCAAAAACTAATAACATTAATAACATCGATTTAGCATAAAATAAACATCTGCCAATAACAAATTGATCATTTATTTATAATCGAGCACCTAGGCTACATTTACCATATTTTTACCAAATCATCATCACATAATGAAGTATATTAATTAATATCTGAAAATGATTACTTTTTACTGTTCCTTACCTGTTATAGAAATATATTCTTTTTGCCCAGCCATTTATAATTCTATAAAAATAATTAATTACAATTTTTTTTTCATTGGTAGTTCCGTGTATGGGAATCCTAAATGTCAAATGTCACCTGCTTGAGCCAGTATATAATAATAATAATAATAATAATAATAATAATAATAATAATAATAATAATAATAATAATAATAATAATAATAATTATGCATATATCGAGTCAGGCTGTTTTTGAGAAACTTAAGGATGGATTGGAGAGAGAGAGAGAGAGAGAGAGAGAGAGAGAGAGAGAGAGAGAGAGAGAGAGAGAGAGAGAGAGAGAGAGGTGTTATAAAGATGAAAAATTATAACTACCTTTAAAGGTAAGTGATTTGAGCCGAGAAATAGAATATACTCTTAGTGAATGCATTTACAGATATCTATTGACAATGAGAGAGAGAGAGAGAGAGAGAGAGAGAGAGAGAGAGAGAGAGAGAGAGAGAGAGAGGGGAGAGAGAGAGAAAATATGTTCACATTGTTCCCCGACACAAAAATAAGTCATATACACTCACACATACTCATGCAAAATAGAAAGAGAGAGAGAGAGAGAGAGAGAGAGAGAGAGAGAGAGAGAGAGAGATATGATTATATTATCCCCGCCCCGTACACAAAAACAAACCATATACACATACACAAACACAAACGCATGACAAAAAAAAAAGAAAAGGTGAAACGTATTTTGACAACTAATGCACAGGTATCGTCTTGGACCAATCTAGCACCTTTTGAAAACAAGGCACCCCTTTTTCAGCAGTCCGAATCCCTCCCCCACCCCGCCTCTAGGACCCATGAAACACATCTACAAAGAAATAGCAAAGAGGGTTCGTTTATTATCTCGTTCTAAGCAAACAAACCTGTGGGAACCAATGAGGTACTCTCGACACTAAGAGACTGAGTAATGTCTTCTTAATTAAATGTTTTTTTGTTTTGACAGATAGGGGTTATATTTTTTAGGGGGGATGATGTAAAGATGTTCTCTCTCTCTCTCTCTCTCTCTCTCTCTCTCTCTCTCTCTCTCTCTCTCTCTCTCTCTCTCTGAGTTTATCAAATGTCTTCTATTTTCTACTCGTTAATTTGATATCAAATTAGACATATAAATAAATTTTTTCATCCAATCACAATGCAAGTGATTGGTGCCACTGTCTTATAATGCTGTATGAGCCGCGGCCCTTGAATCTTTAACCACGGCCCAGTGGTGGCCTATCCTATATCGTTGCCAGAAACACGATTATGGCTAACATTAACCTTAAATAAAATAAAAACTACTGAGGCTGGAGGGCTGCAATTTGTTATGTTTGATGATTGGAGGGTGGATGATCAACATACCAATTTGCAGCCCTTTAGCCTTCGTAGTTTTTAAGATCTGAGGGCGGACAGAAAAAGTGCGGACGGACAGACAAAGCCGGCACAATAGTTTTGTTTTACAGAACACTAAAATTTGATCTAAATGCATAGTATATCTTTTAAGATAAAATTTACGTTATATCTCTTTCGAGAATCATAATTTACGTTATATCGGAAGGTTATCTTCCGTATAAGGACGAACTCCTGTACGATACGAGATCGGTACGCGTTGCATCTGCCACCAAATATGCAACTAATAATAACTGATGACCAATCATGGCATTCCAGGTGCCATTTGTGCCCAAGCAGATGCCCATATTTGATACTTCCTATTTAAGAAGTCTTTAATGGGACATTACACTCTCTCTCTCTCTCTCTCTCTCTCTCTCTCTCTCTCTCTCTCTCTCTCTCTCTCTCTCTCTCTCTCCTTGAAACGTATTCTTTGTTGTCCCAGAAGCTTGCATTATGAGTTTTTTTTCTCTCTCCCCTTGAAAGGGCATACTTGTCGCCCCAGAAGCTTGCACTATGAGTTTCTCTCTCTCTCTCTCTCTCTCTCTCTCTCTCTCTCTCTCTCTCTAAGTCATTCTTTGTATGTAGTTGGATACAAATATGTACGCATTGGAATGAAAAAAACAAAAGACAAATTATAATATCATAAAACATATTAAAGTATATGACA